>NW_003852498.1:3273139-3299764 GCF_000181295.1 Otolemur garnettii
CTGGGGATTTGAACCCGCCACCTTAGGTGTATGTGGCTGGCGCCTTAGCCGCTTGAGCCATAGGCGCCAAGCCTCTTATCAATTTTAAATGTCCCATGTCTTTTGAATTTATTTCTTTCTATATGGAGTACTTGGCAAGGAGTCCGTTACACAGAAATAACCAATCATATCAGAATAGTTCATGGAATAATTGCATCTTTTGCCCAATTATTAGCAGTGCTACATATGCTATTCAAAAATCCATTCCACAAATATTTACTGAATGCTTACATGTGTCAGGCACACGTTGAGGGGCTAGAAATAGAGTGGTGAGAAAAACTTCCATAATCAAAATTGGCCCAGTTTCATACCTCTCTAGCCTGCTGTACTTGTAACTATTTTTGACTCTGAATCAATTCCACAATACCTTACTTACTATAACTGTATATCAAATGCTAATGCCTTGCAGGAAAGGTTCTGGTTTTGAACTGTTTTGGCTAATATTGATCGCCTGCTCTTCTACTTTTTCATAAATGTTAGAATTAGCTTGTTAGGTTACACACACACACACACACACACACGAAAACCTGTAATAAAGTTGATAAAACTACATTGAACGTATAGATCAAGCAGGGAAAATGGATGTCTTTATAATATTACCTCCTCCTTTATAACTATTATATATCTCTCCTTTATGTATGTTCAAAAAGTGTCTTTCAGTAAAGTTTTATAAAAATTTCCAAATTTTCATTCATATCTTTTATTAGGTTTGTTCTAAGATTTTCCTATATTTCTATCATTTCTTGGTGGCTGATAGTTTGTAAAAATGTAAAATCCAATCAATTTGTATATATTTATCCTATTTCTAACCACTTTGCTGAATTTACTTATTTTTTCTAATATCTGTGAATTATCTTTGGTCTTCAGTGACCAATGACTGTGTATTCAGTCATTCAATTATTATATCTTTTTTTTTTTCATTTTTCTAATTCCAGTAAGGTCTCTCGAATATTTTGAATATAGTAGGTGAAACATAACAGAAAACCTTTTGTGGTTCATTATTTAAAAGGTAAGCTTTTAATGTTTCACCAGTCCAGTGATAGTTTTAAAGATTTTCAGTAAATATACTTTATCCTGATAACAAATGTCCTCAATATTTGTATTTTGATGATTGGGTTTTAAATTATTTCCAATGAATTGTATGTTATGTAATAAGATAATTATATAGTGTCCCAAAAGTTGCCCCTAAAGTTGCCATGTGTAGGAACAATGGGAAATTTTAGCTGAATGTATATTTATTTATAAAATATTCCTCACAAAATTTTACAAAATATTCTTTACATGCTGGTCAATCCTTTGTAAAATTTTGTAATGTATATTTTTTAAATAAAGGTACATTTAGTTACAATTTCCCATTTTTCCCTATGCATGATATGTGGTGACTTTAGGGGTGAAATTTGAAAATTTCACTTTGTATTTTTCCCTTGTTCTGTAATGTAATGAAAAAAATCAATTCACTAATATTATGCATATTAGTAAATATTGAATATCTGGAGTAAATCTAACTTAGTCATAATATGTGAATTTATAGAAATTACTGGATTGTATATATGACAATATTTTTTAAACAAACTTTTAGCTAGTGTCATGAGTTAATCAGGCCTTAAAATTTCCATTGTACTTTCCTTGTCTTGTTATCAAAGTTAAAACAAATAAGATGACTTAGGAAGCTTTTCTTTTATTCTTTAGAATAACTTTGATACAGTTAGAAGAATTTGTTCTTGTGGGGTAGCATTTTCCTATAAAACAATAAAGAATTAATTTTATCGAAGGAAGGCATTTATTACAGATGTACTTGCTTTTGAGATTCTTGAACTTGTAAGGGAGATTTACCAGGCGCTGGTTACCGTTTTAGCCCACAAGCATCTCTGGCTATACTTTTACTATGTACCTGAGTCCAGTGAAACAGAACATTTACAAATACAAGTTACATAAAATAGGTTGATTATACTTAAAAACAGGCAGTAAGGGACCAGAAGCCCCCGACACATGCAGGGAAAACAGCCCAGAGTGGATGGAGTCTCATCTGTGCGTGTGCGACTTGCACCACAATCGAGGAACCCCACAAAGCAGCCCATTCTGAGTTTTATCCCCAGGTTCCGTAGGATCTAATTGCTAAAAGATATCCTGTTTCTAAGAGGTATTAGAACTGAATCTAGGCAGTTTCAGGCAACTCCTTATCTCAGGATGTTGTATTCCTAGCATATACTGTTATTCTTGAGAACTTACCACACATGACTATATGACAAGATAGTAAGTGAGAAATAGGGGGAAAGTTTCCTGCAGAACTGGTCAAGCTTCCTCTTCCTTCTTTACTAAGATCTGATAAATTATATTTTACTAGTAATATATCTATTTTGTCTATGTTTTCAAATTTATTTTTAGCAAATTTGTTCTTCTAATTCGTGCATCTGTTCTTTCTTAAATTATTAATGAAAAAAGGTCCATGTAAATTTCTCATCATAATGTTGGCTTTACACATTTTTACCTATAATTATATTAGTACTTCATATGTGAAGAGCCTATTATATTGGCACATAAAAGATAAGAGTACGTATATATTCATTTTATGGTTGGGCTTTTACCATCGATATATGAAGATGCTATTACCTTTGTTCTATTTAGTCTAATATAGCTATCTAATCTTTTCCTTTTATTAAAATTTGCTCAATATAAATTTACTCAGATTTTTATTTTCAGTGATCCATGCCCTGAACTTTTAGGTGTTTAGATATTTTAATATTATAAAAAATAGAGTTAATAATTTTTCAATGGTAGGTGTGGTGGTCCACGTCCGTAATCCTCATGGGTGGATTGACTGAGCTCAGAAATTCCAGGCCAGCCTGAGCAAGAGCTAGATCCCTTCTCTAAAAATAGCCAGGCTTTGTGGTAGTTTCTTGTACTTCAGCTATGTGGGAGTCTGGGCAAGAGGATCGCTTGAGCACAAGAGTTTGAGGTTGTTGTGAGCCATGGCACTGCAGTACTCTACTGATGCTGACAGAGTGAGAATCTGTTCTGCCAAAAAGTAAAATAATAATAATAATGATGATGATGATTATTATTTTTTAGTCAAATATTATATTTTATAGCTATGTTTAATGGCATTATGTTTAGTTTGACTTTTGCTATATTTGGACTTATTTTATATTATTTTTGCTGTCAACTTGTCCCACTTTTTAATGCATTATGCATTTTTTTCTTGCTTTGTTTGGGATTTATTGACTTTTCTGATTTATTTGGTATTTCATATTATTCCTTTTTTTAGGATTCAGTTGCAAAATTATTTCTTATGTTTAGCCTTAAAATTATTTAAATCTATATTTAAACTCCCTTCTGGAACAATTCAAGTATCTTCACCACTGACCTAATTCTAATCATTCCAATTGGAAATCATATGTTATTAGTGTACAGAATTCTAATTATGTTCCTTTTTGAAAAACTCATTACAAAACTTATTTATTCACACAGAAAGCACACTTGTTTTATGTAGCCTGTTTATAAATGTGTTTGTCCTTTATTCTTTTTTGCATCAGATATTTGTTTGAGATCTTCCTTCTTCTGAATTCATTTTGTAAACATTCTTATGTAATTGCTGGGCTGATAAACTCTCTGTTTTTTAATCTTTTAATTCTATTTATTGAGATGTCATTGTTGGATATGCAATTCTAAGGTAAAGTTATTTTCTTTCTACAGTATAATCATGTTATATCACTCTTTTCTGGTTTCTATTGTTGCTATAAGTAGGAAATTATCCTTGCTTCCTTTTCTTGCATAATTTTTCTTTTTATTTCAAATGCAATTTTAATCTTCTCATTGTACTTGTTCTGTGTTCTACTGAAATATGCCTAAAGATAGAGTTAATTAGCTTTTGATATCCTAATAAGTGTAGTGTTGTCTCTACCTATATAATGATGGCTTCCATAGCTACAGGCACATTCTTAACTATACCTGTATATCACTTTTCTTCATTTCCTTGATTGTTTCATTCTTGAATTCCAATTAGATACATGTTAGACATTTCTGTTCTATCTTAAATATACTTTAAGCTTTCTTTTATACATTCATAATCTTGTCTCTGTTTTGATTCTTGGAAGTTTTCTTCATTTACCTCCTAGTTCACAAATTCTCTCTTTAGTTGTTTCTAATGTTTAGAATACACTATTCAATTAATTTACAGGTCAGTAACTACATTTTTACTTTTAAATTTTTATTTTTTTGCAGAACTGTTTTTGTAAAATTGCTTTCTGTAATCATATTTCCCTTTCTTTTCATTTTTTAAATGTTTTATTTTTAATTATTATGAGTATATAATAGCTATACGTATTTATGGGATATATGTAAAGTTTAATACAGGCTTACAATATGAGTTAGTCAAATTAGGGTAATTAGAGTATCTATCACATCATGTATTTATCACTTCTTTATGTTAGGAACATTTTAATTCCACTTATTTAGTTATCCTAAAGTATATCTTAACTTATTTTTGATTATAGTCATTTCATTGTGTAATTGAATATAGATTATTCTATCTGTCTAACTCCATTTTTGCAGCCATTAATCATTAACAACTACCACTTTATCTCCCCCTTCCTGTTATCCTTCCTAGCTTCTAGTAACCATTATTCTACTCTCTGTCTCCCTGAGATCAATTGTTTTAATATTTAGCTCCCACATACAAAACATGTGAGTGAAAATGTGGTATTTGTCTTTCTGTGCCTGCCTTATTTCACTTAATGTAATGTTCTCCAATTCTAGCCATGTTGTTGCAAATGGCAGGATTTCATTCTTTTCATGGCTATATAATATTCCATTGTATATATGTACCACAATTTCTTTATCTATTCATCCACTGATGGATACTTAAGTTGATTCCAATCTTGGTGATTATGAATAGTGCTATAGTAAACATGGGAATGCAGATATCTTTTTGATATGCTGAATTTCCCTCCTTTAGAAATATACTCAGCCATGGTGATGCTAATTCATATGGTTTTATTTTTAGTTTTTTTTTTAATCTCTGTACTGTTACTCATAGTCATTGCACTAATTTTCATCCCCACTAGCACTATATGACATAAACTTAACAGCATTTGTTATTGTCTGTCATTTTGATAAAAGCTGTTTTAACTGGGGTGAAATGATATCTTATTATGGTTTTGATTTGCATTTCTCTGATGACTAGTGACATTGAACAATATTTCATATACCTGCTCATCATTTATACACCTTTTTTGAGAAATATCAATTCAGATCCTTTAAGGTGCCAAAAAACATACAGTGGGAAAAGGATAGATAGTCTCTTCTATAAACGATGCTAGGATAACTTAATGTCTATATATAGAAGAATGAATCTAGACCTTTATCTGTCACCATATATAAAAAGTAAATCAAAATGGATTAAGGACTTACATCTAAAATCTAAAACTATGAAACTACTAAAAAAATTGGGGGAATACTTTAGAACATTGGTCTGGGCAAGGACTTCTTGAGTAATACCTCCAAAGCACAGGTAGCCAAAGCAAAATTAGACAAATGGGATCACATCAAGCTGAAAAGCTTCTCCATTAACAAAATAAATGATCAACAAAGTGAAAAGGCAACCCACAGAATGGGAGAAAATATTTGGAAATTACCCATCTGACAAGAAATTAGTAACTAAAATAGATAATGAGCTCCAACATATCAATAAAAAAAGACAAATGATCTGATTAAAAAATTGTATTTTCTTATTTGATTTAGTTATTTTATCTTTATGTATATTTTACCATGTCATACTACTGTGTTTCCCCAAAAATAAGACCTACCCCCAAAATAAGCCCACGCAGGATTTCTATGCATTTGTTATACATAAGCTCTACCCCAATAATAAGACCTAGTCATGGGCATGGATTCAGGCAGTAAGGAAGACTGGAATACCTTTTATCTGCCACAGCACCTTTCTCCCAGCCATTTGCACTTGCACGGGTATGTAGATGGTGACCAAGGTCAGAGGCATCCTATTGCACATGTGCGAATGGCTAGGGGAAAGAATTTCATGCATCACTAGTGCCAGCCTCACCAACAAGGTCGGCTCCCCCTATCGGGTTCCAGAGGAAGATGACTTAACTGTATTTGAATAAATGTAGATTGTTGTATTATACTTAATAAAAATAAGACATCCCCTGAAAATAAGCCCTAGTGTGTCTTCTTGAGAAAAAATAAATATAAGACAGTGTCTTATTTTCAGGGAAATATGCTATTTGTTTTATATTGTATATTATCTAATAATTCTAATGTATGAAATCTTTTGATTTTAGTGTCCTATTTCTTTGTATTTTATTGTCTTGTGTGTAATCTTGGTAAGCTTATATGGACTGGTCATAACTAATAAAAATGAGAGCTAATTACATATTTATTCTTAAAAAGAAACAAAAAGGGATTTAGATTTGCTTATTCAAAGAGTTGAAAGATGTTATCAATTGGGGGCTAATTTAGATCCTTCCCAACATCCATATTTAATATTAGATTTTTAGTTCCCACACTGTGCCAAAGGACCCAAGGTTTGGAATATATGATCTTTTGCTATGTTCCAACTTTTCTTGAAGTGCAAGGCTTTTACATAGATTATAGCTCAAATATTATTGTTTTATGAAATTCTTTATTCATTTATTCATGATATGGGAGATTTTTCTCATTTTATATAATCTCTGCAACATATTAGAAGGCACATTTTATGCAGAATCTGGTTTAATTCATCCAATGGGAAGGATTTTTAGAGTTTCTAGCTCTCTAAATTTCCGGAAATAAAAGGTTATATACTCCCTCTAAAGCTCTCTGTACAGTCTACTAAATCATATACATTCAACATAGAAATGTGAAATGAGTATATAATCTCAAAATATTACTTTTAATAATAGAGTTACTGTAATCTGTATTATGAAAAAAGTCAAGAAAAATCTGAGGTCAGGCAATTGAGTTTTTTAATTCATCCTAGAAACAGTGCTACAATCCTCATTGCTGAATATCACTATGATCATCAAATGGCAAAGGGGGGTACTTCAAAGGTGACCATAGCAATATTCAGCAAAGAGGTACGTAGCACTTTCACTAGAATGAATTCATGAACTTAATTGTCAACTTCCACAGATTAAAACACTAACTGTAGTTTCACTTAATATATGTTTTAAGCCATTTCAAATTAAACCCTTGATATAATGATAAGATACCTCCTCATTAATCTCCCCCAATTACAAGAATGCTAATAATAAAATACATAACCAAATAAATTTTTTAATTTAAAAAAATTGAAATAAAATGAGAGAGTAATTAGTCAAATTGTTTTGATCATTTTAAATCTGTGTAAAGCAAACATAGCAAGAAGAAAAACAAACAAATTGGATCTGATCAAATTAGAAAGCTCTGCACAGCCAGGAAAATAATCAATAGATTTGAATAGACAACCTACAGAATGGGAGTAAATACTGGATTGCTATGCATCTGATAAAAGGTTAATAACCAGATTCTATGATGCAAAGAACTCAAGCAAATCAGCAAGAAGAAAAAATCAAACAACTCTATTAAAAAGTGAGCACAATACATAAATAGAAGCTTTTCAAAAGAAGGTAGACTAATAACCAATAAACATTTTTAAAATGCTCAGAGTCTCTAATTATCAGGAGAATGAAATTCAAAACCACAAATAGCTATTACCTAACTCCAGTGAAAATGACTTTTATCAAAAAGTTCCAAAACAATAGACACTTGTGTAGAAGCAGAGAGAAAAAAAACACTTAAACACATTATTTGTGGGACTGCAAACTAGAACAACCTCTATAGAAAGTAGCATAAGGTTATCTCAAAGAACTAAAAGTAGACCTACTATTTGATCCAGAAATCCAGGATTTACCCAATGGGGGGGTCATTTTAACCAAAATACCCTTGCACTCTAATATTTCTTGCAGCATAATTCAGAATTGCAAAGATGTGGAATGAACCCAAATGCCCATAATACAAGAATAGATTAATAAAATGTGCTATATAATAAGGTCTGACAATTAACTTCATGATTTCATCCTAGAAAAAGTATGACATACCCCATTGCTAAATATCACTACAGTTACCTTTGAAGTACTTCCTTTGGGAAGGTATGCACTGATGTCAGCACCTAGTCCACCCTTGAAAGCAATTTTGGAACTCTTCTACAATGACCATCAGAGCTGTCATCCAGTGGCAAATAGAAACATGCAACAATAATAATGAACACAGCAAAACACCACCACACATTGACATGAATACTGCTGTGAGTATTGATATGCCAATGCTGTGAAAATTTAACACAGGGCTGCCAAGGTAAGCACGAGCTGGCAAGTCCATGAACTTAAATATAAAACCTCCTTATCACAACAGCTCTGATGGTCATTCCAGAAAAAAGTCCAAAATTACTTTGAAGTATAAACTAGGCACTGGTCTCACTACATAGCTTCCCAAGGTGGGTACCATGAAGGTGATCATAGTAATATTAAGCAATGAGGTATGTAGCACTTTCTCTAGAATGAGATCATGAACTTAATTGTCAGACTGTATACCATTAGAAAAAAACAGTGAACTAAATATTTTGTAACAGCTGGATGGAACTAGAAATGATTTTTCTAAGTGAAGTATCACAAGAATGAAAAAACAAACAACACGTGAACTAACTATTAAATTGGAACTAATTAATCAACACTTATGTGCTCAAACAACTAAAAATCAACAGAAATCAAGCAGATGTGAAAGAGAGAAGAGAATGAATAAATTCACACTTAATAGGTACAATGCACACTATCTGGGTCATGGGCATACTCATAACTTTGACTTACACTGTACAAAAACAACTCACGTAACAAATGTGTATATCCCTGTAATACTCTAAAACTGAAACAAAAATAAATAAATAAAACGCAATCTTTAGGGAAAGAAGTATGGAGAATTCTTAAAGAACTAAAAGTTGACCTTTCGTGTGATACTGAAATCCCATTATGAGGTACCTACCCAGAAGAACAAAAGTAATTTTACCACAAAGACATTTTGCACCAGAGTGTTTATCGCAGCTTAATTCATAATTTCCAGGTCATGAAAGCAACACAAATGCCCATCAACCAATGAATGGATCAGCAAATTATGATATATATAAACCATGGAAAACTATTTAGCCATAAAAAAGATGGAGACTTTACTTCTTTTATGTTTACTTGGATGGAGTTGAAGCATATTCTTTTAAGTAAAGTATCTCAAGAATGGGGAAAAAATCCAATGTACTAAATACTAATATGAAACCAATATATAAATAATTACACACTCATATGAATAACAAAACACAAATATAGTCTAGCAGGGGGAAGAAGGAGGGAGAGAACAGGGGAGGGTGATTGGTGGAAAGAGGCAGGGAATTTGGTGGGATCCATCTAATGGGCACAATGTGAAGGTATTCAACATGCCTCCTGTGTGAGGGGCTCTTCTACAATTTTAACCTTACCTGGTAAGTGAGAACAATGTAACCTAAAAATTTGTGCCCTTGTATTAATTTAAAATAAAAACAATAAATGTTTTAAAATCTGTGTAATGACCTTCTGATTCATCAAATTTGGAATTTCTGATATCCCAATAGTACAGAATGACTCTCCCAACTTATAATCGAAATCATAGAACTTTCAGAGTTTTTAGCCTAGAACATAACTGGTTGTGCCATGTGATTTAGGCATGAAGAATGACATGAAACAAGGATGCTGTTGTATAATGCATGTTTTGTATACATATAACACATTGGTACTAAGGCCTTCTTCAGAGCAACATATTGGTCAGACACCCTTCTGACTGAACGTTACAGTTAAGTATGCTTGGCTCATAAACAGAGTCTAAACATTCGTCTGGGTGTAATCATGGGTGAGCCATATAGAGATAATGAAGAAATAGAAGAAGGGACCATGTTGGTCCTATCTTCCCAGTAGGTGATACATAATATGCATTACCTTTAATTTTACATTATTAATGCTACCTGGAAATATAATAAAATTGCTAATATGAGAATTTTAACACTTATTATCTACAGTATTTTTAGTTCTAACAAACTACCTTTTGGGTATTATAATTCCTAATAAAATCATTAGGAATTTTAGGGCCATAAACAGCATAGAGTAATACCTTAATAAATTGTACTATAATTAAATGAATATATTTGATCAGATGAAAAATTCTTAATAGCATAAGTTTAGTGTATTAAGTATATGACTCCACTGCAATTATTTTTACTATATATTATCAAGGAATGCATTATTCAATATAATATTGATGTAATTTTTTAATTTAAAAACTTATGCTTTCAACATCATTGTGTAAGCAGTAGGTAGCAAAAAGTGACTAAAGAGGTAATAACTTAAGGTGTAGTCATAGACATTCAAGATATATTTATATAATACTTAGGTAAAATATATGAATTTATTAAATCTAATTGTCATCCTAAAGAAAAATGTAAGCACTATATTCAGTCCCAGCAACTGCAGTACTGAATGCTAAATAGAGAGCAAGGTTTGCAGCTTTTTGTTATACACATTAAAGCATTGCAGAAATCACTATTGCTAAATACTGGCTGTTTTGTAAGTAAAAAAAAAAAGTGAGTGTGTCATTTTCTAGTCATAAAATTAGTAACTGCTTGGATTTTAAGAGTTTAAATTTATTTATTTTTGCCCACATATAACTAAAGTTTCACATTAACATTTTGTGTTAGTTCTTCACTACAATTATTATTTTTTTCATACAGACAGAATCTCACCGTGTTGCCCGTGCTAGACTCAAACTCCTAACCTTTAGTAAATCTACCCATTCAGACTTCTGAGTAGCTGGGAGTATGAGCATGTGCATCCACATCTTGGATTTTTAATGATTATTGTACTCGAGCACTTCATTTCCAACAACTCTTCTACAGGGAATAGTCTTTATACTTTGTGCCCATCAAGACAACAACACATTTGAAAAAAAGATAATATTTAGGATAAATATTTTGGCTTTTAGCAAGTCTTTATAAGTTTCTAAAAAAAGACAGTTAAATATGGAGTTATTATGGTGGCAACATTACGTAACAAAAAAACAAGAAAAATCAGTTTAATCTGTTTGCCCTGGGAGGGAGCAGGAGAGAGAGAAAGAGAGACAAGAAAAGATAAAAATGAAAGTCTTCAGAATAGGAAGAAAAAGTAATTGATAAGTAATTACAGCAGTATTTCAGGGTATAAGATCAATATACAAAACCAATTATATTTCCATACACCAATAATTAGAAGCCACAAAATAAAATTAGGAATGTAATTAAATTTATAGAAGTATAAAGAGAATAAAATTTGGGGGCAAGTTTAACAAAAAAAAGTGCAAAACGTGTAGTCTGAAAACTACAAAAGATTGAACAGAATTACCTATGACATAAATTAATGGCAATATTAATCATGTTCATGGGTCAGAAGATTTACTATTTTAAGACAATATACTCCTAAACTAATCTAGAAATTAAATGCAATCACTTTCAAAATCTCAGGTAACTTTTTTTGGCAGAAATTTATAATCTGATCTTACAAATGATATGTGTATGCTAGGAGTCTCAAATAACCAAGATGATTTTGAAAAAGTTGAAGGGCACACATTTTCTAATTCCAAAGCTTATTATAAAGCTACAGGAAGCAAGACAGTGCACTATTGCTGTAAGGTAAACCTGTAGAAAAGTGAAATAAAATTGAGGGCCCAGAAATAATCCTTATATTTATGGTGATTTAAGGCTGCATAGTATTCCATGGTATATTTATACCACAATTTGTTAATCCATTCGTGGGTTGATGAGCACTTGGGCTCTTCCATGACTTGGTAATTATGAATTGAGCTACAGTGAATAATCTGGTGCAAATATCTTTCTTGCAAAATGATTTTTGGTCTTTTGGATATACTCCTGGGGGAGGAATTGCAGGATCAAATGGCAGGTCTACTTTTAGATCCCTCGGTGTACCATACTGTTTTGATCACTACAAAGTATAGTCCGAAAGCTGATAGCGTGATTCTACCTGATTTGTTTTTATTTCTGAGTAATGTTTTGGCTATTTGAGACTTTTTCTGTTTCCATATAAAATGAAGTGCTAGTTTTTCCAGATCTTTAAAGTATGACAGAGGTACTTTAATAGGGACTGCATTAAATCTGTAGATTGCTTTGGGTAGTATGGACATTTTAACAATGTTGATTCTTTCCAGCCATGAGCATGGTATGTTTTTCCATTTGTTGATATTTTCTACTATTTCATTTCTCAGAGTTTCATAGTTCTCTTTATAGAGATCTTTCACATCCTTTGTTAGGTATATTCCCTAATATTTCATTTTCTTTAGCACTACTGTGAATGGAATAGAGACCTTGACTGTTTCTTCAGCTTGACTATTGTTTGTATATATGAATGCTACCTATTTGTGAGTATTGATTTTGTAGACTGAGACACTGCTGTATTCCTTGATCACTTCTAGTTTTGAAGTTGAGTCCTTGGGGTTTTCTAGGTATACAATCATATCATCCTTGAAGAGTAAAAGTTTGATCTCCTCTGACCCTATATGGATACTGTTGATTTACTTCTCTTGCCTGATTGCAATGGTTAAGACTTCCATTACAATGTTAAAAAGCAGTGGAGACAGTTTGCAAGCTTGCCTGGTTCCTGGTCTGAGTGAAAATGATTTCAATTTAACTTCATTCAATATTGGCTGTGGGTTTCCTATAGATGGACAGTTTAAAATATGTCCCTTCAATACCTATTTTCTTAAGTGTTCTGATCATGAAAGGATGCGGGATATTATCAAAAGCCTTTTTGCATCAATTGAGAGAATCATATGGTCCTTGTTTTTTATTTTGTTTATGTGATGTACCATATTTATAGATTTATGTACATTGAACCAGCCTTGAGACACTGGGATAAAACCAACTTGGTCATGGTGTATAATTTGTTTGATGTGTTGCTGGATTCTGTTTGCTAGGATCTTATTAAATATTTTTGCATCAATATTCATTAGAGATATTGGTCTATAATTTTCTTTTTTTGTTGGATCTTTTCCTGGATTGGGGATTAGGGTCAGATTTGCTTCATAGAATGTGTTGGAAAATATTCCTTCTTTTTCTATGTTTCGGAAAAGGTAAGTAATATAGGTACTAGTTCCTCTTTAAAAGTTTGGTAGAATTCTGATGTGAGGTCATCTGTCCCAGACTTTTTTTCTTGGGGAGATTTTGTATAGTTTATGCTATTTCAGAACTTGATATAGGGCTATTCAACATATCCACTTCTTCCTGGCTAAGTCAAGGTAGGTGGCATGCTTCCAAGTATTGGTCTATTTCCTTCAGATTTTTATATTTCTGGGAATAGCATTTTTTTTTGTAATATTTATTAGGATATTTTGAATTTCTGACAAGTCTGTGTTTATCTCAACTCTGTCATTTCTGATTGATGAAAGTGGAGATTTTATTTTTTTATTTCTGGTTGGTTAGGTTAGCCAAAAGTTTATCTATTTTATTGACCTTTTCAAAAAACCAACTTCTTGATTCATTAATCTGTTGTATAATCCTTTGTTTTCAATTTCATTTCATTCTGCTTTAATTTTGGTTATTTCTTTTTTTCTACTGGATTTGGGGTTGGAATATTCTTCCTTTTCCAGTTCCTTGAGATTTCCTCTCTTTCCATTCTCTTGAGAAAGGCTTGCAATGCTAAAATTTCCCTCTTAAGACTGTAATTCAAGTATCCCACAGGTTCTGGTAGTTGTGTCTTCAGTATCATTTTTTCCCAAAAATCTGGTAATTTCTTTCCAAAGAAAATAATTACCATAGATAATCTCATCTATGACCCAGCTATCATTCAGCATAAGATTATTTAGTTTCCATGTCTTTGTGTGAGTTTGCATATTCCTTTGTTACTGAGTTCAACTTTTATTGCATGATAGACTCAGAAGAAGCAAGGAATAATTTCTATTCTTTCAAATTTGCTGAGGTAAGATGTGATCAATTTTGAAGGATGTTCCATGAGCTGATGAGAAAAATGTGTATTCAGTTTTGTTAGGATGAAATGTTCTGTAGATGTCTATTAAATCCAAATGTTGAATGGTTAATTTTAAGTGTAAAATTCCTTTCCTTAGTTTCTTACTGGAGGATCTATCCAACACTGCCAAAGGGGTGTTAAAATCACTGACTATTATGGTGCTGGAGGAAATCAAGTTGTTCATGTCAGTTAGAGTCTCTCTTATAAATTGAGGTGCATTCTTTATAAGTCTCTCTTATAAATTGAGAATGGTTGGGTGCATAAATATTAATAATTTAAATCTTAACTTGTTGAGTGTTTCCCTTAATAAATATGAAGTGACTTTCCTTATCTTTCCCTAATTTTGTTGGTTTAAAGCCTATTGTATCTGTGAATAAAATTTCAACACCTGCTTTTTATTGATTTCCATTTGCCTGAATTATAGATGACCATCCCTTCACCCTGAGTCTATGTTTATTTTTTAAGGTAAGATGAGATTCTTGTATGCAGCAGCTATCGGCCTGAGTTTTTATATCCAATTAGCCAAGCTGTCCCTCTGTAGAGGAGAATTTAAGCCATTCACTATTAATGGAGAATATTGATAAGCCTGGTAGTATTTTGGGTGTCAAGTATTTTGAAAATTCAGTGGACATTTTTAATCCTTTTGCCACAGTGTAAGTTGGGATTTGATCAAAGGTTTCTGAGTGAGTTTACTTTGGTGGTGAAACATTGTGCTGGTCATTGTGGAGGATGAATCTGAGAATATCCTGGAGCACTGGTTTAGTTATGGCAAATTTTCTCAACATGTGAATGTCAGTAAAGTATTTAATTTCTCCATCATAACTGAAACTCAGGTTCACTGGATAAGGATCCTGGGTTCAAAATAATTTTGTTTTAGGAGGTTGAAGGTAGATAACCAACCTCTTCTATCTTGAAAAGTTTTAGCAGAGAGATCTATAGTTATTCTAATATTCTTCCCTTTGTAGGTTATGATTTTCTTATGTCTGGCTGCTTGCAGAATTTTCTCCTTCAAATTAACTTTGGTGAAGTTAATTATAATGTGTCTAGGAGATGCTTTATTTGTATTGATTCATGCAGGGGTTCTCTTTTGCCATGTTTGGGAAGTTCTCCTCAATTATCTCTTGGAGTAGAGCATCTGGGCCTTTCGACACAACCTCATTGTCTTCAGGAATTCCTATAAGGTGAATGTTTGCTTTTTTGGAATTATCCCACAGATCTCTGAGAGAATGATCCATTTTTGTTCTCCACTTCTCTTCCTCTTTGAGCATTTGAAAGAATCCAAAAGCTTTGTCTTCAGTGTGGGACATCCTTTCTTCTACCTGTTCCATTCTGTTACTGAGGGATTCTACTATATTTCTCATATCTTGGAGGGCTGCAACTTCTTTTCTCAATGTGTCAAAATATTTGGTGATTTTTGTCTTTGAGTTCATTGAATTCTTGAGACTTTTGAATTATACCTAGAATTTCTATTTTTAACTTTACTTCCATTCTGCTAATCTTATTTGCCACGATCCAAATTCTGAACTTAATTTCTGATATCTCAGATATATTTGATATATTTGTTTATGAATGGGCTCTTCTGGTTTAGCTGCTTTCATTCTTTAGGAGAATTGATCTACTCTGATTATTCATGCTGATATCTGATCAGCATATTTCTGATATCTCAAATATATTCTGATATATTTGTTTATGAATGGGCTCTTCTGGTGTAGCTGCTTTCATTCTTTAGGAGAATTGATCTACTCTGATTATTCATGCTGCCTAAGTTTTTCCACTGATTCTGCCCCATGATTATTTTTCACCATCTGGCTAGAAAAGGAGGTAAGGTGAAATTGGATTGGGAGCTCCTGGGGTTGTGGTTAACCAGCCCTTTGCCAAAGAGCTGGGACTGGTGACTGCAACTTTTCCTCTACAGCTTTGCAAAGGACTCATACAATACTACTGCCTAAGACTCTGGGGACCTGCTTGGTGTGGTGGGGCTAGGTAGCTCTGCCTTATATTCAGCTGATCTCTGTCTAATACTAATGAATCAGTTACTCTGGGTTAAAGTCTCAGCTGTGGAGAAATACAAGCAACTAAGACACCCCACCCTCCATGGACAACAACTAGAGAAGGAAAATCAAACCTTCCCACTACAACAGAACCAGGGTACCACCTTGGAGGGTCCTTAGGTGATTTTTCCATTTCAAGATTTCCAAACCAATTGTCCCAGTCAGCACAAACTCTCTAGAGGGTGAGTCAAAAGGTCTCCAGTAACTGGATAGCAGGGGTCTACTAGCAGCTCAAGCGTGGCTTGCTCTGGTGCTCTGTAGAGTCAGAAATGCCCACCCACTAGAAGACTTGGACTAAGGGGGCCAATGCCTCTTTCCCCACCTTGCACCTCCTTCCCCACTAGTGTCTGATAACCCCAGTTTCTGGCAACCCCACCACTAGACTCTGGTAACCCAGTCTCTGTGACCTAGTTCTGTCCAATATGTAAATATGCTAGGGCTTTACACCTGTCAGAGTCAAAGGAAAGTCAATGCCTCCTCAGCCTGGCCACCACCCTCTGCCAACAGCTGGCAGGGGTAGCTGAAGCCTGCCTGCCTCAGGTACTCAATGGCAACTGGAGAGTGTTCCATCTGAGCTCAGTCTAAATCTGATGATAACAAGACAGCAAATGTTCTTCTTCCTTAGCCACTGCAACTTTGCCCCTGCTGCTCTGCAGCTCTGGTATCCCTATAGGGCAATGTCTGGCTCCCTCTGGCAATCCTCAGAGTTGGGGAGGTGTGTCTCCAAAATTAGACCCCAGTGGGATCTCTCTATTAATGCTGATGCTGAGTGGGAAGTGTCTCCACTCAGGTTCCCACACCTCAGTGGTTCCCAAACCCAAGCCAACACCCGCAGCTGAGTTGCACTTTCTCAGAACCAAGCCAGAAACCTTCCTCCCATGCCTTTCTGCACTGTTACTGGATTCACAGACACAATGTAGCTGTGCTGCTGCTATGCCCAGTCCTAGCAAAGAACCGTGGACATTCTGGTCTCTTCAAGGGTTGGACTTCTAGACAAAGGAGGGTGGGTAGACTGGAAGTTCAAAGTGGCAGGTAAAAATATTTGTTCAACCTTCCTGCCAGACAGGAGAGTTCCCTGGCTCACAGCGGGGACTGTCTGGAGAAGGAGTCCCAGCTTCCAGCAACTCACTCATGTGGGGTGAGAGAAGAGAACCTCAGTTCTCTACTCACTAGTAGAGATCCCACAGCAAGCAAGCAACTCTCTTGGGGGAGGAGATGTGCTATCTTTGGGATGAGCTCTGTACCTGAAATTTGTTTTCTTGGAGTCACAGCTTGCCTCAGCAGAGAAGATGTGTAATTACCTGAGGTCTTTAAATAAACTATCTGGGGGGCAACGGTAGCCAGGCCGGGACTTTTCCAAAATAGCACAGAAAAATCTAATGAGCACAGAGTTGGATCATTATTTTTTGAGACAGACTGTGTTATGGTCCATTATTTTATTTCCAAGAAACAAAGTTAACAGAGTCCTTTTTGATTCACCCATGCAAGTTTCTACTTGTGTGGCTTATCACTGTTGATGGAGGGCTTCATTCGTTTCTGTCCTCATAGATTTTCTGTTTCTTGATTTTTGTGTATATAAAACCCTTGATAATGACCCAAGGGTTATTAAAACCCTTGATATTTTCAAATAATATAAATAATATCTGCAGTATGTAAAGAACTCTTACATTCTATACAAATCATACCATTGAAACTGGACAAAGATTTTAGACATGCTCAAAAGAAGATATATAAATGATTAATAAGCACATGAAAAGATAATCAAAATCATTAGTCATTAGGGAGATCCAAATCACAACTTCAATAAAATAAACTTCTTGTTAGCAAAATGACTATAATCATAAAGATAGACATGATCAGTTTTGCAAAGATGTGAAGAAATTTGAATCCTTATACATTGCTTGTGGAAACCCAAAATGATACAACTGCTTTGGAAAACTGGCAGTTCCTCAAAATACTAAAACTCGATTGCCATAGGACCCAGCCATTCCTCCCCTAGATATCTACTTAAGAGAAATAAAAATTATGTCAATACACAAAAACTTATACACAAATATTCTGATTAGCATTATTCTAATTGTAAAAAGATGAAATAATCTAAATGCCTGTTAGCTGAGGAATGGATAAATAGATGTTGCATATCCCTATGATAGATGATTACTCAGCCATAAAAATAAGTCAAATAATAATATAAGCCACAACATGAATGAGCCTTAAAAACATCACTCTAAGTGAAATCAACTATTTACAAAAATCCACATGTTTATTCAATTTATGTGAAATGTTCAGAATGGGCAAATCTACACAGACAGAAAGTACATTTGTAAGTTTTTTAAGCTGTAGGGTTTGGGGTCAAATGGGTGATGACTACTATTGGGAATGGGACTTTCTTTTAAAGGGATAAAAATATTCTAATGTTGACAGTGGTGACTGGTTACAAATCTGTGAATCTCTTAAAATAAATTGAATTACATACTTTAAATGAGAGAATTGTTGCTTATGTAGCTATGTTTCTATAAATCTATTTCTTAAAAAGAAATGAGACTTTTTAAGTATCTGATTAGCAAAGATGAATTAGTTTTAGAAAACTAATAGGAAATATTCAAAAAACTCTTGGGAGATCAATTTGAAAAAAAGATAAAAAATTTAAAGAAATGTATTTTCATTTAGTGATTGCTGTGCATGTTTTTAATAAGGTACTGGCTACATGAGTTTTTATCTACTTATATAACATGTTCTATTCAACCATTACAGGGGAAGGGCTTTTTAAAGATTAATTTGTCATGTTATATGACAAATTACCCTAACAACCTTTTACACACTGTGTGTGACTCCCATTATTTCTTTAATATCTTAATACAGATCACTCTCATACTTTCCTTTCTCTCACCCTCCTCTCTCATTCTCTCTTCAATGGCTCTATCATAATTCTCATATTAAATAATTTTGATATCCAAAATGAGGTCTATTCCTGTAACTCTTTTCATTTTTATCTCATTGACCTTAGGACTACATTTCCAGTAATCTTATACACCTTTGTAGACCTAATTTCCACTTGCAAATTTCTAGACAAATTCTTAAATCCTCTAAGTTAAACGTTTTTTCATATTGATGAGATTGCTTCCATTGACATACTGCATTTTTCTGTTCTTTATGTGTTTCTTGGCATAATTTTCTAGCTTAGATTTTATGATTCTCCATTAGAATTTATCTTTAATTTTACCCTATAGCCTTGACACACTCTTTCCAAAGCACATAGCTAGAAAAAGCTTAACTCTAGACAAATACAATTCTCTGTTCACTCAACATCTGCCACCTACAATGTGACTGAAGTAGAAATCAAAACCATACTAACTTGTCCTACTTTGTATAATTATCTCAAACCTCAGGTGATAATTAGTGTTGTCACGTAATTATTGTACATCTTCTGCACACTCCCAAAAATATCTAAATTGTTCTCTTCATAAATCTCCAGTAATTCTTTTTTTCTTATTATTTTTAGATGATACCCATTTCTTATTTTGCTTGAAAAAGTGATAATAATCACTTCATAAATCTCCAGTAATTCTTTTTTTCTTATTATTTTTAGATGATACCCCTGTTTCTTATTTTGCTTGAAAAAGTGATAATAATCTTAATAGGAATTTTATTAAGATATCTACACATTTTATTAAGATATCTACCCACAAATATCTACAATCCTATTAGTCCCTATACCCATGTTTCTCTTTCTTCTTGGACTTTGTTCCTTTGCTATGCCAAAACTCTTACGTACATGACAGATTGCATTGTCTTTGATTAATGAAAGATAATTATTTCCTTTTCTGTTTTATGTATTATTAATTTTGCCATTTAAACCAAATAATTTTCATCATGCTCTATCATAGTTTATCTTTTAAAAAAATCACTAGTGCACCTGATGGCAGTCACCCATGGGAGACTTGAATGATACATGCTTTCTCAGGAAAGCCACTGTGTGGCCGAGGGACACAGTTTTGAAAGGTTGAGGCACGTCTGTTAAATAGTCTGAAGAGAGCTTAAGGTTTCCTACTCTGTGGAGCCTACAGGCAAAGAAATCAGATAGGTCTCTTAGGCAAAATAGAGGCTTCCAGTTCCCATCTTATACAGTTTGTATCAGCTTCATGGTTACCATCTCATAGTCTACAATGTCACCTGATGTCCAGGAAATATATGGAAATATGAATCCATTTTTCCTTTTTTTTGAAAATTTGTTCTCACTTTTTTCCCTAATTTTTTTTGTTCTTTTCTTGCAGTTATGATTTTTCATTGTTTCTTTCTTCAAGAGTAAGGGCTCCATTTTTGCTAGTATTTCTGCTCTTGTTATTATTTTTTTTTTCAAATTTTAGCCCTTAGGGTTTTCTTTGTTAGTTTTGTTTCATTTTATAATATTTTTATTTTTCCATTTTTATTTTCTTCAATAACAAGGGCTCCTTTCTTCCTACAGTTTCTCTATCTCCTTTATTCTTTCTTACCTTTCAATTTCTTTCCTTTTCTCTCTCTTAGTGTAAAAATTTCTCTACTTATCTTTCCCACATAAATATCTCCATAACTTCTATGAAACATACTATTTCTACATCTTATATAATTTTACTTCAATTTTCTTTATATACATCTATTATTATTTTTTTCCTAATCTGTTTTATTCATGGTCAATCTTTATTCCATTTCTGGGACAGAACCTCACTCTTAGGCTTGGTCTGGGGTGCCACAGAATTGGCCTGGATCAAGGAGACCTTGATCTTCTGGTCTAGGGGATCCTTCTAGATTTGGCCTTGAAGGATGCTACAGATCATTCCCCTCTATGACAAAGTGCTAGGGTTTTTTTTTCTCCATTTGGTGGAAGTGGGGTCTTATCTCTGCTCAGATTGGCAAACAGCTCCTAACCTTAAGGGACCAACCATACACAGCTCCCCAGAGGCTAGGAATTATGGGTACAGGTCAAAGCAACCTGCTGAACACCACTATTCCTCCTATCTCTCTCTCTTCCTCTCATCTTTTTGTCAGTCTTTCCTCTTAATTCCCCCTTTCCCTTTTCTTTTCCATTTTTCTATCTTTTCTCCCTTCTTGTGCTTCAATCTTTTCATCCTTTTAGTTCTATACCAAAAGAACACTTCAATACCTAATGTCAGAGACAAGGTAACCTAAAGAGCAGGAGAAAGTGAAAGGAAAATGTAGGGTAAGGAAACAGACAAAAAACCCAACAACCCTGAGGAAGAAACAGAATAAAAATCCTGGCAACATGAAAAAACAGAACTGAGCAACCTTCCCTGGGGACCATGACATTGCTACTGCAGAGGATTCCACCTATAAAGAAATGTTAGAAATTACAGAAAGGGAATTTAAAATATGGGTGGTAAAAACAACACTGGAAATTGCTGAGAAAGTGGAAAGGGTAGAAAATAACCAATAGGAAATGCAAAAACAGAAGCAAATAATGGATGAATGCTATGAGGAATAAAAAAGGATATGGTGGAGCTTAAGGAATTCAAGGAGCCAATCAGCCAGAAGTAACAATTGACCTAGAGGGGGCAAATCCATGAGAGTGACAGCAGACTTCTCAAATGAAACTTTTCAAGACAGAAGAAAGTAGTCATCTAAATTTAACCTTGTTAAACAAAACAATTTTCAGCCCAAAATTCAATGTCCTGCTAAGCCAAGCTTTAAAATTGATAAATAAATGAATTTTTTTTTTACTGATATGCTAACAGTGAGGAAGTTTGGCACAAGACCAACTCTACAGGAAATACTTAACCTATTCTCCACATGAACCATCACAAAGGACCACCAGAAACTAAAGTTCAAAACCTAGCTTCCACAATGACACAAAAGATAAAACTAAGCAATGGACTCTCACAAAATAAGATGAATAGGAATCAACCACATTTATCAATTCTCCCAATAAATGTTAGGCTTGAATTCAAATGGCTTGAATTCACCACTGAAGAGGCATAGGTTGGTTGATTGGATAAAAAAAAAAAAAAAAGCACAAGCCCACCATATAGTGTCTCTAAAAAACGCACCTATCCTTGAAAGACAAGTAAGACTCAGGGTGAAGAAAAGAAAAACTGTATTTCAGGCAAATGGAAATCAGAAGAAAGGAGAGCTTACCATTTTATTTTCAGATACAAATGGATTTAAAGTAACTAAGTCAAAAAAGACAAAGATAGACACTTCAGATTGGGTAAGGGAATAATACAACAAGAAGATATTTCAAGTCTAAATACTTATACACCTAACTTAAATACGCTCAGATTTATGAAACAGGCCTTAATTGGTCTGAGCAATATGATCTCTTATAATACCATAATAGTAGGAGATGTTAATACTCCTTTTACAGAGCTGGAGAGATCCACTAAACAGAAACTAAACAAATATACAAAGGACTTAAATGAAACTCTAGAACAAAGGTACTTAATAGACATATACAGAATAAACCATTGCAAAGCTAAGGTAATATATGTTCTTCTCATGAGCCCATGGAACATTATCCAAAATAAATAATATTCTAGGACACAAATCAAAACTCAACACAATCAAAAGAATGAAATTATACGTTATATCTTCTCAAATCACAAGGCAATAAAGATAGAACTCAAGGCAAAAAAAAATTTCATCCCCACACAAAGACATGGAAACTAAATAATCTTACACTGAATGACAAGGAAGGGATAAAGGAGGTAATCATTAACTTCCTAGAATATAACAATGAAGACACAAGCTACTAAAACCTGTGGGACACTGCAAAAGCAGTCCTAAGAGGAAATTTTATTGCATTAGTTTTCTATATGAGATAAATAGAAAGAGAGCACAACAACAATCTAATGAATCATCATAAAGAAATGAAAAGGAAGAGCAATCCAGTCCCAAACCTAGCAGAAGATAAAAATAACCAAAATTAAATCAGAAAACAAATGAAATTAAAAACAAAAAAAATCGCTCAGAAAATTAAATAAAAACTTGGTTCTTTGAAAAGAAAAATAAAATTGATAAAACTTCGCCTAGATTAATGATTAATCTAAAGATGTGTGAGAGGAGAAAAATGTAAGCCTTTGTATACTATTTTAGAGTTTCCATATGTCCACATACCTCCATAAAAAACACAGCATAAAAGAGGTGTTTTCAGAAATTGATAAAGACTTGCCATCCAAAATAAGCAGGATATGAACTCAATCTCATTGCTGGTCTTTATTATATAAAATTCATTATGAAATGGCAAAACTAAATGAATTCCCTGGGCACTTCGATCTGGGACTTATTTATTGGTGTCAAACAATTGGTTGATACTGCAACTTGTCTTCCACTGTCTATTTTCTTCCACTTCCTTAGGAAGGAAACAGAGGTCTAAATATATTTCCTATGAATGCAATGCCTTGTGAACTAAAAATACAAATTGTACAATAAAACAGGAGAAAATTCTTATTCTTATTCAGAGAACATGATAACAAGAGATATATAGCACACACTGTGAAGGCCCCTCCCCAGAAATAGAAAACATTCATTTCTATTACTCCATAATTCTGCTCTCTGGTAAACTCTGAAATTGAAATTTTCTTTAATACCTGGATTCTCTTTCTGGAAGTTTCATCCCTTTCTATTATCTTTCTTGATTAAAATAAATGTGAGAGTTGATGAATATGCTCATCTTGGGAGATGCACAGTTCTCTAAGTCCAGTTTTAATTGAGAATTATCAAAGTTCCAAGGGTTATTTTATATATTAAATGATTGAAGGCATTTTACCAATACCATTGTCTTCAAGTCTTACCTTTCTAATTGGTCTTTCTTCTCGTCAATTCAATGGGTCAGTAACTATACCCAAAAGACTTTAGAGATGCCTGTCTCAGACCTGCCTCATTTCTTTGTTTTCTTTTGTTTTCCCACCCTTATATCTCCCATCTCCTGGTTCGAGATTTCAGGCTTAAAAAAAAAAACAAAACTCTAAATTGTTCTCTTTTTCTGCATCGACTAAGTCTATTTGGCCTTTATTGTTCAAGTACAGTAATATCAACTTTCTAGAAATATTTTTGAATTGAGCAAGCATCTAAATTTAAGGGTCTTTCTGTTTCTTTCTACGTTTGCTTTTATAGCTCAGCTAATTCTTTCCTAATACTAGTACTAGTACTTTGTTGAACATATTCCAAAGTATTCAATACAAAAAGCATTCTGACATCCATGCTAATTCAGGCAGCAATACTAGTTTTCCTTGGGCATATTGTGGATTGCCATGTTTTGAGCCTCTAAGTTTCCTATAGCTTTCACCAATTTCTACACAAATGACACGTATTAAAAAAAATAATAAGACAACAACATTTAACTTCAAGTTGGCAACATAGGATAAGCTATTCTGCAAGAACACATAAAATTTAAAATCTCAGTTGCTTAACATTAAAAAAGACGTAGTGTGAGTCAGAGGCTTCCTTCAGCTCATGGTTATTTAATACAAATTGAAAGCTCCATGTTAAAATACCAACATCATACTTCAAATAGCTAGAAAAAATTCTTTATTTCTTATGGAATCAGGAAAAAAACAACAATGTATAACCAAAGCAATTCTTTGCAGTAAAAAAAAGCCAAAGGCATCACTCTACCAGGCATTTAGGTTATATCACAAGTTCACAGTGATCAAAACAGCATGGTATTGGTACAAAAATAGAGACATTGACATATAGGACAGAATAGAAAACCAAGAGATGAAACCAGTCTCTACTCGCCATCCGATTTTTGATAAACCCAACCAAAGCATATGGCAGAGAAAAGAATCTCTATTCATCAGTGGTGCTGGGAGAACTTGATAACCACATGTAAAAGACGAAATTGGACCTGTACCTTTCTCCATCCAGAAAAATTGACTCAAGATGGTTAAAAGATTTAAATCTAAGATATAAAATGATAAAAATTTTAGAAGAAAGTGTGGGAAAAACTCTTGATGATCTTGGATTGGTGAAAATATTTATGATGAAGATTTTAGCAACTGCAACAACAAAAATAAACAAATGAAACTTAATAAAATTGAAAAGTTTCTGAACAGTTAAGGAAACAATTCAAGCAAATAGACAACCTTAAGCATGGGGAAAAATGTGTGCATGTTATGAATTTGGCAAAATCTTGACAACTAGGATCTATAGAGATCTCAAATTGATCAACAAAAAAAATGAGCTAGCAATCCCATCTATCACTGGGCAAGAGACATGAACAGAATTTTCTCTGAGGAAGACAGATGAATAGCTAAAAAAGATATGAAAATATGCTCATTGTCCCCAATCATCAGAGAAATAAAAATCAAAACAACCTTGAGATATAACTAGACATCAGTAAGAATGTCACATCACAAATTCTCAAAAGATGGTAGTGTCAATGTGGATAGAAGAGAATACTTTTCCACTGTTGATGATGGGACATTGGTCAGACTGAAACTAATGCAGCATCTTTGGAAAGAAGTATGGAGAATCCTCAAAAAAACTCAAATTAGACCTCCCTTTGGATCCTGAAATCTCATTACAAGGCATCTACTGAGAAGAAAAAAAATTATTTTATCATAAGGACATTTGCAATAGACTGTTTATCATCGCTCAATTTACAAATGCCAAGATGTGGAAACAACCTAAATGCCACCAACCCAGGAAACAGATTAACAAGCTATGGTATATGTACACTATGGAATCCTATTCATCCATAAAAATATGGAAACTTTACATCTTTTATATTAACCTGGATGGAGTTGAAACACATTCTTCTTAGTAAAGTATCCAATGTGCTCAACACTAATATGAAGCCAGTAGATGATCTAATATGACCACATAAAAGAAAAACTCAATTGGGGGTAGGAGGAAAAAGAGGGAGTGTATTTGGTGTGCTCCCACTTAATGGGCATAAGGGTATATGGCATGCTTTTTGGGTGTGGGACACAACTACAATAGGAAGTCTACCTAACAAATGCAAATATTATAACCTAGTTGTTTGTACCCACATGTTAACCTGAAATTAAAAATATATATGAAAGCTCCATGTGGTGGAGATAAGCAAGATGCAGCAAGATAAAGGAGGTACATCAGTTTTTCAGTTCTTCGGTGTAGAAATGATATTCTTCATTTTTTGTTTTTATTTCCTTTGCAAGAACTATTCTAATGGCCCTTATAGAGAAACATAAGACTATTTGACCTTTATATAATTTATTTATATCTCGCATACTAATAAATTTTCTAGAAAAGTTAACTCTATTCCTTCCTATGCTTTCTCACATTCTTACTTTTAAATTTTACAGAAGCAATTATACTGTCAATGTTCATGTAAAACAGCATTCTCTCTCTAATCTTAACTCCTTTTTCAGTAGTTTCTTTCTTTTTTTTTTTGAGACGGAGCCTCAAGCTATCCCCCTGGGCAGAGTGCCATGGCATCACGCTCACAGCAACCTCCAACTCCTGGGCTCAAGCGAGTCTCCTGCCTCAGCCTCCCAAGTAGCTGG
>NW_003852498.1:3299822-3307200 GCF_000181295.1 Otolemur garnettii
GGGCTGGGGATTCGAACCCACCACCTTGGGTGTACGTGGCTGGCGCCTTAGCCGCTTGAGCCACAGGCGCCAAGCCAGTAGTTTCTTTCTACATTGGTGCTAT
Organism: Otolemur garnettii; assembly: GCF_000181295.1. NCBI lineage: Eukaryota > Metazoa > Chordata > Mammalia > Primates > Galagidae > Otolemur > Otolemur garnettii. The sequence goes on from NW_003852498.1 coordinate 3,299,926, forward strand.
AAGCATTGAAAGCAAACAAAAAATTGCAACTCACTTCCTATTCTGTACCATCCACACTTTGTTCTAGAGATAGCAGTTACAGCCAAAAAACTGTCCTCTCCAGTATCCTGACTCTATTTTATTCCTATTCATTTGTGTGCTCCTCCCAGTTAAACCTTTGAGGAATCATCTGTGATGTCAGGAGTGACCATGAGATTTTACCTGAGAAGAGTCCTAAATACGAGCTCACTAGATCTGTTAACAATGAAACCAAATAATCTTTCAACGCCTCTTTCTAAGCCTTAATATCACCTTCCTTGGAAGGAGAATAATGACTTAAGTAAAAAGATTACTATGAGTTTAAGAAAAATAATATATATAAAGGTGCTATGTATTATGTAGAATATTGTATAAGAGACAATGTTTAAAATAAATGATAGTATTAAACATATTGTTTAATTAGCCAATAAAAGACTACATTAAAATCATTGCCTGCATATTGAGATGTAATTTACATTCCACGAAATTTACCATTACAATTCCATTTTTTGTTTTTAGCATATTTATTGAGTTGTGTGGTTATCACCATTATCTAATTTTAGAACATTTCATCCCTCCCCAAAAGAAATCCCATACCCATTAGTAGTTATCTCCCCTTCCTAGCAACTGCTACTTTATGCCTCTATAGCTTTGAATATTCCCACAGTTCATATAAAGAGAATCATACAATATGTGCTTTTTGTGACTAGTTTCTTTCACTTGGCATTATTTTTAAGGTCAGTCTGTGTTGACCCACATATTACTCTTAAATACTAGTGAGAGGTACCAGAAGCAAGAGCATATCATTCTATGAATCAGAAAACAAAAATTTCCCTTAAGTCTACATAACTTTTTCTGTATCTTCTAACTCATCTCACTTACCAAATTTCTTCTATATAAATCATAGATTCCTAAGTCATTCTTTGTGTGGTCAACTTTTGGGTACTGTGTAATCACTAGCAGGTATAATGAAGCTAACACATTCTGACATCTCCCACTCTGGACTTAAAAGTTCAATTTATTTTTTTTATTAATTTTTAATTAAAATCATAATTGTAGACATTTATGGGGTGTGATGATTTGATCACACATCACATCCAATGTGATAACTTGATATACAATGTGAATGTTTAAATCAAATTGATTTACATCACCATCACCTCACTTACTTATTTTTTGTGATAAGATATTTTAAATTTACTCTTTGTTATTTTGAAATATACCCTTGCATTGGGTATAAATGTACCTTGCATTTAGGTACAATTTTTGACCATTTACATTTGAATTTATTTTTTATAATTTTAGGAGATTTGAGGAAGAAATTAATATTTTCTATTTTATAAAATAATAGTTATAGAAATAGGAGGTTAGTAGAGTATATAAAGCCTGTATACTTAAAGTTATAATTTTCTAATGTTTAAAGACATAAAATAAAGCTATCTTGTTCTTTCTGTCATCTAGCTAACACTTTCCATCAACCTACATACAGAGCAGAAGAGTTTTCCTTTGCCAATTCTATCTTATGTATCACCAAGAAGTTCAAAAATAGTACCTGTTGGGTTCAAGCTGAAAATATATTACCTAGTTTCTATGAAATGCTGCTTCTTTCAATGAGTTTATTCTTCTATAAGGGTATCTAGAAATTCTATTTGGAATTCAAGTTATTTTCTCTCCTTTTCTTCTGCGGCTCTTATTATTTAACTTATCCTTTGCCACTCTTTTAAATCATTGCTTTTGTTACTTAGTATATAATATACAATAATTTAATATTCAACATATATCTTAAAAATTTAAAGATATGAAATCATTTCTTAAGATTCCTCTTATGTCAATGTATGCATTTTTTATTTTAATAAAATTTCATGAATATTGCTTAGAAGTGTAATATGCACTAAAACAGAAATATTTGTCATTTGACTTAATGACATTTTGTACATTTGGATGGACACCTTCTCCTTCCAAAATCTCAGAAGCCATAAGATCAGTTTCAGATGAAATAAAATATACACACAGAGAAAGAGTAACAGATTCATTTTCTTTATGTAATTATTGAAAGACAAGTTTAGCTCATGTAAAGGCCCACACTCAACTTGAACTAAATGTAACCTTTCAAAGAATTGGAGTTTTTTCCCCCCTATCGCTAGAAAGAGGTAGAAGCATGCATTCTAGTTTCAGTAAGACACACAACTGGGAATAATTTGAAACACCATGTGTAAGGCAATTTCTGAGATACTTATAATTTAAACCCAAACTTGGACGTACTATAACTCCTATGGGAAAACTATGATCTTTTAAAATTTTCTCTAAAATGAAACTCAGAATTATTTCAACTTAAATCATTTTTTAGAAGCTATCGGGCTATTTTTCTGTAACTTTCAAGAGTAATTTTTACATTTCAATGCCTGAAACAATCAATTACTAACAGTAAAGTCTGTGCAGATGAAGTATTCCTTAATATAACAAAATTTTTCAAATTTTAAGCTCAGCATTCAAGATCTGGGAAGCCATTTGATGATAATGAGGAAGAGAAAAAGATTTGAATGGACATATCTGAATTCATTCTTTTCTTGTGTCAACTGAACACTAAAGGGAAGCAGGAAGCATTCACTGAATAACACATCAATAATAAATGCCTTGGAGAATTTGCAGGATTTTGTTTCATTAAGTTAGATTTGGAGGGAATTGTTTGTAGGTAGCCACTTGTAAATACTGCAGCTAGAATATGAGCCAAATCAATTTCAAAATGTTGAGAGTTCCATTTTTGTTGCTTTTCTCTAATTAGTCCATGAAGCACTGCAGAATATGTACATATATTTAACATACATTTATCAAAAGTTACTATGTTTAAGCACTCTGGAAAGGTAACTTTCATTACATAGCAAAACAGACATAGTCTCCTTTTCCACAAAGCAAAGTAAACAATGTGATATATCCATGTATGTAATACATACAAGACCTGATATAAAAATTAAAGGCAAAAAGAAAGAGATTGGAGAACCTGTTTGACTGGATAGTGATTGTTCAGAAGACTTATAGAGGCATAAAATATTGAATAAGGGCTTGAATTTCTCTGGATAATATGTCCATGCCACAAAACCATTTTTAGGGAAAAAAAAAAACAACAACAGGACATGGATAGAAGAAAATAAAAAGTATATGTTAAAAAGAGTGCCATGGCTTGGTGCCTGTGGCTCAAGTGGCTAAGATGCCAGCCACATACACCTAAGCTGGCAGGTTTGAATCCAGCCCGGGCCCGCCAAACAACAATGATGGCTGCAACCAAAAACAATATCCAGGCGTTGTGGCGCCTGTAGTCCCAGCTACTTGGGAGGCAGAGGCAGGAGACTCGCTTGAGCCCAGGAGTTGGAGGTTGCTGTGAGCTGTGATGCCACGGTACTCTACCCAGGGGGACAGCTTGAGGCTCTGTCTCAAAAAAAAAAAAGTGCCATAAACAGTATACTAAAAGGCAGTAGTTATAAGGCTCATGGGTAATTTTGAACAGAATTATTAAGAATTCACAAGAATAGTTTTGGGCATTTAATTTTTTAATATTTGGAGAATTATCATTTAAGTAAAAACTCTAAATTATATTTTTCAGATGCCATCCATATATTGTTTTCAAATGTACATACTTGTTTTTAACTGATAAATAATACTTGGGCATATTTACAGGATATAATGTGATGTTTTGATCTATGTATACATTGTGAAAAGATTCAATCAATCTAACATTCATTATCTCATCAATATACCATTTTTGTAGATATAATGTTAAAAATCCCTACCCTTGGCAATTTTGAAATATTCAATACATTATTAACTGTGGTCACCATGTAGAACAAAATACTACTAAAACTTATTCTTCCAGGCTAAATGAGACTTTGTGCCCCTTGGTCAACATCTTCCCTTTCCACAATTCTACCCTTTCCCTCAAACTTTTGGTAATCACCTTTCCAACCTTTCTCTTTCAATTAGGTCAACTTTTTAGATCCCATATACATTTACATAGATTTCATATACATAAGATCATAAAGTATTTGTCTTCCTACACTCAGCCTATTTCATTTAACATAATGTTCTCCAGTTCCTCCCACATTATTATGAATGACAGAATTTCCTTCTCTTTAAGGCTGTAGAGTATCCCATTGTGCACATATATTTTCTTTGTCCATTCATCTATTGATGGACAATTTGCTTCTGTATCTTAGCTATTGTGAATAAATATGGAATTAATATGAGAATGGAGATAATCTCTTTGGCATACCAATATCAATTACTTTGTATGTATACCCAAAAGTGGGATTTTTGATCATCTGGTAATTTTAAGTTTTTTGTGCAACCTCTATACTAGTTTCCAAAAGGATTGTACTAATCAATATTCTCACCAACAGATACAAAATTTCACTTTTCTCCACATCGTCACCTGTCTTCATTCATCCATCTGATAGTAGCCATTCCAACAGGTGTGAAGTGATGTCTCATAATGGTTTTAGTTTACATTTCCCTAATGATTAACAACGTTGAGCATTTTTCCCATGTATCTATTGGTCATTTATATCACTTCTGTTGTTAAATGACTAATTTACATCCTTTGCTTATCTTTTGTTGAGTTGTTTTCTTGCCTTTGAGTTATCTGAGTTTCTTATATATCTTGGAAAATAGACCCCCTTATAAAGATGGATGGATGTGCATATTTTCTCCCAGTCTGGGGCATGTATCTTCACTCTGTTAATTGTTTCCTTTTCTATATGTAGGTCACTGTGAAAGTTTTGAGATAGACTGTGTTATGGTTCATTATTTCACTTCCAAGAAACACAGTTCATGGCTTCCTTTCTAACTCATCCCTGAAAGTTTTAATTTGCTCAACTTAGCAGTATTTCTTGCAGGGCTTTGTTTGCTTCCATCTGGGTAGATTTTACATTTCTTAATTTTTATGTGTCTCAAAACTTTCACAATGACTCATGTATGCAAACTTTGTAGCTTGAACCAATCCCATTTGTCTACTTTTTGCTTTTGTTACCTATGCTTTTGGAGTCCTACCCAAGAAACCATTGCCTAGATCAGTGTTGTGGAATTAATTCTCATGTTCTGCAAAATGTAAATATTGATTTCATACCAATCATTCTAATAAATTTGACTCAGAAGCATCAATATGTGATAGTAATTGGAGTACAGTATTTTCCTTGTCTAGAAATAATTCTCTCATAACACAAATGAAATATTTTACACATTAATTTTCCTACTACCATCTCATTCGTAAACACAACATTTAAATTGCTTTCCATCTCAAATACACATATTCATTATTCAGTCATATATTTCTTTACTCATTAATTCCAAATAAATATTTATTGAGCACCTACAAAGTAGAAGCCACTGAGAGAGGGCAGATATGTAAGTTTAAAATTTGAGTGTTATAAGCATAGAGAATATATATATAAAATACATAGATGGCTTTCCAGTTTCAGGTCTTACATTTAATTCTTTCATTTATTTTGAGTTTGTTTTGTTTTGTGATATAGGTTACTCAGGCTAGAATGCAGAGACATCATCATAACTCACTGAAGCTTCAAACTCCTAGGTTTAAACAGTCCTCTGCCTCAGCATGCCAAGTAGCTGGGATTACAGGTCTGTGCCACCATACCTGACCTGAGTTGATTTTTGTATATGACATGATATGACTTGATTTTTGTATATGATGTGAGATAAGGGTCTAGTATATTTTATACTTTTCTGCATGTATATATCCAGTTTATTCAACACCATTTATTAAAAGGCTGTCTTTTCCTCATTACAAAATTTTACAAATTATTTATTAATACAAAATATTCTCTATGCATTGACTACCTCCTTGTAAAATTTTATAGTGAATATTTTGTAAATAGAGGTACATTTAGCTACAGTTTCCTATTTTCTCTATTTTTGGTGACTTTAGGGGCAACTTTTGAGACACCCTGTATTACACATTGAAATTTTAAAAATATTTCTCAGATAGTTTGTTGTTAAGAGTATAGAAAAATTACTCATTTTTGTATGCTGATTTTGTAACCTGCAACTTTCCTGAATGTATCAGTTCTAACATATTTTTCTTTGTGTGTGTGGTCTTTAGAGTTTCTTATATACAAGATTAAGTCATTAGCAAGCAGAGGTAATTTTACTTCTTTTCTATTTGGATGTTTTTATTTCTTTTTCTTACCTAATTGACCTGGCAGAACATTCAGTACCACGTTGAATGGAAGAAGTTAACAGTGGGCATCCTTGTCTTGTTCCTGATTTTAGAGGAATAGTTTATAACATTTCACCATTATGTAGGATGCTAGCTGTGTGCTTGTTGTACATGGTCCTCATTGCATTTCTTTTATGTCTTTTTTCAAAAGTTTTATTATGAACAAATTTTGAATTTTATTAAAAGCTTTTCCTACATCTATCATGTGAGATTGTTCCTTTATTTTGTTAATATGATGTATCATATCTACTGATTTCATGTACCCTAGAACATTCTTGCATCTTTATGATAAATCCCACATGACCATGGTGAATTATCTTTTTAATCTAGTTGAATTCAGTTTACTAATATTTTGTTGAAGAATTTTGCATTTATGTTCATCAAGGACCTTGGTGTGTAGTTTTCTTCTCTTGCAGTGTCTTTGTCTGCTTTTAATAACAGGGTAATGATGGCCTTATAAAATGAGTTTGGAAAAAAACATGGAGGAGGATTCCACAGTCTAATCTCAATTAATTTCAGATGCGTCCCTGTTTCTGTCACTTCATTGAGACTTTGTCAAGATCCCAAATGAGATCTGTGCTGTCCAACTAATCCTTTTATCTCCCACTAACCTCTCAGCAGTATTCACAACCATGTTCTTTTAAAAACACTTTGTATCATACCTCTCTTATAGTTTCTTATGTACCATATCTTCCACACTATGCACCACATCTTGTAAGGAAAAATATTCAATTCTCAACAAGCTATGAAAAATGTCTTTCCTCAATTTCATCACTACTTGCTCTCCAGGATTCTTTGCTGGTGGCCTACACAAACTACCATTAAGATGGCAAAACTGTGCCAATAGGTTAGGTGTAACCTTTGATTAATTACACTGCTTCTTGTTTGAAATATAATAAAGTAAAATTTTGATTTGAAATTAGACAGTTTATATTTAATGACCTAATATGTAGTAGCTACAATTTGGTCATTGTCATTGCCCAGAGTTTTTCTGCTTTTAAGCAGATTTTACTTTTTTTTTTTTTTTTTTT
>NW_003852498.1:3307298-3309326 GCF_000181295.1 Otolemur garnettii
ATTGATTTTCCATAAGATCTATCTCTATCTTCATAAGAACTACATTTCTTGATGTCTACTTTAACCAGCTTCCTTATAGCTTTGATCTCATCACTGTGACATCATACCAGCAACAATTAATTGGCAGCAACCTTCTTTTTCTACCTTACTGTCCTTAATTTTGCATAATTTCCAAATACCCAATCATAGGTAATTGTAAGCATCTAACTTCTCGGTAGCTATATATTGCTGCTGAATTTTGCAAAGGAAAATCTAAAAGTGGAAAGTTATATCATTAGACATTTATGATTTACTCATAGCTTTTCCTCCATACTATTCTGCAATCTTATTATATATCCTTAATGATTAACAACTCTATTTCCCTTGAATCTATTTGAATTTAAAATTCACATTTCTCTAAGCACCAAATTCTTTCTTCCCATCTCTTTTTAGATATTGGACTAACTGACATTTTTTTCTAGATGGAAAATCAAGAGTGTTTTCTTTGACAATTTTAGTTTTCTTAGTTACCTTCAACATATTTCTCTTTACTTCTGTCATTAATTCTAATAGTTTTAGGTGTAAACATGTCTTTGCTGCTCTCTCAGGTCAACTCTGTTATTACTATTTCCTCCATTCTCTGCTTTAAGAACTTTATACATAATTACCCCCTAATTTTTGTTGGACATTCATTTTTTATGTGTTGACGCTTACCTAGACATGTACAGTGCATTTTCACTGTAAAGATACTCATAGCGAAGGAAGAAAATATTGCTGAATACTACTCCATGGTGTACATATTCCACAATTTGTTAATCCATTCATGGGTCAATGGGCACTTGAGTTGCTTCCGTGACTTGGCAATTATGAATTAGGCTACAATAAACATCCTGGTACAAATGTCTTTGTTGTAAAATGATTTTTGATCATCTGAGTTAATACCTAGTAGAGGGATTGCAAGATTAAATGGTAGGTCCTCTTTTAGTTCCTTGAGTATTCTCCAAACTTCTTTCCAAAAAGGCCGTATTAGCTTGCATTCCCTCCAGCAGTGGAGAAGCGTTCCCTTCTCTCCATGTCCACACCAACACCATGGAATACTATGCAGCCATAAAAATATGGAGACTTCACATCTTTTATGTTTACCTGAATGGAGCTGGAATATATTCTTAGTAAAGTATCTCAAAAATGGGGGAAAAAGTATCCAATGTATTTGATAGTACTATGAAATCAGTGTATAATCACCTACACATTCATAGGAATGGTAAAACATCACTATAGTCCAGAAAGATGAAGGGAAGAGAAAAGAAAAGGGAGAGGGGAGGCCAGGAGGGGACTTTTTTTGGGAGGGAGGGGAATCCAACCTAATGTACATAATGCAATGATACATTTCCATACTATTAAGAATAGAATATAAATGTTTTTGCTACAACAAATAAGTAAGCAAGGAGATGGATATGTTAATCAGTTAGATGTAAGCATTCCACATTGTATATAAAATTGGCACATTGTACCCCATAAATGCATTAATGTACACAGTTATGATTTAATAAAGAATTAAAAAAGGGAAGAAAATATTAAATAAACCCTTCTAAAAAACGATGTGTAACAACACCTCTACAGAGCTTTTTTTTTCGTTGTTTCTTACCTTTAACTACCATCATCATTTGGCTTTTCTCTTCCTTGCTCTAAATTGATAAGGTGTTACATGACTTTTAATCTAAGTTCATGAATACTTTTCTGGAATTAATGTCTTGCTGATATTTACCATGTTGCTAAGCTCATTACTCTTTTAAATTATTTCATCCTTGATTCTTAAAGTATCATCTTCATAATTGTTTCTTTCATGTCTGGCTATCCCTTAGACCTCTCTGTATAAAATCTACTTTCACTGTTAGCTTTTTTTTTTTTTTTTTGGCCAGGGCTGGGTTTGAACCCACACCTCCAGCATATGAGGCCTACCCTTTTGAGCCACAGGTGCCGCCCTCATTTTTAAAAGTGATATTTAAAAGTGAATGTTTTCTTTACCTGAATTCCTGGTACTTCCTACAC
>NW_003852498.1:3309826-3312289 GCF_000181295.1 Otolemur garnettii
ACGTTTTTGTAGTATAATGGTAAAGTTTAGTACTTGTAACAGAGATCATATGGCCCAAAGCCTAAAATACATATTCTCTCTATACAGATATACTATTTTGTAGGAAATGCGTTGGAGATTCATCTGAGATTATTTAAAGAAGAAAAGCTAAGAGGCTGTCCCTGGAGGACAGATGGAAATGGAGACAGCCTGAATCATTACAGTGACAGTAGCAGTGAAAATGTACATATTTCAAAATTGTATGCTGAGTAAAGTTAACAGGATATGGTCATTAATTGATTATAATGGTGAGGTGGGGAGGTAGAAATTAAGCACACCTCAGGTTTCTCATTTTGGAGATTAGGTAAAAAGGGATGCCAACAACAAGGAAAATAAACACAGCAAACATAGTAAGATTTCTTTCTTTTAATATGGAATCTTTCCCTTAGTTTGATTTCACCAGCTCTGGAGTACAGCTTCTTAATATTTTGACATACCTCTCAGGTCCCACCAAAGCAAGCTATGTATTAACTAGGCTGTATTTTAAGTTATATTAGAGCTTTGTGAACATTTCTGCAGAGGGATAGATAGAAAGTGTATTGGGCTTTATAGGCCATGTAATCTCTGTGCCTCTGCCTTATCGTGCATGGCTGTGTTTCAGTAGCTTTATTTACCCAAACAGATGGTCTCTCAGAGCACATGTCATAGTAAGCTGACCTCTGAATTAGCTAATCACAATGAGATGTATACATTTGGTAAAATTTCTCTCAAGTGCTTTCCATGGAATTTGTAAACAGAGTCAGACAAATAGAAATAACTTAAAAATATAATCCAGTATTTAGTGTTTATCATTTATATTGATATATGAGGTCTGACAATTAAGTTCACAAACTCATCCTAGAAAAAGTGCCACATTCCTTATTACTGAATTTCACTATAGCTATCTTCAAAGTACTCCCCTTGGAGAATGTTCCATTATACTATACTAGGTATGAAAAAATGCTCATCATCCTTAATCATCAGAAAAATGCAAATCAAAACTACTTTGAGATATCATCTAACTCCAGTAAGATTAGCCCATATCATAAAATTCCAAAACCAGAGATGCTGGCGTGGATGTGGAGAACAGGGAACACTTCTACTCTGCTGGTGGGAATGTAAACTAACATGTCCCTTTTGGAAAGATGTTTGGACAACACTTAGAGAACTAAAAGTAGACCTGTCATTTGATCCTATAATTCCTCTACTAGGTATATATCCAGAAAACCAAAAATCACACTACAACAAAGATATTTGTACCAGAATGTTTATTGCATCCCAATTCATAATTGCTAAATCATGGAAGAAGCCCAAGTGCCTATTGATCCATGAATGGATCAATAAATTGTAATATATGTATACCATGGAATATTATACAGCCTTAAAGAAAGATGGAGACTTTGCCTCCTTCATGTTTATATGAATGGAGCTGGAACATATTCTTCTTATCAAAGTATCTCAAGAATGGAAGAAAAAGTATCCAATGTATTCATCCCTAATATGAAACTAATTTATAGCTTTTATATGAGGCTATAGCCCAAGAATATGGGGAAGGGGGAAAGAGAGGGAAGGGAAAGTGGAAGGAAGGATGGAGGGAGGGTGATTTGTGGGACCACACCTATGGTCCATCTTACCAGGGTACATGAGAATCTTTCTAAATGTAGAATATAAATGTCTTAACACAATAACTAAGAAAATGCCATGAAGGCTATGTTAACCAGTTTGGTGAAAATATTTCAAATTGTATATAAAATCAGCACACTGTACCCCATGATTGCATTAATGTACACAGCTATGATTTAATTAAAAAATATATTTTTTAAAAGGTGAGAAAATATCAGCAATCTCACAAGAATTTGAAGGTGTGCTGTATTTCTGGAGTTGTCCTGGATCCCTCCTGGATGGTCAAATGTCTTGGTGAGAGAGTCAGGTATGTGCTTCTCCTTACTGACCAGTGATTACAACATATGAGCAACCTCCCAGGAAGTATAATCTTAAGAGAAACAATACTCTCCAAGTAGAGAAATTCTAGAGACTAGATTGAGCTTTGACCCACCTGCAGTGCAATACCCTTGACAGCTGGAAAATAAGTGCCATGGTTCTGATGGGACATTCATGTGACAAACTACAGCTGCACTAAAAGTAGATATTTAAAGTACATAATTTAGACATCAGCAAAACAGTGGAAGAAAGAGGTCCAAGGGTTTATTTTTCTAAAGAAGATAAAAAAACTCAAGCAAAAACTAACTGAATCACCTTTGTCAGGACTCTGGAAAAAGTCAAAAGTTTGTAGCAACCAAGTAAATGCTTAATCAAAAAGGCAAGTTAAAAATATGAGGAATCCTTTGTAGCATTTTTACGTGCTTTTGTTCCATGCCCTCTCTGGCAGGAGCAATCAGGAAGATGGCAACCCCTGTCCCCAGGGTAGGACTCTGGTATATGGTT
>NW_003852498.1:3313028-3320399 GCF_000181295.1 Otolemur garnettii
TTTTTTTTGAAATTTTCTGTGTTTCATTGAAACAATTATTTTAAATTTTTTGTCAGGGAGTTCATATACCTTCAGGTACTGGGAGATCATTGTGCGCTTTTGGTGGTGGTCTTCTTGGCTTTTATGTGTCTTGGTGCCTTAAGTTTATGTGTGTACATTTAGAAAAGTAGGAACTTATTCTAGTCTTTACAAGCTGAGTTTGCTTGGAAAGTGCTTCACCAGCCAGCCCATCCCAAATCTCTAATGTGGTCCAGGGTTGGCTTGCTGCCAGAGTCTGTTTGCAGGCTAGCCTGAGGCCTGTGTCAGCACCTGGATTGGCCTGGCCATGTGGGTTTGTCAGGCTGAGCATGAAGCCTAGAGCCAGTGGGGTAGACCTGATTGGATCCAAAGAAATGTGCCTGAAGTTCAGGTTCACGAGGGTAAGACTGTATCTGTGAGAGTCAATCTGAAGCCTTCATCCACAGAAGCTGACCTGCTGCTAGGGAAAGAGATCCTTTGATCCTAAATCTGCAGGTTCCACAAAGGGCCTGGTACCTGGGACCACTGAAATGGGTTGATAGGAGCTGGCTTGGAGGTTGAGGCCTTAGGGATGGTCAGGGGCTTTGGTCCATAGGGACCAGCCTGGCACCAGGGTCTAATGGGGTGGGCCTGAACCCTGGGTCTTCTGAACCTCTTGTCCTCTAAAACTTGGATTATAACGACTGGCCTAGTGTTAGGGCCAGACTGGACACTAAGTATGTAGGGGCTAGTCTGAACCTCAGACTAGCAGGCACTGGTCTTGTACCTAAAACCACTGGTACTGGCTTGGAGCCTGGGCCAGCAAGGACTAGCCAGGTAGGTGCATGCATCTACTGTTGGCCTAGAGGCTCTACCACCACAGATAGTGGTCATGGTAGCACAGCATTGAGCATTTAATGAATCCCACTGAATTACATATTTAAAAATGGTTAACATGAAAAATTTTACATCATGTACATTTTTGTAATAAGAACTCTTTATAAAAGTGATAGGAAGTAAGAAATGCTCAATCTGAAGAAAAGCAGAGTTATATAAACTATCTCAATGTTTTGAGGTCTTGGTATATATGTGTTAGGGGTTACTTATGACAGATAACCTCCAATTATATGAGTCATAAAAAGTAAGTTTAAGCTTTATATTTCAAATTTAAAATTAAAAATGGAAGACATACACATACTTTTTTCAAAATGATTATTTTTGTCCGTTATAAAATTGTCTCTTCTTCTAGCCTTTACATGTAAACAGTTTAGGATAGGAGAGAATTAAAAAGTAATTTGAAATCATATCTAGTAAATGAAAGAGGATAATTGAGTTGGATGACATAATTTTTGTTAAAACCTAGATGCGCTGTAAAGAAACTAATGATGTTTTCTAATTTAAAGAGTTATTCTGAGGGCAGCTCTGTATAATGATCTTTCCAGAATACTGAGTCATTGTAGCACTTGGTTGACTAGATGGCAACTATTCATTGAAATACATTTGCTTCAGGCACTATGAAAAAAATGAAATTAATGTTTTTATCAATATGTCTAAGGGTACAGTTCAAGGTCAGGAATTGTACGAAATCATTTTATAAAGAATTTTTAACAATGTGGGTGTATTGATCAGGGATCAATAAGGACAACAGAAGCTAGCCATAGAATTTCATTATAAGAGATTTAACAAAGAAAATTAGTTACATATATGTTGGGGGTGGAAATGCCATAAGTGGATACTGAAGAAACTCAGAGACTATTTATTGTGAGAGGAAATTTCCACTTCTAGTATGGGAAACTAAAGGGATGAACTGGGTATAGACCTCTGAGATGAACTTCCACAAAGCTGCATTTGCCACGTGTCACCCTTTTTGGAGGTTACAAGACCTCTTTCATGTTTGAGCTTACGTATACTAACAATAAATAACAATGATTTCCATATGGCAACAACGACAACTTCTTCGATCTGTCTGATATAATTCAACTCATCTTCAGCTTTTCCTCAAAAACTGAAGACACAAAATACCAAGAGTCATTCTGTGATATTAAAGACTATTTCTGAGATGTTAATACCTGTTTTAGTTTAATCCCAACCCAACCTTAACATTACTTAGTAGGAAAACTAAAATTTAAAGTTATGTAATACCGACAAAAAGGAAATAAAAATGGATAAAGTAACAGCTAACAATACATAAGTATATAAGTATATAAGTATATAAATAACACTTATACTATAAAAGGAAAATATCTATCTGGGCACAGTGACTCCTACTTGTAATCCTAGCACTTTGGGAGACCAACATGGGAGAATCACTTGAGAGCTAAGGCCAGGAGTTTCAGACCAGTCTGAGCAACAAAATGATAGAAAGCAAAATCTGGTAGATTCTGTCTCTACCAGAAAATCGTTTAAAAAATTACCTTTAAATGGTAATGCGCACCTGTAGTCCTAGCTATTGGGGAGGGTGATACTGGAAGATGACTTGAGTCCAGGAGTTTGAGGTTGCAGTGAACTATGATCATGCCACTGCCCTGTAGCTCAGGTGACAGAATGAGGTCCTGCCTAAAAAAAAAAAGAAAAAAAGGAAAGAAAAGAATTGAAATGAAACATGTGAAATATCCATTGCTGCTACAATTGTCATAGCTGGAACTATTTACAAGGGCACAAATGATCTTTTGATTTAAAGTCCTTGCCTCCACCATCTATTCCAAAGCCCAAGCTGGTTGGCAAATTTTCCCTTTTAAGGCATCCCAAAATCTACATTTTGGGGGTACCTGACATCAAATGTTTGTATTGGACATTGAAAATCCAACAGTTGTCCTAGAGAAACCCCTCTGGGTTCTACACAGAGTTTCCTATAAGGTAGCAGCCCTCAAATTTCTCCTTGGTAGTTAGGGAAACTTGCCAACTCTGCACAGCATCCTCTTCTCTGCCTCATGGGTCAGTAGGACCCTAATGGCCAAATTCAGTCTCAACTTCCAATTTAGTAGGACCACTGTTCATAAAGTTTGAGGTTTCTTGGGGTTTTTTAAAAAAGTATATTATTAAAGTTTTAGGAAGTGAAAGTAAGTAATTGAAGACTCTTACATCAAGGATAGAATTTGAACTAATAGATTCCATATAGTTGAAGTGTAAAACATCTTATCAAAGGATTGGGGGGAACAAATCATTAGGCACGTAAATCACAAAATTATGGGAAAACATTTATAGCTTTGTCAAACCAGTCTCATCCCATAAGTTTATCTACTGTTTTTGTCTGTGTAATCATCATTTACAGGGTTGCACTATCATCTGAGGATTGTAGTGTTCCCATCACCCTATACTGGGATGAGGATGCCTGCATGCTGTAGCAGAGGGGTTTGGTTCAGGAACATGGTTTTCTTATTTCAGTAGAGGGAGAAAAAAGGCAATGCTCATGAAAATAGGATACATTTTAAAAACCGTATTTTTTTTTCTCTAACATGTTAATGAAATGTGAGTCTGTAGTTCTGTTAGTTCAGTGATGTGAGAAATAGGAAATTTGTACTATCTGACCTCAAAGGTCTTCTTTATGTATGAAGACCTGCCTGCAAAGGGTATAAATGAAATTGAAAACACATGCTGGTCAGGGTAGATGGATTCGTTTGTATTTTTGTTTGCTTTTTTAAAAAAGTTATATTTTAAGCACAAATACTAAAGAGCAAAAAGCACTATACAGAAACCACGAGAGAAATGTGACAATGAATGTGAAGGGATAAACCCGGGAATGGCACTTGCTTAAAAGAACAACCTTTAAAAATGTGGAGGGAGTGGGAGCTGCTTTTTTCATAAAATTTTCCTGCCACTCCAACCTCAAACTCAATGGCTGATGTCTCATATAATTTTTTCCCTCAAGCTCACGGTGAAAGTCTTAATCCGATTCCATACTAAACTGACAATATTTCTAGCTCTGATCACTAGAAAAGCTGAGAGACAAGTCTTATCAAGTACCCTTGGTATCCATTGTTGCAGAGGTTATAGAAAAAAAATTAAGTAGCATTGATGACATGTAAAATTAAATGATCAACATACACCCTGCTTTTACCTATGTTAGAAAATTCCAAAATAAACACTAAAGAAAGGGAATAACCTTAAAATATGAGTCAAATATGAGACCACAGAAGTGTAAAGAAGCTGAAGCCTAAGAAAAGGAGTCAGTGACGAATGGTGATGGGCTCGCTGGCATTTACCCAGGATGCTGAGCGGCTGTGGACTCTAGCACTCAGTAAACTCGCCCCAGCCATGAGGCACACACCAGGGTAGGGCTGCAACAACAACAAAAACTCACAACACAATTAGCCTACCTGTTGCCTCCTGCCATTCTGTATGTACTTTGGCAAAACAGCTTATTGTACTCATACGTTTTGTCTACAAAATAACAAACTTTTGACTATAGAATATTAATTTGATAAGTTTGAAGATTTTTATGCTTCTATAAAATGTTAATAAAGAAAACTGTCCTATAGAAGAAGTAGGCTTCAGTACTCCTCTGGGTATATTGTCATCCTTGAAAATTATTGTGACAATGATATTTTATTAGCTAAAGCAGTTTTGGATATACAATTCAATGTCCCTGAGAACGACTATGAGTTTCTCCTCTATGCTCAGAAAATGAGTAGCTCCTGGCGGGTGAGTGGCTGTATTGCTAAGGGCTCAGAGATAGTAGCTTTATACCTCACGTTATGAAAGGCAATGTGCATAACAATATTGTTATTTTAACCTCAACGAATTTCTTAACTTCTAAATTTGGAATTTTCAAACACATAAAAGTAGATCAGTTTGATTCTCTTGTAACACAATTTTAACAATTATCAAAACACAGTCAATATTTTTTAATCTGTAACCTTTCCCTCATTGGGTATAAGTACAATACTTACTGGGTTATTCATTGTTTCTAGATATTTTCAGCAGCTAGAGATGGGAAATATATATCTTTTAAATAAACTTTTCATATTAGGACAGTTTTGGATTTACAGATATATTATGAACCCTGTATACAAATTGCTACAACTCCCATGCCCCGTATTCCCTGTTATAAACATTTTATATTACCATGATATGTTTGCTAATGAATCAATCTTGATAAACTATGATTATTAAATAAATCTTATAGTATTACCTAATGTACTTTTCTCTTCCATACTCTGACCTGGGATACCACATAACATTTAGTAATCCTGCCCTTAGGCTAATCTTGCCTGTGACAGTTTGTTCAAGTTTTCTTTTTTGGGTGACCTTGATAGTGTATTTTGTAGAATATCTTTCACATGGAATTTTTCTGATGTTCTTCCCACTAAGAACCTGGGCTTTGGGGGGCAGAAGACCATTAAGATACAGCGTCATTTCTTTCACACGATATCAAGATTACATATAATCAACATGTTTCTCTCTGTTGATGCTAACTTTGATAGACTGGATGAGGTAAGGTTTGTCAGATTTATCTGATGTAAAGTTATCCTGGGATACTAAGACACAATCCATAAAGGAATAATTTATTAACTGGATTTCATCAAAATTTTTAAAAATTTTGGGTGGCACCTGTGGCTCAGTGGGTAGGGGGCTGGCTTCACATACCAAAGGTGGCGGGTTCAAACCCAGCCCCAGCCAAACTGCAATAAAAAAAATAGCCAGGCATTGTAGCGTGTGCCTATAGTCCTAACTACCTGGGAGGCTGAGGCAAGAGAATTGCCTAAGCCCAAGAGCTGGAGGTTGCTGTGAGCTGTGATGCCACTGCACTCTATCGAAGGTGATAAAGTGAGACTCTGTCTCTACAAAAAAAAAAAAAAATTAAAAATTTTTCTCTGAGAAAGGCCATGTTGGGGGGAGGGGGGAAGACAAGCTAAAAGCCTAAAAGAACAGATTTGCAAACTGCAATTTGACAAAAGAATATGTATCCAGAATTTCTAAACTCACCAAGAAAAGAATAAATAGTTTAATTAGAAATGCACAAAAGAAATCAAGGAAGATTTCAACAAAGAAAATATTTAGATGGCACAGAAAAGTCATTCAACATCCTTAGCCATTAGGGTTTTGCAAATTTAAACTATAACGAGCTAACACAGTTACCTATACAGGGTAAAATAAACAGCACTACCAAATACTGGTGAAGCTATGGAGAAGGTAAACTACTCATACATTTCTGGTGGGAATACAAAATGTATACAGTAGATCTGTAAAACAATTTTGCATTTTCTTTAAAAACTCAGCAAGCAACAACCACACAAGCAAGCAATTGCAGACTTGAGAATTTATTCCAGAAAAATCAAGCCTAATGTTGATTCAGAAAAAACAATGCATGAAGGTTTAACAATAGCTTCATTCATAGTAGCCAAAAATATGGTAGGAGGGATGTTTTTCAGTAGGTGACTTGTTAAACTAACTGCAGTCCATGCTTGCTATGGAATACTAAATAAAAAGGAACAGACTATTCATATATAAAACAACCTGCATGATTCTCTAGAGAATTAGGCTAAGGGAAAAAATTCCCTTGAGATTGAAGACCGTATGATTCCATCTAGGTAACATTCTTTAAATGACAAAATTATGGAAATAGAAAACAAAGTATTGGTTGTCAAGAGTTGAAGGAAGAGTTCAAGACAGAAGGGAAGTGAGTTTGATAAAGGGAAAAACCTGTGTAGGGACAGAAATTGTCTGTATTTTGACTATATGAATGTCAATATCCTCATTGTTATATTTTTTACAGGAATGTAAGACATCACCAGTGGAAGGAACTGAGTAAAGGAGTTATGAGATCACTCTGTATTATTTCTTACGATCACCTGTAAATCTACAATTATCTCAAAACAAAAAGTTTAATTAAAGTCTTAAATGTTCTTGGCAGACAAAAAATAGTAACTATGTGGGATGATGGATATATTACTTGAGTCAATTGTGCTCATTATTTCACAATACATACATATATAAAAACATCAAATTGTACATCTTAAATATATACAGTTTTGGCAATTATACCTCTGTAAAGATAGGAGGAAAGGATACCTACTATTTTATGTTTTCTTGACAAAAAAAATTATAAAAGCTTATTGGTTTATCACTAGACGTCTCATGTTTTCTAGTTATATACAATACTGTTGTCTCACACAGTTGTACTACATTTAGGTTCTACAGTATCCTTGATGTTTTCCCGGGCAGTGAGGACATTCACGGACACTGGGTCAAGTTGACAAAGGCTCTCTTCCTATCTACAATATAGCCCAAAGGGAAAATAAAGTTAAACAATTCCAGATGTTTTCTTGCACCTCGGCAAATTATTCTTTGATAATTGATAGTTGATAAACAGCTTTCTGAATATTCTTGGTTGTAGAGTGATTTTGTAGCTAAATCGATGATGATAATGGTGAC
>NW_003852498.1:3322374-3324065 GCF_000181295.1 Otolemur garnettii
AGTCAAGTACTGTTTACTTGATTCATTTAGATTGATACCACCATATGCCGTCCAAACAATGTTGACTTAAATTTAAATTCCTAATTATTATTTTAAATATCCTGAACATGATAACACTATAATTCACTGAAATGAGATAAGCTTGTGTGTGTTTCAAGTAATGATGACACATGCCAGGCAGTGTAATTAAAGGAAGCAAAATGGGCAGAATTCTTAAAACATATAATTTTCAAACATAAGAGAGGTGGTTGTGGCAGATTCAAGCATTGTGAAGAACTATCCCTGAATCGTTTCCTATCTGCTCATATTTCCTGCTGACTTTTCAAATACAGTGTTTAAATTTTAGGAAAATGTTTCAATTAAGAAATACGTGGCATCAATCTCACTAAAGAAAGAGAACTAACCCCACTGTATATTAGATATGCTTTTGAGTTTTAGTGTTAAATCTGAACGGTGCCAAATCAGTTATAAGACTGAATTATGAATATAAATGTGTACTGATGATATCTAAGACGTAAACACATTCAGAAGATTTTTTATGCTGACCATGAATAGGGGTTTACTTTTAAAATAATCGAAGGTAAAAATGAAAGTACTCATTCTTATGTATTTGTAAGGATATTATATGCTGTGATATGTGATATAATTGTTTCATTTTATTCCTAATAGCTGTTACAAATTGATGAAGCATCATACAATCAATGGGTTTTAGCATCACTAAAATATGGCATTACCTATCTCGCCAGTTGTTATAAAGAATTAAGGATCACGGTCTCTAAGCAATAGCAAGAACCCAAGAAATGTTAGCTAGATATTACTTACTCTGTGGGAAAATGGAAATTATATTTTCCTACCAATAAAACAGACTCTAACGGTAAATACAGTCACATAGTTTTAGAGTCAATGTCTTTATGTTACCTGAGATTTGTATGCATCAGATTTATTAGGTAAAACTCCAGTTAGGGTGGCATTTGTGGCTCAGTGAGTAGGGAGCAGGCCCCATATACCAAGGGTGGCAGATTTGAACCCAGCCCCAGCCAAACTGCAACAAAAAAAATAGCCAGGCGTTGCGGTGGGCACCTGTAGTCCCAGCTACTCAGTAGGCTGAGGCAAGAGAATCACCTAAGTCCAAGACCTGGAGGTTGCTGTGAGCTGTGACACCACAGCACTCTACTGAGGGTGACAAAGTAAGACTTTGTCTCTAAAAAAAAAAAAAAAAAAAAAGATAGTGCTCCAGCGAAAACTGTGAAGCAGCATTGGGCAGAAGGTGAAATTGAGCTATAGTATAGTACGCTTGCAACAGGAAACTCACTCAGTCTCCCAGGGAGTTCTGAAGCTTCTCTGTCTCTTCAGAGTTATACCCAATTGGAGCCAATGGGCCAGGCCTTTGTACTCCTACATCAAACAAGTATTGGATATAGGATTCCCCTGGGATGAGGGCAAGGCTGTTTCATTCAGCTGATAGCAATTCTCAGAGAGGGGCACAGTTCCAAGTTGTCAACAAGCAAACCTTCCCACAGCTGTGAGAATGAGTGTCTCAGTCATAAAGGGATAGCAGGACAGTGCGCCATAGCATCCACTGCACACATTTAGAGCTAGTATCAATATAGAGATGCCCATTAACACAGAAGTGTGAGCAAAATACTTACTGTGAAAACACCAAGGAAGCACAAGGTGGTAGTCAAAGAGGA
>NW_003852498.1:3325403-3327095 GCF_000181295.1 Otolemur garnettii
CTTCTTTTTGTCTGTTAAAATAGAAAAAAGGCTCAATTCACATGTCTCATGCCAGAAGTCTTATATAACAAGAGATCTCTACACAAATAATATCCTTTTACAATTAACTAGTTTTATTCCATGCTATTCCCATACACTCTCAGCACCATGGTTTCCTCACCTGTCGATCACTACATTAAAGAATTTCATATCATTCATAAGGTCACTTTGGGTCATTCATGGTAACCGGTGTGTGGTCCATTTGGCTTTGCTGTTCCTGACTAAAGCTGAGTGATTTCGATTTAGGTGAGAGTCATCAGCTGAGAGAATGATTCAAGAGGGCTGTGAAGATGGAAGTGGGGCAGCAGTCATAATGGCCAGAAGCTTGCAATATTCACACATACAACCGACAGGCCAGCAGGATCCTGCTTTTACTTACTCTCTTCTGCTCTTCATTCCCCTTAATTGCTCACCTTGCCAACCCACAGCAACCCTAAGGCCACATCCACATTTGACGACAGGACACACAGGGAAAGCAGATTCCCCAGAACAACAGTTTCCACCCCCAGCAACAGTTTCCATAGACCCCTCCATAAGCTCATACCAAAAGATCTCAGTTCACAGCCAGATACTGAAGCTCTGCCTTGTTCACCTCCACCAAATGGATACAGCAGCTCTGTCTCTCATATTCTCTTCCAGACCTACTCTAATGCTCTCCCTTCTAAACCTTTATTTCTCCACTTCCTCTCACATCAATGTGAACTACAGTTCTTATACTAAGTCCCTTATTCTTATTGATATAATACTTATAGTGTGTCTGTTTTTCTGATTAAACTCAGATCCCTCACCATATGATAGAATACGGGAACCATTCATAACACAACCCCTAAGAGGAAGACATGTGAACTACATGTGTATCTTTCATGTTACCTTCATTTTACCCAGGCCAACTACAAGCAAAATAAGAGATTTAAGCTTGTAGTTCCACTCAGACCAGTAGCCCATCAGTTCTCATTTCCTTCCCTGTAGCACATATCCCAATATATTTTATTCTCCCCAACTGGCTCTTTGTTTCCTTTGATTTGGTTTGATTTGGTTGGTTGGTTGGTTTTGAGACAAGATCTTGCTCTGTCGACCAGGCTACAGTGCTGTAGCATCATCATAGCTCATTGCAGCCTCAAACTCTGGGGCTCAAGCAGGCCTCTTCCCTTAGCCTCCTGAGTAGCTGGGACTATAGGTGTGTGCCACCATAGCTAGCTAATTTTTCTATTTTGGGTAGAGACAGGATCTTGCTATGTTAGTCCAGACTGGCTTCAAAATCCTGGGATCAAATGATTCTTCCACTCCAGCCTCCCAAAGTGCTAGGATTGCAGGTGTGAACCACTTTTCCTAGTTCCAGCTGATAATATTCTATGCCTTGAGCTCCATGATCTGTTCCAACAAAGACAAATGGATTTCTGGATTAGTACACTGGAAAGCCTAGCCTCCATCAAAGATAACAGTATTGAGTCCTAAAATGCAGAAGCATAGTATAGTATCTCTCCATTCATTTGGTCTGTATGGTAACAAAATAATTTGTCCTTATAAGTTTTATCTTTCCACTCTTAAGATACATTTACAATAATTTTCACAATGGGGCACTAATTTAGTTCTCCTAAGAATGTACATATCTGAGGTTTATACTGAATTCTTCAAGTGTTCAGTGAATACTCT
>NW_003852498.1:3327122-3328413 GCF_000181295.1 Otolemur garnettii
TGTATAATTTTTGAGTGAATGTTTAGCTTCTAGATCTCTGATAATTCTTTGCTGAGACAAATCATACTACCTATGTATGGCTTTTTATTCAGAGACAGATTTATGCCACCCAGTTTTATCTATCTCTTTCTCTGTGTACTACCTTTCTTTCTGGTCATCTGTCTACAGTTCCATCTGCCTCAAACTTCCCGGATTCCAATCTGTCTCAATTCTATTTGAGTTTAACATCATGTGTGCCAATTCCCATAATAAATTCCCTTTATAAGGCTATCTGTGTGTGTATATCTTATTGGTTCTGTTTCTTTGAAGAATCTAGACTAATAAGCCCACTTACGATATATACACTAAATAAAATATGAATGGAGGAGAATCTTCAGGCGTCCTCAAACTTCGGCCCATGGGCCACATTTATCTGGCCCTCCAAGTGTTTTTGCCACCTCTGCCTGTCCTGCTTAGCAGGCAACTCATCCCGGGGCCTGTAGTCTGGCCCTCCAACAGTCTGAGGGACAGTGAACTGGCCCCTTGTTTAAAAAGTTTGAGGACCCCTGATTCAAACCTATAGTTAATATTATACTTAATGGTAAAAGACTGAATGATATTCTCCAATTTTCAGAGGAAAAAATTAAGATGTCTGCTATAACCACACTTATTTAACACAGTAAGATCTATGCAATGCAATATGACAAGAAAAGAAATAGTCCCTATTACAGTTGACATGAGGATCTATATAGAAAATCCTAAGAAATCTACAAAATGATACTGGTAAAGTAGTGTGACAGCAAAAACACATGATATATGGTCAATATAAGAAGTTGATTTAATTTCAGTATACTAGCAATGATCTCATGCAAACTAAAATTTAAAATATAGTGACATTTACAGCCACTCAATAAAAGTAAAATACTTATGTGTAAGTCTCCCACAACATGTAGTACTTCTTTGCTGAAAACTACAAAATACTAGTGAGAGTAATCAAAGAAAATATAAATAAATGAATAGACAGACCATGTCCATGGGTTGGAAGAGCCAACAAATTCATCCAGATGTGTGATGTAATTCCTATCAAAATCCAAGAAAGTTTGTTTTAGACATAGTTGACTCTAAGAGTTTATGGAAAAGAAAAATATATTTTCTAAAACAAATTTCACAGAAGAATAAAGTGGATTCTTTTTTTTTTTTTCAGACAGAGCCTCAAGCTGAGCCCCTGGGTAGAGTGCCCCGGCTTCACTGCTCACAGCAACCTCCAACTCCTGGGCTCAAGCGAGTCTCCTGCCTCAGCCTCCCAAGTAGC
>NW_003852498.1:3329107-3332047 GCF_000181295.1 Otolemur garnettii
TGCAAGTAGCATATCTATTAAAATCCTAATATGTAAATTACATAACTAACTCAATAGTAAAAATAATTCCACTTTATTTTATTTTATTAAGTCAAATAGACATAGATCATGAATACATTCATGCATATGTGCGGTACAATGTGTTGATTTTTTTTATACAATCTGACATGGTTACTTTAAACCAGTCAACACAGCTTTCACCTCATTTAGTTGATTATTGTGCCAAAACATCTATGTTCTACGCTTCACACATTTGACTTGTACCCTTGTCATATGCACCATAGATGTGGTCCTGCCTTTTACCCTCCATCTGTCAACCCTTCCCCCTTCCCTCCCTTCCCACTCCACTTCTCTTCTTCATCCTGAGCTATAGTTGTGTTCTATCTTTCATAAGAAAGTGTGAGTAAATATAAGTAGGTTTCATACAAGTACTGAGTGCATTGGATACTTTTTCCCAATAATTCCAGTTTTTAAAAAATAAATTAAAAAAATAAATAGACAAAAGCATAAAGAGACTTTCACCAGAAAGTATATACAGATAACCAATAAGCACATAAAAATACATTCAAAATCATTAGAAAATTATAAACTAAGATAATGATATGTTATCATTATGGACCTATTAAAACAGCTAAATTTTTTTTCACACATTTAAAATAGCAAATCCTAGCAAGTCTCATACATTGCTGGTGGAAATGAACTATAACACAACCACTCTGGAAATAGTTTTGGCAATTTCTAAAAAAAACTAAAATGTACTTTTTATAATAACCTGGTGATAACATGCATAGATATCAACAGTATTACACCACTACAAAGAGATAACTTCAGTGTTGAAATTGTTTTCTGTCTTGATTATAGTGCTGGATACACAACCTATATGTGATTAAAATGATATAGAACTATAAACATACTTTATACCAATGTTAGTTTTCTGGTTTAGTATCATGCTATAGTGTGTACATTATAGCCATTGGGGGAATATTTAAAGAATACACAGAAACTCTCTCTACTATTTTTAAAAATTTGAGTTATTATCAGATGAAGGGAGGGTGAATGGTGGGATCACACCTATGGGGCATATTGCAAGGGTATATGTTGGATCTATTAAGTAAGGAGTATAATTGTTTTAACACAATAATTAAGTAAATGAAGTGAGAGAGATGTTAACCAGTATGATATAAGCGTTTCAAATTATATATGAAATCAGCACATTGTACCCCCAAATGCATTAATATATACATGATCTATGTTATGATTTCAAAAAAAATAAAAAACAAAAAATAAAATATTTAAAGTTTAAAATATTAAAATTGTACAACTGCATAATATTATACATTTTAATGTTGTATTATATAAATATCTATATAAATGTGATTTAAATACTGAGAAGAAACATTTCTTCTCTAGCAGAAGAAAAATAATCCAAAATAGAAATATGGAAATGAAAATAATAATGGAGAGGAAACAAAGATGGCAGACTAGTGTGGTCTCTCAACAGTCTCTCTCAGGAGAAGTAGGGAGAAGCACAAGTAGTGACCACCTTTTGATTCACTATGTACAGAAATAGGATAGTGAAAGCACAGCATGAGAGACCAGAAGCAGGAAAAAAAAAAAAAAAAGGAAAGAAAGGAAAGAAGAAAACAAAGGAAACAACTGAGAAGGAGTTTTGTAGCACAGAAGCAAAGACTCTGCATTGGAACTACTGTGCAATCTGAGCAGCCAGGTGGTCAGCACCATCAGCCATAGCCTCCTACCAGGTTGATCAAGGGACTGAATGGAATTTTATGCAGAACTATCAGACAAAGGGTGCAGAGGGAAACAGACAGCAGCTAGGGCCACTCCAAAATACCAGGTGCACCACAGAGCCAGATGATGCCCAGCAGCTGTGGCACCACTGCCTGCACACTACCACAGACCTACTTCTTGAAGCATGCTACCACTACCTCTGGACCTGTGAATAATAAGTACTCACAGCCCTAATACCTATGATCACTGACTAAATGCCCTCATGCCACCAATCCCTGTGGCTTAGAGACCAACCCACCATTCTGCATGAACATGCCCCAGCACTGGCTTGGACTATGATAATCACAGGAGAATGGGATGATGCAAGAAAACAACTGTCTTACAGAATCTCAGTGCACCTGTCCCTCTCCTTTCAGGTCATTCCTCTGAAGTAGGACGCACATGTGCCATCCAGGGACATATCCTTACTTTCACTAAATAGAAGAGTTCTCAGTAGAAGTGTACAGGTGCATGGCAAACTTATCTGCCCTGAGCTGTGAAGTTTCAGATCAGAAGCAATTACCATAAGAACTCTGGAGACACATAAATAGCTGATTTGGCATCTCCAAAGGATCACAATAGATCTCCAATAATGGACCCCAACCTAATGGAAATTGTGAAGATGTCAGATATAAAATTCAGAATATGGATGGTAAATAAGATATATGAGATAGATTAGAAAGTTGAGAACCAACACAAAGAAACCAAACATTATAATTTAAGATGTGAATAAAAATTCTCTAGAGAGATAGATAATATACTAAAAGCTATAAAAACTTAAAAAATGAAAGTCATTTAGAGAATTTAAAAATAGTCATAACAAAAGAGTAGACCAAGCAGAAGAAAATATGTCAGAACTTGAACACAATACTTTCAAATTAACCCAGTCAGTCAAAATGTAGAAAAAGGAGATAATGAAGAAAAGAATGAACAATCACATAGAGAAATATGAGACTATATAAAATGGCCTAATATAAGATCATAGGTATCCTTGAGGGAGAGGATAAAAAGCAAAAACATTCAAAACCTATTTTAGGAAATAAATGAGGGAAATGTTCCTCATTTCACTATAGATTTAAATAGCAAGATAAAAGATGGTCATCAAATACCTGGAACATTAATAGCCAATAGAATATCACCTAGACACATAGT
>NW_003852498.1:3332955-3355022 GCF_000181295.1 Otolemur garnettii
ACTCCTAAATATATAAATGGACCTAACACTGGAGCTCATCAATTCGTTTAAAAAGTTCTACTAGTCTAAGCAAACACATAAACAACAGCATCATAATAACCAAGGACCACAACATTCTACTGACAGAGTGGAAAAGATTGTTGAGACAGAAAATCAACAAGAAACATTGGACTTAATCTGTGAGACAGAAAATCAACAAGAAACACAACTTTGTTCTAGGACTCTAGAACAAATTTACCCAACATACATTTGTAGAAAATTCTATCCCAGAGCTAAACCATATACATTCTTCTTAATAGCACATGGAACATCTTCCAAGGTACGGCATGTTTTAGGCCACGAAACAGGTCTTTGGAAATTCAGATTACACCATATCTTCTCAGACCACAGTATAATGAAGCTAGTAGTCAATTATAAGAGGAACTCTTAAATCTCCACAAAGTCATGGTTATTCAAAACCTGTTACTGAATGACCCTTGGATCAGAGATGAAATTAAAATGGAAATTAAAAGTTTTTCAAATGGAATGATAAAGTTGAAACAAGCTTCTAAAATCTATGAGCTGTAGTAAAAGCAGTGATTAGGGGGAAGTTTGTGGTCTTCAGTGTTTACATCCCAAAAATAGGATGATCGCAAATTAACAATCACATGTCACACCTCAAGTAATGAGAATAAGAAGAACAAACCAAACCCAGGGCTAGCAGAAGAAAACAAACAACAGAGATCAGAGCAGAACTAAATAAAACAGAGGCCCAAAATATAGTACGAAGGATAAATGAAACAAAAAATTTGAAAAGGTTAAAAAAAAATCACTTGCCAGATTAACCAGAAAAATAAGAGAAAGGATACAAACAAGCCCAATTATAAATAAAAAAGAAGAAATTAGAACTGATAAAACAGATACACAAAATATTAGTGTCACCCATGACTATTACGAAAACCTCTATGTATACAAACTAGAAAACTTAGAGGAAATGAATAAATTTTTGGAAACATACAACCTTCCAAGCCTGAATCAGGAAAAAAATATAAATACTGAACAGACCAATAATGAATAGCGAGATTAAGATAGTAATAATAATGATATTCCAAGAAAAAAAAGCCCCAGACCAGACATATTCACAGCCTAATTCTACCAGAACTACAGCAAAGAATTGACACTTATTCTGCAACTGTTCCATAATATCAAGATCAACTAGGTTTTATCCCAGTGACATAAGGCTGATTCAATATATGTAAATTAATAAATGTAGTTTATCACATAAACAGAAGCCAAAACAAAGCAAATATGATCATCTTAATAGAAGCAAAGAAAGGAATCAATAAAATATATCCTTCCTTCACGATAAAAATCCTCAATAAACTATACGTAGAAGGAACACCCCAAAGTAAAAGCCATACATGATAAACACACAACTAACATTGTATTGAATGGAGAAAAGTTGAAAGCATCCCCCCTGACAACTGGAATAAGACAAGGGTACCACTGACACCACTTTTATTCAACATAGTACTAGAAGTCAGACAAGAAAAAGATATAAAGGGCATCTAAATGGAGAAAGAGGTGGTCAAACCATCCTTGCTTGTTGTTAAGATGATTTTCTATCTAGAAAACCCTAAAAACTGCACAGAAAGATGATAGGAATTGATAAACAATTTCAGCAAAGTCTCAAATTATAAAACCAGTGTATGCAAATTAGTAGCATTTCTGTACACCAATAACAGTCAAGCCAATAGTCAAATCAAGAATGTAATATTATTTACAATAACGATAATGAAAACAAAATGCCTAATAATATACATAACCAAGGAGGTAAAAAAACCTCTACAAAGGAAACTTTGAAATTCTGATGAAAAAATTTTAGATGACACAAAAAAAGGAAAAATGTTACATGTTAATCAATTGGAAAAATCAACATTGCTAAAATGTCCACACTGCCTGAAATATTTATAGATTCAATGCAATTTCCATCAAAATGATAATGCCATTTTTCACAATTCTAGGAAAAAATGACCTTAAACTTTATATAGAAACAAAAAGAGCCCAAATAGACAAATCAATTTTTAACAAAAATAATAAATGTAGGAAGCATCATATTACCTACTTAAAACTATACTGTTAGACTATAGTAGCCAAAACACTATGGTACTGCTATAAATGTAGAAATATAGACCAATGGAATAGAAAATCCAGAAAGAAAGCATACAGTGCGACCACCTGATTTTTGACAAAGATGACTAAAACATAACAGGGAAATGATACCCTGTTCAATAAATAATGCCCGGTCAATTGAATAGCCACCTATATAAGAATAAAAAATGACCCTTATCTCTTATCACATACAAAAATTAACACAAGATGGATTACATATAAGAACTAAAATCATAAAAATTCTGTAAGAAAACTCTGGGAAATACTTCTAGATATCAGCCTAGTGAAAGAACTTATGACTAAGACCTCAGTGGCAAATACAAGAACAAAATCAATATATAAGAATCAAATTAAAAAGTTCCTGCACAGTAAGAAAAATAATCAACAGAGTAAAAAATCTGTAGAATGGAAGAAAATATTCACAAACTATGCATGTGACAAAACACTAATATCCAGAATTTATGAGGGACTCAAACAAATCAGCAAGAATAAAATAAATAACTCCATTAAAAAGTGGGCAAAAACATGAACAGCCTTTTCCAAAAGAATATAGACAAATGACCATTCCTAATCATCAGGAAAATGCAAATTACAATAACATTTAGATACTACCTTCCCCCATCACAATAGCCATTATTAAAAAATCCAAAGAAAATAAATGTTGGTGGGGATATAATGAAAACAGAATGCTTGACACTTTTGGTAAGACTGTAAATGAGTACAACCTCTATGGAAAAAAGTTTGGCGATCCCTCAAAGAAATAAAAGTAGACCTATCTTTTAGTCTAGCAAATTCAACTGCTATGTATCAACCCAAAGGAAAAAGTCATTATCTCAAAAAGGCATCTGCATACAAATGTTTATCACAGCACAATCAACAA
This sequence comes from Otolemur garnettii, assembly GCF_000181295.1. Taxonomy (NCBI): domain Eukaryota; kingdom Metazoa; phylum Chordata; class Mammalia; order Primates; family Galagidae; genus Otolemur; species Otolemur garnettii. The sequence continues at coordinate 3,335,987 of NW_003852498.1, forward strand.
TTGCAAAGACACAGAATTAGCCTAAGTGCCTATTAATTAAAGAGTGGATAAAGAAAGTCACGCACGCACACACACACACACACACACACACCCCCCATGGAGTACTACTCAGCCATAAAAAGAAATAAAATAATGTCTTCTGCAGCAACTTGTATGGGACTGGAGAATATTATTCTAAGTGAAATATCTCAAGAATGGAAATATATATACCACATATTTTCACTAATAAGTGGGAGTTAAGCAATGGGTACACAAGGCCTTAAATGGTGTAAAGGACATTGGAAACTAAGAAGAGAGATGGTGGGATAAAACCTTACTTATCGGGTACAATGTACACTATTCTGGTGACAGGCACACTAAAAGCATTGACTCCAGCATTATATGGTTCATCCATGTCACAAAAATATTTGAAGCCCCTTAATATTTTCAAATTAAAAAAAAAATACAAAGACACTTCACAAGATATCAAAGAAACCAAGAAACCATGATAACATAGTTGATTTCATACATCAACTCATAGTTTACTCATTGTAAGGTGAAAAAAGTAGTTCCTACAGTATTGAGCCTTCTGAATATAACTATATTGAAAGTAAATAGTCATAAAAATTCATCATGAAAAATGACCAGAAATCAAATATGTTGCATAGATACAACTCTGTCAGTAATTACACTAAATGTAAATGAACTAAATGTTCTTCAGAAACAGAAAAGCTCAAATGTCTATCTATCTTTATCTCCATTATTCACCTTCTTCTTAATGTGTTAAAAATAAGTACTATATCACAAGATACATTATTTACCATAAATAAAAATGCTTTTTGTGTTCCTTCTAGATACTATACCTAACACTCTCAAATTGCTTTGAAAAGTTGCCATAACCTGCAAAGTGAAGTGAGAAAATGAATAAACATAAATTGTGAGTGAAATAATACAGAGCTATATACACCACTTTATATTATTGTCAGTTTTCTGGTTTTAATATTGTACTACAGTTATGTAAACTGTAGATTATCATTTCCTCATTTTACTTTGCAAATTATGGGGAGACAGAAATTATAACCAAGTAGGAGAAGACTCTGGAGGGATTTTACATTTATCATACTCAGATCACAGTTGAAATATTTCATTGTGCATTTGATTTGCTGTGCAAATGCATTTAAAAGATTAATTATGAACTATGAAAATTAAAAAAAAAATTTCCACTGTGAAAGGCATTTTTTCCTTTGGAAACTCCAAGGGAGCAATTATATTGAATGGCATGCTATTCATTTAGAGTTACAAAGAATAGAAAATCTAACTTATAGAATTTATCTTTCTCATTTTCTTCAACAGATTTATCTGTATTTCCAACTCAATATAAAAAAAATTACATCATTCTTTCAGTTCAATATATTTGAAACATTTATTATTTCAGGGACCAGTAACTGCTCTGCTCACCTTTGAACACCCTATAATTTTTATTTATTACCAAGAGGTGAAAAGGAGAGCCGTATTATTGAAGAAATTCTGTATGTGCCCTCCCCAAAAGGTAGCAAGCCAAGATATGTTTAAAATTTGAAAAAATATCTGAATTCTACTGGCATAAATGATGTCTATATTCATCAACATTTGAAAATTATTTTATTACTTTTTATATTTTAATCACTTAGCTACTTATTTTCATGGCTATAGTTATTTAAAAATTATGAAAAGCACTACTTAGTTATATATACATATGTAATTATACCCAAAATATATAAACTTCATTATCCCAGTGAAACATACTACAGATTAATGAAAACTAATTTTAGCATCAAATTTTCAATTAGATTACATTGGGAACAGTATATAGGAATGAGTTGTGTGCGTGTGTCCTTTTCTTTCCTTTTCTGTTTTCTTTTCTATTTCATTTTAGAAATAGGATTGGAGTCTGGCTATGAAGCCCAGGCCGGAGTGCACAGGCTATTCACAGGCATGATCATCGCACGCTATAGCCTCAAACTCCTGGTCTAAAATTGTCCTGCCTCAGTCTCCTGAGTGGCTGGGACTGTAGGCATGGCCAGCTTGCCTGACTTTCATGTATTTTCTTTGAAGGATGGAGTGAGTAAAAAGAAAGACAGAAATATATATAAGAATTAAATATCTAAACAAATCTGGATTGGTATTTTGAGAAACTCTTGTTTTTCACCTTCCTTCACACTGGGAAGACTGCATGAAAGGTGCTGAGAGTGGAGAGAGGAGATGCAGCCTCCACATGTAAACACTGCCACAATCTCTTTCCTTCCCTTCATTGTGTCTCTGCCTTTGCCTTCTTTTTCCTCTCCTTGTCCTTCTGTGTTCTTTGTTGTGTTGACTGTTTTTTCATCTTCCTATACTGGTTTCCAGATAGGAATAAAACAAGCAGTTAGAGGGCAGTTGTACTCACGGTTGCAGATAATCTTTCTTTTTTTTTTTTCTCATGAAAATGTGAAATAAACACATCAATGATTTTATTTAAATTAACAATTAATAAGGGAATCAGTAAGATATTGTAACCATCTTTATAGATTGCACATTATCAACCCTCAAAGATTATCTGCAACCTTCACAGATTGCAGATAATCTTTCTTTGGAAAAAAATATTCTTTCTTGTATAGACTCCTAGACAAAGAAGAAAAATACACAATACTTTTGGTTAATCAATTTAAATGCAACTCTTATGAACTTTGTAAGTCTTTCTCTTTTTACCTTTTTTCCTAGCGCTTTCTGAAGCCAAATGCTTAGTACCAGCCTTGTACTCCCATACCTTAAAGATATGTCATCAGGCTTCCTTAGGATTTGCACTAAGTATTTTGCAAATGTTACCTTAGTTTCTGTGAAACTCTGTGGAGTAAGAACTACTATCTTAATTACAAATTAACTTAGAGGTTGCTCTTGGATTGGAATAAACAGGAGCATTAAATACCAACGGTATACAGTTTATTGATCACTTTATCCTGGGAAATGATCTGTGTCTATACAAGGTCTAAAGCCATGCTTATTATTTTACTTAACTTTTCTTAATATATTGATTCTTTAAGAGTTTAAATTGAAAACCCTATCAAATATAGAGAAGGTTAAAGCCTAAGAACCTGACAATTAATCATTGCAAACCTTGACTTTGAAAGCATGCTTTAAAGTGATAGGAACAGATATATCAAAATAAAAATAAAAAAATATAGGAAACAACAATAATTTAAAAACTTAACCCTTGTACAGTGCTTTAGTATCATACAAAATATATGTATTTATAATATCTCATTTAAATCTCATAGAAATCTTTGTAGTAGGGATTGTTATAATCCCTCTTCTACAGATGTAGAAAATGATAGGTAGCATAAATGACTTAAAACTACTCAGCAAAGAGCAAGTAGTCAAGTTGGGCCTTGAGTAATATATCTCGCTTTCATATGATTACTTTATTGTCTGTATATGAAAAATTAATTTTAGTTTAGAAAAGCACAGGCTATTGCACTAGTTCTAGCCTTTGCACTCCTAACCATAACATTAAGTGCTGATATTCTGGATTGCTTATAAACATATACATTTGATCCAGAAAAGCTGAGACCATATAAATTATTAGATGAATGACAATAAATAACATCATCTCTAAATTTGCCATCCCTGACCTTCAAGAATTTATAAAACTGTAGAAGGGCTGTGTTGAGCCATTAAGAAGTAATATTTAACCCATGCATTGTTCCCTGAAATGGAATGCTTCACTTTTGTAAATGTAATGTTATTCTTACCAAAGGAAAAATCAAAATAAAAATAGATAAGTTCACATATTTACTGAGATAGCTCACACCAAATTCTGATTCATAATTATCTGATCACTTGAAATATCATATTAGAATCTCTAGTTATAGCTCACTGTTTTACTACAGTAAATAAAGAGCATCTTGGTCACTGGTAGTGATCCCAAAAAGAATTTGAATTTTTGCAGACAACAGACTCACTAGAAGTATGAAGATCTACAGCAGAGCTGAATTGCTGGACAACAGTGAATTCTGAATAATGCATTTCAGTCTGTGTTATTAAAAATGCAGTACATGTCAGTCACACAAAACCCAGTTTTCATAGAGTGATTCTTTTCTATTCTTCCCTGTGACTTACAGCAAGCAGAAATGTTTTTCACAAATTAAAGCTGAAATCCATAATATTTCCCCCTCCTTTCTAAATTCTGGGCAAAGGTTTGAGTTAGGTATTTAGCTGTGGTCAATTAATCAAGGATGTCTGGTATATTCTTATTCTATGAGCTGAAATTTGTGGACATGTGTGTCTATGTACATGTGTGTACTTATACGCACGGGGTGATGTGTAAAGGGGAGTTGATATCAATCAGTTGAACATGAAGGAAAGAAAACAATTAGTTCATTAATATAAGCAGGCTTTGCCTTCTCTCTTTACTTTGCCTTGATAATACTCAGAAATACATATTTAATTTTCCTAGTACAGATTGGAAATAAAAGCTATCTTATATATATTTCTTTAAAAGACTGACATATAGGAAAAAGGAGTAACGTGACTGGGGAAAATTCCAGCTTATACCATTCCTACATTTCTCTCTCAAAAACACATGCAAGGAAATCAGAACTAAATTATGGAAAGCAGTAGCAGATTCACAATATGCAATTTCTCATTTTCTTCAGGAATATTCATTTCATAAGCACAATTCCCACAGTCTGAGATTTCCTTGTCGTTCACCTGAGTCCAGAATTTCTCCCCTGCCTCATCATATGACAGGCCTGCCTGAGCCCTCACTCTGCGCTCCTTGGCTGGGCATTCTTGCCTGTCAGGGCTCATCTTTCTTCTCTGGTGGACTGGGTAGGTTTGTTCATTTTGTTTCCCTACTCCAAGCTAGCAACCAGTTTCTTTTCACTGTGTGATATTTTATACATTGACCTTTTTTTTTTGATTGCTCCTTTGGCCCCAGCAAAATAAAATAAAGAGGCTTAGATCCAAATATGGTTCACTGTTGAGCAGAGATGAGAACAGTAATTAGTGGGAGGTCAGTTCCAGTGAGAGAACTCCAAGGAAGCAGGCAATCAGATCAGCGATTCTAAACTAGAAGTCCTGGACCTTTTTAATGCTCCCCAAAGCTGATTATCATTTTCAGTATTCATTTGAGTCTGTATCACCTATAACTTATTGAGTAGACTATTACATATAGTTTTGTTGTATAAATTGGTGGGGTACACGTTTAATTTTGTTACATTGATATATTGCATTGTTTAGTTTATCTATATACCTTGTACACATTAAGTAATTATTTAAATTTATAGGATATGTGGGTCATTACAAAATTTTTGAGATGCACAAAAATCAAATGTAAAATCTAAGTGGATGGAAACAAATGAAGCCATCCCAGTAACACCCAAAAGCCAAGCGAGTGGGAACTTACACAGGTAAATCATAAAGGGTGGAATTGACTGTGTTTCTTGAAAGTGAAAAAGTGGACCATAACATAATCCATCTCCAAAATTTCATAGAGACCTATGTAGTTCAGAAAAAAGTATCAAAAGGGAGAGGCTGAGACCCTTGGTAAAGTTGATCTCTAGGCCTCCCCCTCCATCCCTACCACAATAAAAAATAAACAAATAAAATATATGTTTCTATGGCACGATGTAAGAACTACTTTGGGAGCATCCTTACAAGTTTATATTGATATTAGCATATCAAGTTTTAGTACTTTATATAAGTATGAAATGCATACGTTATATTTTATATATGCAAATTATAACCTTATGTTCTATAATTTACCTCAGTAACTCTGAAGCCTGCATTTGACTTGATCAGTCCTGGAATGGTGAGAATAAACCTTACTTCTAGAAATATTTTGTCTTTTCCTGAAATTGTTTAGTAAACACAAATCAAATAAAGAAAAAAGACTCCTATTATACCTATCATTTTATGAACCGTGTTCTACTCCCACTTCTTCTGCCCAAATCATTGAGGCTAATTTCCTGAATGGCTGACATTTTTTCCTAGCATGAAGGAAGAAATATGTTCCCTGGCCTCTGGTTGAGATGTTTTTCTTCCCTGATCAATTTCAGCCTCTTGTTGCTGGAATAATGAACGTTCTCTTTCTTGTCTCCTTACAGTAATGTCACACATAGGTTTTGTTCTGAGAGGCCTCAGACAACTTCACATATTATACACTCAGGTCACTGTAATGACCTCTTGACACCCAATTATATACTTATCCAGACTTGACCCTGTTTGCATTCTCACCACCTCCCTCATAAATCTCTACATTCTTGCAAAGAAGATCCACTCTCACAGTTGTCTTTCCACTTTCAAGCAAGCAGCTATTTAGATATCTAATACCACAGTTTTGTTCAGTCTGGGCCTTTTATTTCTTGAAATTATCTGTCTATCTATCCCGAGGTGCTCTACCCATTAAATCAATGACAATTATTTTGTTAGGAAGAAAATATAGATAACATAGAAAAGAGAGATCATTTGCAGAAAGAAATCCAGGAAGGAGATAAGACTATTAAGAAAGTAGCTAGGTAACTATATAGTGAATAAGACAGGGTTGAAATGCTACTGGGGTTCTTGAGAGAGTATGTAGTGCATTAGTTCCTATAAACCGAAGGACAAAGGAAAAAGTAGGATGATAGAAATCGCAAACAGGTTAGAGAAGAAATAAAAGCAGAGATTGCTTGTGAAACTGTTCTGGTTTTGGAACTCTGCAACGAAATGCCTTATAGGTGGTCCTTTGCTAAAACAAGTGGACAGAGTAGAAATTAAAAAAGAAGAGCATGGTACATTTAGAGAATGGAATGCCTGAGACATAAGACATCACACATACCACTCTCTAGAATTCCTCATAGTGTGAATGATTACATAAGACAATAGGAAAGAGCAATAATTTTCAAAAAGATTCTATGTGCTGGGTGCTGGTGGAAGAGATGAGAGAGGGTGTGGTTTCAAGACAAGGCAGGCACAAGTGTTCTTCTTGCAGGTGGAGACCACGTGAAGAACTGAGGACATTTTTTTTTTTTTTTTTGAGACAGAGCCTCAAGCTGTCCCCCTGGGTAGAGTGCCGTGGCATTACAGCTCACAGCAACCTACAACTCCTGGGCTCAAGCGAGTCTCCTGCCTCTGCCTCCCAAGTAGCTGGGACCACAGGCGCCCGCCACAACGCCCGGCTATTTTTTGGTTGCAGCCGTCATTGTTGTTTGGCGGGTCCGGGCTGGGGATTCGAACCCGCCACCTTAGGTGTACGTGGCTGGCGCCTTAGCCGGTTGAGCTATAGGCGCCGAGCCAAGAACTGAGGACATTGTAACAGAGAGTCCCAGCAATCACCCTTGGTCTAGGACGCTGCCAGCTACTTATCATGGGGGCCGAAAAGAATTTAACTGTGAGAACCTAATGAGAAGAAATGGGGCAGAGAGAATCTGCTCCCAAATTATCAATAAAACCTGCTCTTTATAAAGTAGTAGGGGAAGAAAAGGGTAGTAGAGAGAAACCCTTAATTTTCTGAGGTAGCATAAAGGAGTTTTTTTTTAATGGCTAAATTTAAATCTTGAGTTCCTAAATATTGAACAATAATGGGGGATTTATTTTGCAAGTTGAGTTCAGTTGAATAAAATAAATTCACAACTTTGTATTTCCATGTCATGTTATATATGCAAACCTATTTTTTGTCTCCTGATACAGTAAAATTTACCTGTATTAACATGTGTAAATTAAAGACAATAGTGAGATTTTGATAATGAAATATATGAATAGCTAAAGAAAAGAAAAAGATTTCTATGCCCTAAAATTTTTAAATAATTGTGCAACTTTTAACTTCATGTTTCCCATGTGGATATGACCCAAATAGACTACCTTGACAGCGCTCACATCAAAAAGTGTCAATGCATTCTTTATACAATGACTATCTGACCAAATAAGACTTCGCCATAAAGGAACTAAACTGTGATGCATTGCCTTTTTTCTAGAGGTGAATAGCATTAGAGAATTCCAGCGTGTTCCCTTACTATTAAATTAATGCCACAAGCACTCTAAAGCCTGACCTGAACAAGAGAGACACATAACCTGAGCAAAAAAATCCTTGTTCAGAAAGAGCAATGCAGAACATGAGGAAGAAGACAAATTGTCTTTTTGCCATGGAATATTAGCCTTTGGGAGCCCTATAACGTCTGCCTGTGTTCTTTCCAAACAGAAAAATTCTTGAAAATTGCATCTGTCCATCACTGTCTTTGAGCCTCCTTAGCCTTGACCACTTTGCTTCTTTGTAGTTGACAAGAATTTAAAACCCATATAGGAGGCGGAGGCTATAGTTTATTACCAGGCTAATGTGTGCAGCACAGTAGCAGTCGGCTGAATTAATGCATGATAATATGGAACAGGAAAAGGGAGGCATGCTTAGTCTCTACGTCTGTCTTAGTCTCGCTTTGAGATCTTGAAAAAACATTTATCAACATATGTAATCCGATATCAAGTAGATAGTTTAACCTAGCAGAACACATCTTAAATCTATCTTATTTAGCACCTTGGTCATCACTAGCCTCATGGGACAACTGACCACTTGACATGGAAAACGTGAGTCAGATCAGCTGGATTATTAATTTTAATTAATTTTAAGATGAGAACAGTATCCAATTTTTTAACATTAAATGTTATTATTTTGGTTAGGCTACACCTCATTAAAACCTTGTTTCATATAAGATATTACTGTTATATAGTAATGCATGCTGTGTGCATGTGCAATTTTTAGTATCACATGTACACAGACCACACAGACCACACAGACCACCCAGCAGTTGGTATCAATGGAATCATTTGATTCTGTTCAAATGGCTGTTTGTACATAAAATGTAAGTTGTAAGTTATTTAGCTGAATATATTATGCAGATAATATGAGTTTGTGGTGATACTTAGGTAACTGTAACCATTGTATTAGGTATTTATTGGTCTGTAGCACATTATTTCAAAATTTAGTGAATTTCTTTTTAAAAGCTTTTTATTATCTCATAGTTTCTGTGAACAATGTAGTGGGGTGTGACTGACTTAGCTGAGTCCCTCTGGCTGTGCGTCACTCACAAGTCTGCCTTAAAGGGATTGGCTAGGATTGTAGTCATTCTTGTCCTTGGTGGTGAGGAAGGGGGTGAGGGGAATGCTGCTTCCAAGATCATATGGTCAGGCTCCAAGTATTCACTGACCATTGGCCAAGAGACAATAAATCTGCCATCCAAGGAGATGAAGAGCTTGATCAGTTCAGAACAAGTGGGAAAAGGGGAGGGAGAGGATGAAAGACCACATAGAGTAATATTAGAAATATACAATAAGAACATTGTGACAATTGTGAGAAAAAGTGTGCCAGGCTTGACCTTTGGAACATAAAAAAAATACTTCTGAGAGAAATTATGGAAAACCTAAATAAATACAGGAATGCATTGTGCTCATACCTTCAACAATTCAATGTTTTAAAAATACCAGATCCTTCAAAATTGATCTATAGATTCAATACAATCCCAACCAAAATCCCAGGGGACTTTTCTGTGCATGTTAATCAACTGCTATTTAAATTCAGATGAAAATGCAAAGGATCTGAAATAGCCAAGATAGCTTTGAGGGAAGAAATTGAAAACTTTTATTATGCAGCTAGTCAAGGTAGTATGGTATTGACATGAAGCTAGACAAACGGATCAGTGGATAGGACGTAGATTCTGCGGGCAGACTCACACGTATTTGGACAAGTGATTTTAAACAAAGATACAAAGGCCATTTAGTAGAGAAACCATATGTGAATATTCATATGTAAATAAAATAACCAAAGATGCAGCACAAATTTAAATACGTAACTCCAAATAATAAAAATTTTTAGAAGAAAACGTAGGAGGCAATCTTTGCGCCCTTGAATTGGACAAATGTATTTTAAACATGACAACAAAAGGAGCATCCATAAAAGAACACATTGAAAAATTGATCTTCGTTAATGTAAAACTTCTGCTCTCTGGGAGCCATCACTAAAAGAAATAAAAAGGACAAGCCACACACGGGGGGGGGCTAATGGTTGCATAGCAATGAAGCTGGCAGAGGACTTTCATACACAATACACAAAGAGTTACATATTGTGTATAAAATTAATATTAAGGAGACAAAAAAACTTGATTTAAAAATAGACAAGACGTTTTAACAGCCATTTGACCAAAAAAGATATACATATAGCAAGGAAGTAAAGAGAAAGATGCGAAAATAAATAAGCAAAGGGAAAAATGTTCAACATCATTAGGTATTTTCCAGTAAAGATACGACTATACATCTCTTAGAATAGCTAAAGTTAAAAAGATTCAACAGAGAAAATATTTGGAAAAAAATGACAAAAAACTAAAATGCTCGTAAACTTCTGATGCACAAATGAAATTGTTTGAAAATTTTGAAAAACAGATTGCCAGTTTCTTTCAAAGTTAAACAACCATGGACAATATATTCTCACTATTTATTTACTGAAAATATATGATCATAAGACAACTTATCTATAGATGTTCAGAACAACTTTATTTATAATGGCCTCAAACTACAAAATACATTAATGCCTCTTAACTGGGGAGTGTACAAACATATTGTTATAGTCACACAGTGTAATGGTTCCTGGTGAAAAAATAAAAATTAGCAATCAATAAGTGAAACAACACCAACGTACCTCAAATTCATTGGTAAACACTCTCGTGAAATATCACTTGCCAACCTAAAATCCACCCCTTTAAAACATACAATTCAATTGCCTTCAGTATATTTATAGAACTGCTTGCAATGAATACCACAATCTAATTTTAGAATTAATTTTCATCATTCCAAAAAGAACCTCCAGGTAAAAGGAGACAGAACAAAAAATGATCACATACTCCAAAATTCCATTCATATAAATTTCTGTAACTTATAAACTTATCTATAGCAAAGGTTGGGAAACAGTGTTCCAGAGGGCCCAATTCATGCTGCTACTCATTTTTTTTTTTTTTTTTTTTTTTTTGTAAATGAAGTTTTATTACAACTAGCTGTTATACCCCAACTCTATCTTGCTAGGGGCTTTCAACACTACCCTTAAAGATAGGAAACTCCACTGAGAGAGTTCAGTAATTGCAAAAGCCCAGTTCCCCCTTGTAAGGACTCCCCTTCCCAGGTTTTGGCTCTTTTCAAATTGGGCTTGCATTAAGGATTCCCTCTTCCCCACCGAAAGCCCCTTATAAAAGGTTTTCACTGCTGCATCTAGGGGTCAAGAGACTTTGAGGCATGAGCCCGCTCTCAGCCTGGCCGATCAATAAAGGACCCTTGCTTAATTTGAACTCAGTGTGCTGGCATTTCTCTATTCCACTCACTTGGGTATAACATAGCCATATTCATTCCTTTACTAACACATGCGATCTATGGCTGTTTCCACATTGAAATTATAGAGTTGAATAGTATATAGACTGAATAACCTAAAATATTTACTGTCTGGCCTGTTAGAGAAAAAAAAATATTTGCTGACCTCTGATTTGGCAGAAACCAGATCAGTGGTTACCCAGGGATAAGGGTGGGGAACAAGAAAGGAGGAGGAGGGAGTATTGTATAGGGGTTACTTACTAGGTTGACGAATATGGTCGTTATCTTAATTGTGGTGATGGTTTCATGAGTTTATACAAATTTTTATTGTAGGTTATTATTCAATGTCCTGCTTTTTAAAAAGACATTTTTGGACATCCATAGCAAATATGATAAGAAGTTTTCTCTCAATTGTCAAAATTTAATCAACTAAGTTAGTGGCCTAAAACCTGAATTAAGTACTCAATAAAAAATTTTAATGACTTCTATAAGATGTGAGTTTGTAAGTTTGGCTAACTATGAAATGTCTTGAGTTCTTGCCCTGAAAATAGTTTTTTTATATAAACAAAACTATCAAGTCTCAAAATTTTTTACATAAGGGCATGGTAGCTCATGCCTGGAATTCTAGCACTTGGGAGGCCAAAGTGGGTGGATTGCCCTGAGCTCACAGGTTCGAGACCAGCCTGACCCAGAGTGAGACCTCATCTAAAATAGCCGGGAATTATAGCAGGTGCCTGTAGTACCAGCTTACTTGGGAGGCTGAGGCAAGAGAATCGCTTGAGCCCAAGAGTTCGCAGTTGCTGTTAGCTATGACGCTATAGTAGTCTATCAAGGATGATAAAGTGAGACCTTGTCTTGAAAAAAAAAATTCTTACATAATTATAGAGAATGATCTACAAAGAAGAATTTTAATGAAGTAAATAAGCAATTAGTTTAAATTAGGAAGCTAATAATTATAAAGCTTCCTAATACTTTAATGATCAATTACTTCAAATTGTGAAAATAAAAAGTACAGTTCTTATGTATCACATAACTTGAGTGACACTGCCCAATTCATACTTTAATATATTTTCTCCATATTTATAAATAAATGTTATCAGTTCATGGCCTAACCAAGTGAAGGGAGCATGAGTTTCGGCACTCCATTTATTGAAAAGCTTGACAGTATAGTTGGAATGTCTTAGACAATGGAATCTACCTTTCAAATGTAAAGTTTTTAAAATCTAAATATACATCAAATTTTTGTTATAACAATTATCATTTAAATTGATATTTATTCCAAGTATAAAATACATATTTGGTTTTGAAGATTTATTATGAAAGTATTTAAAATATATTAATGAAATTAAATACTGATTACATTTTAAAATTATAGTAAGTTGGATGTATACACATAAATAAAATACATTAATAAGTTTGTTTATTTATCTTTTGGAGTACAGTGCCATAATCATAGTTCAATACAACCTCAAACTCCTGGGCTCAAGTGATCCTCCCAAGTATCAGGAACTACAGGTGCCGGCCACAATAATCCACTAATATTTTTTTTCTTTTTTTAGCAACAGAGTCTCACTTTATTGCCCATGGTAGAGTGCTGTAGTATCACAGCTCACAGCAACCTCCAGCTCTTGGGCTTAGGTGATTCTCTTGCCTCAGCCTCCCAAGTAGCTGGGACTACAGGTGACTACCACAACACGTGGCTATTCTTTTATTGTTGTTGCAGTTTGGCTGGGGCTGGGTTTGAACCCTCTGTATATGGGGCCAGTACCCTACTCACTGAGCCACATGTGCCACCCACACTCCATTAATTTTTAGAGATGGGAAGTCCCTGTGTTGCCCAGGCTGGTCTTGAAATCCTGGTGTGAGGGGATCTTCCCAATTCCAACTGTGGACGCTCTGGGATTACAGGTGTAGACATCATACCCAAGTCCTGGGTATGGAGTTCCACCTGTTTTCTTTTGATTTAAAGAAAATATGACTTGTGGAAAACTTAAAATTTCATCTGTGGCATGCATTATGTTTCCACTCGATAAGCCCTGTCTTAGAATGGGAATGATATAACAATGACTGAAGTAACTTCTATAACCTGCTTCAGATTTTCTAGAGAAACTCCTCTCATAACAGCCTACTTCTATCCAAAGTTTCAGGGAAAAATAATAGTCAGAGCACACAGAGCTGTGCTGAGGACAGCAACATGGAGGATGGTGCACAGGCAGCTAGGGTCAAACCCCCACCAATTTCCAAACGTGAATTATGTTTCACGGGACTCTCTGTTTAATAGCTTTTATGCCTTTCATACCCATCCTAAAATTGTATGGACTCAAGACAAAAGGTAGAATTAAGAAATGGCAGCCTGACAGCCATGAGCAACAAGGGATTTGAGGGTAAAAGTCCGAGAAGAGACAGTCAGGCTAAGAAGTTGTAAACGTGGCACCCAGAAGATAATGTCCTAGGCAACAGATGTATCAAAAGAGGCCCAGAAAATTATCAGTCCAAAGATTGTTCATATTGAACACAAGATTGTTCATAATGAACTGTGTTCATTGCACAGTTCATAAGCTAGCGCTGAAGGGTAGCAGGGTTCTAAACCTGGAGATCTTTCCTTACATGCTGGCATGCAAAGCCAAGGCAAATTTAATTGGTCACCTACTATAACTCTCTTGAGAGCTGGTATATGTGCAGTCCTGTCTGTTGGGAATAAGGACTGACCAGGCATCTGAAGGACTCTCTGCTTAGGAAATATCAAACAGACCCCTAGCAATTTGTGCCTCACAGTGGAATTGACCTTGCTGCCCATTCCCAGCATAGGGCATGTAAACATCCCCATGTGCCAGACCCCAGGCGGGGATGTGTACTAGTACCCTGCCCAAGATAAGAACAGCATTCTTTACTTTTTCGTAACATCAACAACCTTTTCAGAGGTAGAGTACCTTATTGTTCTTTAATTGTTAGGTAACTGAACAAAACAGCAGTAAGATCTCTGAAAACAGTAGAAGACTTCATTGCTCGTATGCCTTTTGTAAAGTTTAGAAATAAGAAAAATGAAAATCAAATGCTCCTTCATGAAACAGGAACAAAATCAGAAATGTTGTATATTTGCTGATAGTAGTTTCTACTTTTGATCAGATTAGATCAGTTGAAAGTTAAAATGTAAATGTGTTGGCAGTGATATAAGACTTAATATACTAAATACTACAATATAGTATGCTTGGTTCTGGCATAATATGAGTTTTCTATACAATTCAAAGTAAAATGGTTAAGAGTTTATTAACTATATGTTCCAGAAACTGGTTCTCGCATACTTACTTTTTAAAAAAATTTTCTACATTTCAGAATGGTCCATATATTGTATAACATAAAGAAAAAGATAAAAAAAGAGCCAAGTAGAGAAAAATCGATAGTTTAGATCTAATATAGAATCTCAAATTTGGTACATGACTAACTGAAATCACCTGGTAATGAAATGTGAACATTCCTCTCAGAGCAAAGCTGTATCCTCTATGGCTCATCCTTGACCTCTATTATTTGAAAAAATAAACTTAACCCTGTGTCCTGAAGTTGGGGGGGGGGAAGACATTGATGCATGAATGTGTGCTGAAATTTTAAAAATATGCAATGACTTTTGACAAATATCCTCTTTCTGTTAGAAAGAATGAGAGGAGAAAGGGAGAGACAGAGAGACACGCCCAAAATCCCTTTTTTCCCCTTCTGTGAGTTGTCAATGCCACAGCAGTCTTAGCGATGTTTCCTATGACAATACCTTAGCTAGTTTCTATTTTTAAAGTCCTACTATGCCTCTGAAACCAAGCTCACTGCTTCATGTGCAGGAACACTCGCTTACTATTTCTTTCCCACTTCCTGAACATCCAGGGTAAATAAGCTTTCTGAAAAATGGTTTGAATGATTAACATTTTCTTAGTTATATCAAATTCAGTGGCTTTTCCAAATGAGGGGTTGGAGGAGGGCATCATTGAAAAAAAAAAAAATATTTTCAAAGGCAAATTCTTTTCCCAGCTAGTGTATGTATATAAATACAGACTGCACCGAGTGGTCCTTACTTTTAGCCATGGATATTTTCATATTGCTAGGGGACTTTCTTTCCAAAATCATATTTTATTCTCCATCCAACGTAGCCACTCATAATCATGGGAACTCCTGGAACATACAAGAGTAATAACCTGTCCCTCTTGGACAAGTACTGTGGGAATTTTTAGATAATGATAGGATTTTAGAATAAATGGGTATCTTAGGCATCTACGGGCAGATTGTTTTGTTTACAAAGTGCTTCTTTGTTAAATGTAACTAACTTTTTTTTTAAAATACAGATGGTTTAATACAAAAATCTGTCTCTATTTTTCCCCCAAAAGTGAAAATCTCACATATAAATCCGAATTCTTCCTTGGTAATTATCAGCTGAAGGTAAGGAACTACCTCCCCTTCAGTCTGTCTGTCTTCTTTCATGGGACATTTCATTGCTTGCCTTCTTGGCTCCCGTAGCTGATGACTTTGGGAGTCTCGAGACAGAATCTCCAGAGCAATGAGGAATTAATGAGCTAGTAAATAAACTATGTGTCTATTCTTTCCTAAAATTATAACCAGCTGAAAAATAGAAGTCAGAAGCAGATCCAAATACAAACTTTAACTTTAATAAACTATGACTAAAGACTGTGGCTTTAAACTGGTACCCAACTGTGTCTGCAAATATTTCCAACACGACTGATCCATCTATGAGACTCTAGACCATGAAATAACTCACACACGGTTTACAAAACAGAGTCACGTGAGAACCTTCCCTCACGTTAATCTTAGGCAGAGAGGGGAGAAAGGAAAACTAGTCTCTAGGTTTGTATCTTCTTCTTAGATTAGCTGTGTATAAATATAAATAACTTGAACAACGAATGTCATACTTTGTCATACTTTCCTTACCTAGTCCTCTAGATAAGAAATGAACTTGCCATATACCTATTCCTTTAGGTAAGGAATAAAATTGCCATATGCAATTTGCCATAGCAATTTATTCCTCACCTAAAGAGCGGGAATGTTGCAAAGAGAGCCCATTTGGAGCAAACTCTCCATTCGAAAATACAAGACCAGGAGAATGGTTTCCCTCCTAGAATTAGTATTTCCCAGTAAAACAATAAGGGAAATGTGAATCTTCTTAAAGGGACACTATAATAGTGAGTGTGAGTAAAATAAGCTAAGGAAGGTTAAAGGCAGGCTGGGCACAATGACTCATGCCTATAATACTGGCGCTTTGACTGTGTGAGGACAACCTGAGCAATAAAGGGAGACCTGTCTATATAACAAACAGAAAAATTAGCCAGATGTGGTGTCACACACAGCTACTTGGAAGGCTGATGCAGGAGGACTCCTACAGCCCAAGACTTTAAGGTTGCAATAAAGCTTGAAGGCAACAGAGAGATATTCCTCTCTCAAAAAACCAAACAAACAAAAGAAGTTACGGCAGTGACTTAAAAAAGGTAGTGGCAGAGACTTCTGGTTGCTGATTAAATATCCTTTCCTCAATTCTCTAAGAAGTTAAGATAATTCTGATTTTAACTGGGCACATTGTTACACAAATAAAAAAACAGCTTCCCTCTCAATTAGATTGGTCATGTGAGTGAGACTGGTCACTGAGTAGAAGCGGATATGTGATGTGGAACTTGCGTGAAGTCTCCTTGCACGGATGGGGGCATACCCTCATCTTACAAATTTAAATTACTATAAAGGAACAGTTGAGGCTGGTTAATTTATAAAGAAGAAAGGTTTGTTTGCTATACAGGAAGCATGGCACTAGGCTCTGTTTCTGGTGAGGGACTCAGAAAGCTTCCCCTCAAGGAAGAAAGGGAAGAAGTGTCAGCATGTACAGAGATCACATGGAAAGAGAAGCAGCAAGAGAGAGGGGAGCTAAGCACTGGGCTCCTTCTAACAACCAGCTCCCAGAGGATACTAGGAGAGTGAGAACGTGTTACCATTAGGATGGCGCCAAGCTATTTATGAAGGATCTGCTCCCATGACCCAAACATTACCTCCAACACTGAGATCAAATTTCAACATTTGACTGAAGATTTGGAGGGAAGAAATATCTAAACTGTAACATTCCTTTTCAATTCTTATTTCATTTCTTTACTTGAGGCACAGGTGTAATGACTGAAGCTTTAGCAGCCATTTTGAACCAAGTTGGCAAAAGTAATGTGCCGGAAAGGATCCCGGTCTCAAAGTTCATAGAACTGTCATATCTGTGCTATAATAATCTATATAATTATTTCACATTAGGGAGGAATATACAGCTCTATTATTTAAGCTATTGTTACTTAAGATTTTATTTTGTGAAGCAGAACATGAACATGACTGATACAGTGTTCAGTATGAAATGAATCATTCCAAGAATACAACTCATGAATTGACAGAATAAAGAAGCCCTATATTAGGTTTCTGTGTAGAGTACAAATCATAGGATGATTTAATATGTTTGTTAAAAACATAAATCATAGGATGATTTAATATGTTTGTTAAAAACATAAAAACATAAATAATTATTCAGTTGCATTTTTAAATCAGCCAATAGCATATATATCCCAAAGATTAAAAAAACAAAAAACATATTATATGCTGTTATTTACCTCCCTCCCTCCAGGGTGCTGCTCTGCCCTATCTTTTTCTTCTATTCTGTCCTCAACAAAGCATGGAGCAATGTTTTTAACAAGAATTATAATCATATCACTCTCTTGTTTAAAACACATGAATGGGCTCTACACCTGTTCCTCAGTGAGTAGGGCGCTGGCCACATACACTGAAGCTGGTGGGTTCAAGCCCAGCCTGGGCCAGCTAAACAACAAGGACAACTGCAATAAAAAAAATTAGCTGGGTTGTAGTGGGCGCCTGAAGACCAAGCTCCTTGGAAGGCTGAAGCAAGAGAATTGCCTGGTTGAGGTGAGCTGTGATGTCACAGCACTCTATGAAGGGAGACATAGTGAGACTCTGTCTCACAAAAACAACAACACATTAATGGTAAAGTGAAGTTTTGAGTGAGGGTATAGCCTTCACTATGCTCTATAATCCCTTTAATGGCCTGGTCCTAGATGACCCCTTTGCCTTCATTCCCTCCTTACCTCTTCTTATGCTTTATATGTGTGTGTGTGTGTGTGTGTGTGTGTGTGATGCGTTTGTATGTGCTTTCCCTTCCGTCTGATATATTGCCATGTTTACACCTGTGCGGCACACGCTGGCTATCAACCACACAGATTCCATTCCTCTTCCCTTATAAATATTTCTCAGCCTCCCTTGCATGAGGATAGGAAACTTTCAAAGCTGGGTGAAGATATATCGACTCATCCTCCCAGCTTGCTCTTTCTTGTGTGCACAACTGGATTGGATGAAAGGAATCTTAGGTGATGGGACCACACAAGTAAAGTAACTGAGTTCTTGAGAAAACCCTGAAGAGCCACCATCCTGCATCATATTGTAACATGAGAAAGAGAACACATTTTATTAGACTGAGCCCCTTGGTTGTCACAGCACAACCTAACCCACCCTGAGTATAGATAGAAGTCTGTCTAATATTTGTAATGTGTCAGTATTTAAATTAAGCATCTATTCCTCATGGGAGCTTTCCTGAAATAACTCCACCTTCTCAGTTTACCTTGTATCTCTCACCCCCACATTTCTGAAGACTCCACATTTCCACTCACATTTTATTTTATTTTATTTTATTTTATTT
>NW_003852498.1:3355210-3406256 GCF_000181295.1 Otolemur garnettii
CACCTTAGGTGTATGTGGCTGGTGCCTTAGCCACTTGAGCCACAGGTGCCGAGCCTCCACTCACATTTTATTACCACAATTTTTAGTTACTTATTGGCCTAATTCCATATGATTATAATAAGCCTTTTGAGGACAGAGTACGGTGGTTAATTTTGATATCCATAGAATCTAATATTGTGCTTGTCTTCAGTAATTATTGAATGAAGCAAAATAAGACAAATGACATGTTTTTTAGAAAGCCTTGGAAATATTATATTGCTTTATAAAAATGACAAATGACAATACCACTAAATATGAATTTTACCATTGATACAAAGGATATAAAAATTATCCTATGGTGGAGTGATTTTTTAAAAAATATATAACACTTCAAGGATACAGTACTTGAGGTATAGGCTAAATGTTTGAAGAAAGGCACTGGACCTTTTGAAAACTGGTATATGTTTAAATGTTCTAAGGAACTGACCTGGACAGGCAATTTAGCCTGCAGAATGATTATTAAAGAGTGTCCTGGTGATCCACAACTATGGAAGGAATATGAGGAACATACACTTTGGGAGAGGGAAAAACTAAGAGGTAGGCTCAGTAGTAGCTTCTGCTCACTCCATGACCCCTCAGAACTGACCTGAGTTAGGCAAAAGGTACAAATCTTCAGACTCATACATGGATCAGTCATTGGGCATACGCCATCCAAGCAAGGGATTTAGCATTGCGCAGGATGTCCCCAGATGAAGCAGTCTCCAAAGAGGCTGACGCTGTACACTGTCTGCTGGCAGCACTTTGAGAAACTGGGCTAGAAGAGCTCCCTTCAAGGACATTAAGGTTGCACACCACAGTTTTCCACATGCTCTGGGGTTGTCCTACTTGATACCTCAGAAGTAACCAGATGAAGGATTAATATCATATGGTAAAGAATATTTTGCAGCACATATGTAAAATTAAATATTAAATTCAATCACCTTCAGTTACAATAAAATGGGCAAATGAAATCAAATACATAAAGCAACAGTATAGTGAAATTATTCTAGTAACTGACAGAAAAGTTAGGCTGATTTTTCTTCCAAAAACAAAATCCAGTTAAGTAAAGGAACATAGGAAACCCTTTCCCCTCGCTCACAATTTCTAACTCAAAACTTAAAAAACAGTAAGTTCTTATGAATGCAGATTAAATGAAAAAGACTAAAGCCTATAAGAAAAAAAGGAAAAGAGGAAAAGTTTAGTGATCAAAGTTATGTAAAGTGTAGAAAAAACTTGAAGGTTAAAGATAGCAATATTTGCTAATCTCACTACTGGCATCTAAATAACAAAGACTAAGCACTGTTCTGGGTCAGAAGATACTTTATTTTTGAGGATGATTCCAAAAAGTTGGTGTTGAAAGATAGGATTCAAGATAAATCAATGTTGGAACCAGAAAATGTTAGTGTTGGACAAAACTCATAATGCACCTGTGTAGGAGTCTCAAAGAAGAACTAATCCTTCTCTCTAAGGTTTTGCAGAATTTTTAATCAAACAGTATTTCATGTTTACCATAGAGTAAAAGATGTCATTTGTGCATTGAACATGGATATAATTTCAAGATGCCTTAAAAAATATTTGAGCACAGATATTTTCCAAGAAAGTTATATGCACTGGGGATTAAGCAGTTACACAAAAGAGTTCACTTCAGTAGACTTTCTATTTTATGGAGGATAACAGAAAACAAATCAGTTAAATAAGCAAAAATTAACAAACGCTATGAAGAAAAATAAAGAAGAGAAGGGAAACTTGGAAGGTGCAATTTTAAATGGACGTTTAGAATCCCGTATGAGAATGTGACATTTGAATAAAGACCTAATAAAGATGAGAGAGAAAGGCATATGGCTATCTGGGAGATGAGGGAAGGGCAAGTGCCTGCAGGGTCCGAGAAATAATAAAGAAGGTGGATGAAACACCACAAGCCCCCAGAAAGGCAGCAGAAGGCGAGATCAGGGAGGTAAAAGACAGTCAGATAGAATATGGTCTTACAGGGTTCTCAGAAAAATACAAGCCCTTCTGTTTTTATATTAAATGAAACAGAGAAGTTTTGAAAAAAATAAACTCTAAAATATAAAAGAACACATTGAAATCATGAAATAAGAACAGAATGTTAGGTAACATTTAAGAAAAATTCAGAGATGATGAAATAATTATTAAAATTTAAACTGTGACTGAAATCATTAAAAGATGCACAGCAAAGGAAGCAATTAACACAGTAAAGAGACAACCTACAGAATGGAGGTAAATATTTGCAAACCATATGTCTGATAAAGGGTTGATATCCAAAATACATTTAAAAAATACACAACTTAATGGCAAGAAAAGAATGAATTCAATTGAAAAAACCCAAAGGACCTGAATAGACATTTATCAAAAGAAGTATACAAATAGCCAAGGAGTATGTGAAAACACACCCAACATCGCTCATCATAAGAGAAATACAAATTAAAATCACAGCGGAATCTCATCTTACCCCTGTTATAACGGCTACTGTCAAAAGGATGAGGTGTCATCAAGGGGATGGAGAAAAGGAAATCTTTATATGTTGTTGGCAGGAAGGTAGATGAGTAATAATGTTATGGAAAACACTACAGAGTGTCCTCAGCTAACTAAAAGTAGAATTACTATATGATCCAGTGATCCCACATCTGAGTATTTACCAGAATGGTTGAAAATCAGTATTTTGAAGAGATGCCTGCACTTTAATATTCATTGCAGCACAATTCAAAATAGCCAAGATATATAATTAACCTAAATGTCCATCAATGGATGTATGGATAAAGTAAATGATATATACACACACACAGACATTACAGAATACTATTCAGCCTTAAAAAGGATTGTAATCATGTCACTTGGACTATATGAGATCAGCAGTTTAACTCACAGAGGCAGAAGAAAATGGTGGTTACCAGGAGCTTGAGGAAATAAGGATATATTGGTCAAAGGATACAAGATTTTGATTAAAAGAAGAAGTTGAAGAGAGTATTGTAGAACATGGTTAAATAGATCTAAAAACAATGCATTGCATACTTGGAAACTGTTAAGAGAGTATATTTCTAAAAACTTTTTTTTTGAGACAGAGCCTCAGTAGAGTGCTATGGCATCACAGCTCATAGCAACCTCCAACTCTTGAGCTTAAGTGGTTCTTTTACCTCAGCCTGCCAAGTAGCTGGGACTACAGGTGCCCACCACATCACCCAGCTTCTAAAAACATTTTTACAGACAGGGTGTCACTCTGTTGCCAAGGCTAGAGTGCAGAGGCAGGATCACAGCTCACTGCAACCTCAAAGTCCTGAGCCTCAGGTGATCTTCCCTCGTGAGTAGTTAGGACTACAGGCATACACCACTACACCCAGCTAATTTTTATTTTTTGGCAAAGATGGCATTTTGCTATGTTGGCCAGGCTAGTCTTGAACTTCTCTCAAGCTATCCTTTTACCTCAAAGAAAGTAGATTTAAATGCACATGGTAATTAGCTAGATTCAGCCATTCTACCACAAATACATGGCACTTATTTTGAAAGATCTTGCTGCCCTTGTGACACACAGTAAATTTATGCAATCTTTGTCAGTTAAAAAATAATATTACACAAATAAGTGCAATCAAAGAAGTGAAGGGTAAATTTGATAAAATTAAGGATGTCCCACCAGATGTAGAACAAAAGGGTAAATTTGATAAAATTAAGGACGTCCCACCAGATGTAGAACAAAAAACCAAAAAGATATAAAACTGGAAAATAATGATAAACAAAGGAAAAATCATTCTAAAAAGTCTGTCACCTAAAAGATGTGAGAGGAAAAAATAAAGAAAAAGCTTCAGAATTGAAGGGCACGAGTCCTCAAATTGATGTGACCTACAGGTTTCCCAGAGTAAGAAAGAAGTAAGAAAGACCCATAGAGCAGATATATCCACACACACATAAAACAATGTCAAAATGAAGATTATCTGAATAACATGCAAAGGATCAGGCTTCAGAATAGCATCGGCCATCTTACCAGCAAATCTTAGAGCTAGAAAACGTGTATACTAGTGAGCATGGGCTGATTTCTAGACCAACTCTCAACCCCAGTGACCCAACAAAATAATTTTTTAACTTTTGCTAATGACTTAGCCCTGTGTGTGATGGTAATACTTGTGGATCCTAGTTCCTCTCATACAGTGCCTCTGCTATTACCGAGGGCCTAAAAGTTCTTCACCGGGCTCTCTGCATGGGCTGCAATCCGAGGAAAGAGGGTGAGTGCAGCAGGTCATGTTTGGAAGCTGTAAAGGCCAGAGCTGGAAATGGCATACATCACTAGAACCCAAGCAGGTTTCCCCACTTGCTTACAAGGAGGACCCAAAGGAAAATGAAACAGTATAAAACCAAATTATGTCTATGACCTATCATGCCTCTTCGGGGGGGAATAAGACTTTCATCCTGGAATACAGCAACTGTCAACCAAATCTGAATTAAAGACTTCTCCAGACATGCATGATTGCAAACTTACCACTCTTGTGCAGGTTGGCAGGACACCTTGAAAGCTAATCCAACAAAATGAACAAGTTAATCAAGAAATAAAAATCAGAGTGTTCAAAAGAAAAGAAGCCTTAGACTCATAGGCACAGAAGATCTCAAGATGCCAGAAGTGTGTCAGGCTTAGAGAACAACCTGCATAGACAGGAGGACAGACAGATTAAGGAGGTATGTGTCTGAATCAGAAAATTAAATAGAAGATTAGTAAAGTATTAAAACGTATTGATAACTTTTTTTTTCCAGTAAGCAAAAAGTTTTAGAATACATTAGTAATGTTTTCATAAACAACTAAACAACCATACCAAAAAGACAAAGACTTGGGCAAAGAACGTCAGCAATTATAGCAAAGTATATGGCTTAGCTATGAATTCAAATTACATACGCATAAAAGTTAAACACTGGGCATTAGGTGGGGAGATGTTATGATAGAGTAACAGCATGATGAGTGGGGAAGGGAGCGTGCATGGATAAGAAGGTATTATATAAGGTATTCATAGAGCTAAATTCTTAAAGGTTACAAACAAAGCTCAGTAAAAACATATTATTTAAATACAGAGGCAAATATCAGGAGAAACACCTGACAGGCCTGAATTTCGTGACCTCTGGGGAGTGGGGACATGAGTTTGTTGAGAGGTAAGGAAGAGGATGCTGCCTGGATTTTCTTCCAGAACCTTTTAAAACTGCAGTCACAAGGAGGGAAAGTTATATCGTATTGCCAAACCTATGCCATTCCTGTTTTAAAGCTACACGATTTAGAATGAGTGCAAAAAAGATTAATATTGCAGTTAAATTGTAAAAGGATACTTGGGAGAAAATTATTTGGCTTCAGGAGACTTTATTTATAACCGGATAAGTTGAAGTCATTACCTAACATACAAAATATTTACCAGATTACTACATTTCATTACCAGCATTACTAAAGGGAGCCCCAAACCCTATACAGTTTACACATTTATAGAACTAGATAAATGGCAAGAAGAAACATTCACAGGTGTGAATGACGAGGTACCTTGAGATAAATGGCAGAGGTCAAGGAACAGTGAAGGAGCACAACTCACAAAGAGCAAAGATAACCAGAAGGAAGGGACATCTTGACCTGAGAAGTGAAAGGGATTTCATAATAAACAAATCAAGGGAAAGCTAAGATAATCTTTCTTGATTTTTTTCATTAATTACTGAGGAGAAACTCTCCGGGTGAAGAGTGTGGTATTCTCTCTAAGATAGACATTACAGCATTTTTTAAAGGAAGAGCTCAAAATTTATGACAAAGTTACAAAGTAAATTTGAAACTCTTCAGACCTAAGGTCTGTACAGAGGATTTTACCTGTTTTGATATACCTTTGAAGAAGTATGTACAGCCATGGCAGAAAAGCAGAGTATGTGTTTGCGAATAAAAAGGACTTTGCAAAATCCAAAAAGTGGGATCAAATTAAAATATTATGTGTCATGAAAAAGTGCTGTACCATCAGACCTGAGCTTCTGGCTTCCCAACGAGCTAATAATTACACAAGGAGCATAAAGCATTATACGATTCTGTTCTGTGGCTCTGTTAGAAGACTTTTCTAAGCGATTTTAGAAAGTGCAGCAATTCACAGCCGAGTAGACTTGAGTCAGTCCGGATGAGCGTGGGGTAAATGGTAGCATGATAATGAATACATCAACAGACAGACTAGTAACTTGGCCAGTCTCCCTGTGTCTGCTGCTATTCAACTGTCAGAAGTTTTTGTAGCTGTTGCCATCTACTTTGGCCCTTTACCATTCTACCATCACCCTCTGTAGTCCGACAACGGACTACATACTGGGCTAATCCTTAGGTTTGACTCTTCCTATGATATTCTGTGTCCCGAAGAAAGTTACTTTACTATTCAAACTCTGTTTTCTCATTTGTTAAATGGAAGACTACTTGGCCTTCTTACCTGGCAGCATAGTAATAGTCTCATACATTGCATTCTGTCTCATAAACTATTTCTATTGTTAAGTTCACTGAAGGCCACCAAGCACGCTCCTATAGTTTAAAAAAAAAAAAGTCTATTTTGCCTGCTGTAGCAAGGGGAAAATGCTCTCCACAAGTATGCAGGGTACATCTCACTGAGGAAAGTTAAGAAGAGGTTTTAAAAACAGGGTTCTGCTTAATCAAAAGGATTAAAATTATGCAGAACAGTCCAGCAAATATTGATCTACGTAATCTTTTTTTAGGAAGAGGGAAGAAAGTCAGCAGTGACTCCGGAGAGGATTTTGGCTATGGGACAGATGAGTGTGGCTTGTGTGTGTCCTGTTGAAAACATTTTATTCTCATGACATCATCATACCTAATAGCAAATAACCTTAATGTTCTGTTAGAAAGATGTGATTCATAACAGCGGGGCCGATTTTCACTTGCTCATTATAGAAGTGCCCTGCTTATTGGTGGGGGGTACATTCCAAGGTGACTGAAACGAAGCCTGGTGCCAAACCCTATATTACACCATGTTGGTTTTTTTCCATATACACATACATACTTATGTAAAAGTGTATAAATTAGGCACGGTAAGAGATTAACAACAATAACTAGTAACAGAATAATTATAACAACATGACAATATCACTACTCTGGCACTTATTACTCTGGCCATTATGAAGTAAAATAAGGGTAACTCGAACACAAGTACTTTGATACTGAGGCTAATGATCTAATAACTGAGATGGCTACTAAGTTGATCACTGGCAGGTGGCTTAACAGGGTGGATACGCTGGACAAAGGGATGAGTCATGTTCTGGGCAGAATGGAATAGGACAGCATGAGATTTTACCATGCTACTGAAAATAGCATGGAATTTAAAACTTATAAATTGTTTATTTCCAGAATTGTCTATTTAGTATTTTCAGACCATGGTTGACTGCTGGTAACTGAAACTGCAGAAAGGAAAACCAGGGATAAGGGGACTATTGTATATACTCGATTTTTCCTATAACCTAACTTACACAATTATAATCATTTGCCATCTCCTAGGTGTATGGGAACTGTGGTACAGTGTCTTGTCCTTGTTCACTTTTCACAGATCTGGTTATTTCCTCTGACAAACACAACCAGAGTTCTTTCCCGAAATCCTTTGTCCACTGCTCTAACTGATCTTCTACCCTGACTCTCCTTTGGACCTGCTCAGATACTTAGATTCCCCTTCACTCTATTATTTATTATGACAGTCACGAAGCTATTTTATTTTGTTACTTTTTTTCCTTCTCCTATGACAATCATTTCAACTGCTACTTAGAATTTCATTTCATGTATACGCAGTTATATACAATGACAACCCCAAAATCCACAAGTTAGAATAAATTATACAACAGTAATATTAATAACCCAATTTTTTTTTTTTCAGTTTTTGGCCAGGGCTGGTTTAGAACCTGCCACCTCTGGCATATAGGGCTGGCGCGCTACTCCTTTGAGCCACGGGCACTGCCTAATAACCTAAATTTTATTGACTCATTATTCTTCATCTTCTACTGTAAGTTCTCAGCTTCCAGCTCAAATTAGCCCTCAGTTTATTCTGAAAGTAGTGGGTATCTTATATACAGTGCAGACAGATATGTATTTTGCTTATATTTGTACATAGTAAGTCATCAAAGCCCCTGTGATCAGCACACATATGTTCCGGGATAAATCCACTGAATGTTTTTCATTTTAGCATCTCACTGTTTTTCACTACCAGAACCCCACTTAAGGGAGGTGACGTCCCCCTCCAGAGCTGACAGTGATCTCCACTAATGCACAGAACATTCCCTGGAGCAGTTCTCCTCAAACTACCTGTGCTGAAGGAACACTTTTCACTCCTAATTTGACACAAAGCCAATACGCTTGTAAAATATGATAAGAAATGAATTTCTCAAAAAAATAGCATATTCTTAAGTGTTACAGCTATGTCAAATGCTATCAAAGTTTCTAAATACTCCTTAGTCTCTGTAACAACAGATTGCAGACACAGACCAAAGATAGTCCACATTTGATGCCCTCCTGGTCTCCTGACTCTCTCCAAGCTGTTGAACCTTCACAGAGACAACTGCCCTTCAATTTTCTGTCAGGCTGCATATCATTTTTTAAAAATCAGTAGAAAACATATCTCTTCAAGTATGTCTTGTATTTTTCTCATATGGACATACACATAACATTGTCCATGCATGAGTCTCATAATGCCCTTTGTCAAAAGCTCTTTTAAATGATATCTCCCTCCACAGACTGCAGCCTGGAACAAGCCCAGTTGAGATAAGTCACCATCCTCTACCCCTCTTCTTCTGTCTCTCCCTCTGTCTTCCTCTGAGGTGCTTATCCAAAGTATAAGGCGGCCTTCATTTGTGAACTTCTGAAAATAGATAACTTAGAAGTCACTGACCTATCGGTTTATCAGAATTGAGACTCTATGTGATTTCAATTTAACATACAGTAATTCAGATTCTGCATTGCCCATTGTGTAAAAAATTATAGATCCCGGGTAATTTTGTAACCCTCTTATATGTAGAAAAGAAATTGATTGTGTGTTTACTAAGGACCACATTGTCATATCCCTAACAACACTCTGGTTTAACCAGACTTTTTGTCCTGGTCTTTACAAGGCAACATATTCTGCCTTACTGTGTAAGATCTAATGATGTGATGTGACAAAGTCCATGAAGGCCTGTACAGTGTATGGGGGTGTATATACACATAAAGTGTTAATAGATATCCTAATAGAAACATAGGCCAATTTCACACCAGAGTAGCAATAATGAATTAAGGAAACAAATATATACGTGTGAAAAGCAAGTACATTATTCACAACTACTACAAAAAGGGCAAGAATTCTTAGGAACAAAATAAATATAAAAAGTTAAATGTCCACAAGTCAACAAAAATAACTAGAGTGAATAAAAAATAAAGTATGATACAAATGAAAAAGATGGCCATTATGTTCTATAGAAGTATTTTTTTTAAATAACCTATCCATTAAACTTATAAAAAGTAACTGCAATGACATTACCATTCAACATTCTTTTTGGGAAGCTCAGTAAATGTTTGTTGATGATGGTTTAGCACAGGAAAATTTAGGAGCTTTCTTAGAAACAGAAGTTCTACTACGCAACTTTAATTCTTTGTCTTTTGCAAATTAATTATGTTTACCTGATACCAACTGGATATGGTTTATTATGGGGTTAAGTTTTTTTGGTCCTTTATGGAACAGTAAGACCAAACAGTTGAAAGGCTGCGACTGCAATCACTGTGGAGGAGATTCTATCTTGTAGGTGGTAATGTCGATGCTGCTCAAAGACGATTTGCCCTTTCAGGGTAAAACCTTCCCAGAGGTCAAAATGGAGGGCGGGAGGAGAGAGGCAAAATCACTCATATAAGGTCATTGCTCAAGGGTGAAAAGTTTGGAGGATCAACATTTAAAAGATGTTGGAAATCTACAGTTTAAGAGGGTTGAGTATCAGAAAAGGATTTAAAACTAGTTAGCAACGGAGGATAAAGAATAAGCTGTGATCAATAAGGTAGTAATCAATTAGGATTCTTTACTATAGCTACACGTGATTATTTTAAAAACAGGATTAGCACTATTGGGAGGAAAGTGACAGAAAGGACAAAATATGCAATCAAGACACCAAATCAAATATGAAATAACTCAGGCGAAGGGCTTGCTATATTTACAATTATTCCTTGACACTGTGGTTTTGAATAAAATGTTTGGAAAGAATAATAGCAGATAACTGATCAAAATGTAGACGTGTTAGGACTGCTAATATAGAGACAGAATGAACCATAAGTATTTTCAGTAATGATTTTATTTTTTATATGTTGCATCAAAAACATACTAATAAAAAATATATATGAAGATACAATGAGATAAATAACATGAAGCTCTTTGAAGAGGAAAGTGCTACACAAATGTAAAGCCGTATGTTATCGCTTTGGACTCCTTATTTTCAAGACACATGTTTATACATAGAGAATCAAAGCTGGCTTTGAGTAGATTTCCACTTACCCCCTTTGTGGCAGAGGGGTGGTATTTGAAAGAATTAAAATGAAAGGTATGAATACTGTGTTTATCTGAATACACGTCTTGAGTGGAACTGTTCAAATTGGATTTTAAAAAACGTAAGCAAAAAACACTCAGAAGAAAGTAAAAATCTAAAAAGCAAAAAAAAAAAGGTGAATGAAAGTGATATATTAGAAAGAACTGCAATATTTGATACCTACTATTTAAGACCAAAAACATATTGATTGTTATAAACTACAGGATTCCTCAGGAAACTGTGAGATTGAATTTTTCAGTAATCAATAATCATATACACTAGTATCTTTATACACCACCTGGGTTATGTACACAGACCTCAGGTTGGTCTACTGAAGAATGTGCACTGCACAGCCCTAGGAACACACATTACTTTTCAGTTAGGATTAAAATTTTGTAACAAAAGACCATCGTAAATTTAAATATTAATCATGATAAATTCTTTGAGATTTTCTACATGCACACAATATAATCTCTGTGCTCATGACTCTCTGGTTGGCTTTCATACAGTCGATAATCCCTTTCGGGGCCCCCATACTCATGAGCTTCTCTGTTCCTCATTAATTGCCATAAGCCACATCCTCACAATAGTCACAATGGGGGGGCAGTGCTTCAACATGGAAATTTGGGGTGATACAATTCAGTCCATTGCATGAACTGACATAAATTGGTGAATCTTCACAAATTAGACAAACTCTAGTAGGAACTGCTAGGTCAAGTGATAAAATTTTACCCCAAATCCAGAAGCTCCAATGTGCTCCTTTTTTTACAACTGGACTGCTCATCCAAAGGCCGCCATTACCCCACTGTCTAATACTGTTAATTACTGTGCTCACTTTTGAAACTTATGTCCAACTTATGTTTTACATAACACATACAATTTTGTGTCTAGTTTTTCTTCATGCACAATGGTAGCCTAAGATGCCTCTATATTGTTGGTATAGAAATATTTCATTTATTTGCATAGTAGTCTTTTATAAGAAAATAACACAACTTATTTACTAATTTTCATTTTTGGTGGTAATTCATTTTTCAACTTTTTGATTATTATGCGTAATACAACATAGGAACATTCATGTATATATGATTTGGGATACAAGTATGTACAGTTCTGTTATGTACACGTGTAGGAGTGGAACTACTGAGTTAGAGCATATGTGACTATTCAGATTTGTAGATACAACTGCATTTTCCAAAATGGTTTTACAAAACTCTCCCCCCAATGGTATATGAGTTCTAGTTATGCTACAGCTTTGCTAACATATGAGATTGTTAGTTTAATTTATTTTAGGCATTCTGCTATGAGTGTTGTCATATCTTACTGTGACTTTAGCTTGCATTTCCCCGAGGACTGATGAAATTAAACACTTTTAAATGTATTTATTGCCAATTTTTGTATTTGGCTAGCTGATTTTTTAAAAAATTATTTCTAAGTGTTATTTGTATGCATGGCATACACAAAATTTATTAGTTATATATATTGAAAAATTTGTTCTTACACCCTGAGCTTGTTTTTCACTCTCACACTAGGATTTTTTTAATGAACTTGATACCTTAATTTAGTACATATAAATTATCAATCTTTTCTTTATGATTAGGAAAAACTATTTTCTGTTCAAGAAATATGCACCTATACCAAAGTCAAAAAGTTCCATATGTTATTTTCTTAAAGCTTAATGTTTTATTTTTCATATATTATTCTATATAATCCACTTGGAATTTATTTTGGTCATGATGTGAGATGGGGTTGAAATTTATTATTTCCCAAAAATACGTCCAAATAAACCAGCATAATTTATTGGTGATACTGTCTTTTTCCCAGCACTTGAAAGCAACACCTTGTTATGGGTTCAGCGTCTTTATGTGCGTTGGTCTATTTCTGACCTCCCTATTGTATGTCAGTGCCATACAATAGGGAGGTCAGAAATATATATAAAACCACACACATATAGCTTCATCAATATCCCCTCATGTTTTAAGTCCTGTGGCTTTATAACAATTATATCTTATAGTGTAAATCTTAAAACTCTGTTCTACTTCAAGCATGTCTGGCTTGTTTTGGCTCTTCTTGGTTATTGCACTTCCATGTAAACTTTTAAAATTTGTCAATTTCTATGAAATAAAACTGGAATTTTAATTGGGATTACATTGAATCTATGGATCAATGTGGGGAAAACAGACATTTTGTTCATTAGCATATTAATGCCTTTCCTCATATTTAGGCATTCTTTAACATCTCAAAAATATTTTATCATGTTCTGCATAATTTTTTACACATTTTGCAAGTTTTTCCTCAGGTATTCAATGTTTTTAGATGTCACTTTAATTAACAATTTTCTTAATTTTACTGTATAAGTGTTTGTTGATGACATATAGAAATACAATAGATTTTGTTTACTAATTTTATACCCAAAGATCATCTTAAATTTACATGTTAATCCTAATAGGTTATTTGGGATTTTCTACATACATATGATATAATTTGAAATAGATATTTTTATTTCCTCATTTAAAATTTTTATAACATTGTTTTTCATGCTATATTGCAATGAGTACATCTTGAGTACATATTTGAATAGGAGTAGTGATGGCAGATATAGTTGGCTTATTTGTGATTTTAAATGGAAAAGTTGCTGTAATTTTTTGGTAAGCTTTTTTTAGTGGAAACTGTCTGTTTCTAGTTTACTAATAGTTTTATGGGAACTGCCTTTTTCTGCTTCTTTTGAGATAATTATATGATTTTTCTCTTTTATTCTGTCAATCTGATGCATTATATTGATAGATTAACAATTGTGCTACTTGCATTCATATTATGAAATCAATTTAGTTCCCTTCTTGTTTTCTGCTAAGGACTTAGGGAGATTGGTATATCTTTCCCCATTCTTGCAAAAATAAATTGTTGACCTTATCCAATGAGTTGGGAATTGTTCCTTCATTGCTTTTCTTTGGAACATTTCATATGTGACTAATTTACTTTTTCAAAATAATCCTTAATATTTATTATTGAACACAGCATATTCAATAATAGCTGTGGACGCTATTAGCTTCTTCCAATGTAACTTTCATCGGAAGAAGGCTCTTAATTAGAGATTTGACTAAATTAATAAATATAGGATCATTCTTTTCATTTTTTACAAGTTCTTTTTTTTTTTTTTTTGAGACAGATTCTCACTTTGTGGCCCTCTGTAGAGTGCTACACCGTCTTAGCTCACAGAAACCTCAAACTCTTGGGCTCAGGTGATTCTTTGGCCTCAGCCTCCCAAGTAACTGCAACTACAAGCACCAGCCACAATGCCTGGTTATTTTTAGAGGTGTGGTCTCACTCTGGTTCAAGCTGGTCTCAAACTTGTGAGCTTAGGCAGTCCACCCACCTTGGCCTCCCAGAGTGCTAGGATTACAGGTGTGAGCCACCTTGGCCAGCCCCTTTTACAGTTTTTCTTATGTCAGTTTTAATATATTTTGTCAGAATTTTTTAAGGGGAAAACATTATCATTTCATCTGAATTCCATTTTTGGAATAAATTGCTTTCAACTTGTTCTTATTAATGTTTTGATATCTGCACTTAATGTCTTAATGATGTACTCTTTTTCATTTATGATAGGCCATTTTCTTCTCTTGCCCCTCCCACTTCTTGGTCAGGCTAAACAAAGTTTGTCAGTTTTATTGCTATTTAATAGAGCCAATTTATATTTTCATTTGTTCAGTGTTGTCTTCTACATTATTATTTTTACTCGTATCTTCATTATATCCTCCTTTCTACTCCCTTTACATTTAATCTGCTTCTGCCTTCTAACTTCTTGAAATGAATGATGGTAGAATATTGATTTTAGTCTTTGTCTTTTTTAATGTAAAAATTTTATTATTTGGTAAAATTCAGTAGCCATTTATGATAAGAACCCTTAACCAAACATACCTCAAAATTATAAAAGCTATATATGACAAACATATAACCAACATCATACGGACTGGGTAAAGGTTGAAAGGATTCCCACTTAGATCTAGAGCTAGAAAGAGATGTCCCCTGTAACCTCTCTATTCCACAAAGTGCTGAAATCCTAGCCTGAGCAATCAGACAAGAGAATAAAATCAAGGATATCCAAATGGGGACAGAAAGGGTCAAACTATCCCTCTTTGTTGATGATATGACCAGAAATCTAGAAAACCCCAAATTCTGCCAAGAGACTCCTGGATTAATAAATAAATTCAGCAGAGACTCTAGTTACAAAATCAATTTACACTAATTGGGTGTAGCATTCTTATATAGCAACACCAGTCAAGCTGAGAATCATATTGAAGACTCAATACCATTTACAATAACAATAAGGAAAATGAAACCCTAGGAATATATTTAAGCAAAGAAGTAAAAGACCTCTACAGGGAGAACTGTGAGTCAACGGGGAAGGAAATCACAGAGGATATAAACAAATGGAAAAACATACCAAGTTCGTGGATTGGCAGAATCAAAATTGTTAAAATGTCTACACTAACCAAAGTGATCTACAGATTCAATGTAATCCCTATTAAAATACCAATGTCATTTTGTTCAGATCTAGAGAAAATAAGTCTATGCTTTGTCTGGAACCAGAAAAGAGCCTGAATAGCCAAAGTAACCTTAAGCAAAAAGGACATATTGGGAAGCATCACCTTACCAGACTTCAGGTTATCCTACAAGGCTGTCATAACCAAAACAGCATGGCACTTGCACCTTGTACCAGAACAGAGACACAAACCAACAGATCAGAACAGAAACCCAGATTTAAAACCATCCTTGCACTTCTAGCTGATCTCTGACAAAGCAGATCATTACATACACTGGGAAGAAGAATCTCTATTCAATAAATGGTGCTAGAAAATCTGGATAACCACATGTAGAAGATTGAAGTAGGATCTGCACATTTTACCACTCACAAAAATTAATTCATGATGGACAACAAGCTTAAATCTAAGGCAATAAAATTATAAGAATTCTAGGCAAATATGTTGGTAAAATTCTAGACAAAGAGGCCTTATAGACATTAGCCTAAGCAAAGAATTTATGAAGAAGAACTCAAAAGCAAACACAGCAACAACAAAAATTGACAATGGGGCTCAATTAAATTAAACAGCTTCGGCAATGCCAAATAACAATCATTACAGAGAGTAGACAACCTACAAAATGGGAGAAAATATTTGAATGCTGTATATCTGATAAATGACTAATAACCAGGACCTAAAAAGAACTCAAGCAAATCAATAAGACAAAAATCAAACAATCTCATTAAAAAGTGGTCAAAAGATATGAACAGAAGCTTTTCAAAAGAAGATAGACTAATGGCCAATCAACATATGAAAAAATCCTCACGGTCTCTAATTATCAGGGAAATCTAAATCAAAACCACAATATCACCTAACTTAACCAAGAATGGCTTTTACCAAAAAATCCCAAATCAACAGATGCTGGAGTGGCTATGGTTAGAAAGGAACTCTTATACTCTATTGGAAGGACTGCAAAATAGTACAACCTCTATAGAAAGTAGTATGGAGATGCCTTCAAGAACTAAAAGTAGATCTACCATTTGACCAAGCAATCCTATTATTAAGTATTTACCCAAAGGGAAAAAAAATCATTTTATCAAAAATACATGTCCACTTACATGTTTATTCCAACACAATTCACAATTGCTAATGTGATTCACATTTGGATTCATCTCAAATGACTACCAGTACATAAGTGGATTAATAAAAATGTCTCATGTGCATACAGTGGAGTACTACTCAGCCATAAAACAGTGGTGAACCAATATCTTTTATAACAACCTTGATGGAAGTAGAAGCCATTTTTCTAAGCAAAATATCCCAAGAATGGAAAAGTAAACATCACACGTACTCACTATTAAATTGTAACTAATCAATCAATAGCCATATGTATATATGATAGTAAAACTCAACAGAAAGCAAGCAATTGGAAGGAGGGAGGAGTGGGGTAAAATCACACTTAATTGGTACAATGCACACTTCTGGGTGATGGGCACACTTGTAACTTTGACGTAAACTGTAAAAAAGCAATTCATGTAACCAAAGCATTTATACCCAGTAATATATTCATGATCTATGTGTATATGTCTTAATAAAAAGGGGAAAAATAGTAAAATATTTTTAAAGCATGTAGAAAAAAGAATATTGATTTTTATCTTTTTCTTTTATAATACAATCATTTTATCATTATAAAACATACAATGTATTTCCAATAAGTATGTTTTTAGCTGTACTCCTATGTTGATAGACCATTTTTAACATTCAATTGGCTCAAAGTATTTTCTAATTCAAATTTTGATTTTGTCTTTGACCCATGGATTGTGTGCTAATTTGTTGCTTAATTTCAAAATATTCGAAGGTACTCTTGTTATTTGTTTGTGATTGATTAATTCTATTATGGACAGAACACATGATGCATGATTTCCATTCTTTGATATTTGCTGAAACTTGCTTTATTATTCTAACGGATTTTTGATTTTGATAATGTTCTATATGTGCTTAAAAATAATGTACATTCCATGGTTGAGAGTGAATTATATAGAAAGATATTGCATGCATGGACAGATAAGATAGCAGATTTCAACAGGAGGTTTTTACTTGTGCGTTCAAATATTCATATTCTTGTTTATAAATAGGCATCTTTGTTCCATCAGTTAATAAAAGTGTTAAAAATATATTTATAAGTATCCTTTTTCCTGTCAGTTTTGGTTTTATACACATTAAGCAAGGCTAATGGGTGCATAAAAATGTATAGCCATTATTTCCTTTCTCAGTTTTTTTCTTTATTCTTTATGAAACATCCCTCTTACTTTATATTAAGTGCTAGTTTTTTAACCTTAAAATCTATTTGCACAGCTTCACTGGTTTTATTCTGATGTTTACATGATATGCCTTTTTTCCTTCTTTTCCTTTCAAACTTCCTGTGTATTTATATTTATGCAACATATGCATACGTGTGTGTGTGTTTACATTTATATATCCAGTATTTATTTACTTATGTATAGCATTTTAAGGGCTATAAGTACAATTTTCTTTCCCTAAATCTACTTTGATAATCTCTGTCTTTTACAGCAGGGATTGGGAAATTTTTTTCTGCAAAAGGTCAGATGATTTTTTTATTTTGTGGCCCATATCTAGTGTGTGTCACAGTTACTCAGCTCTGCCATTATCATTCAAAAGCAGGCATAGGTAATACAGAAATGAATGAGTGTGGTTGTGTTTCAGTAAAACTTTATTATTCATAAAGCAGGCAGCAAGCCAATTTCACCCTGAAAGCTATAGCTTTCCCACTTATTTTATAGTATTAATTCAATGTATATTGATTGTATTATCTTATGGGGTTTAAATCTACTCATTTTATTATATTCTCTTTGTCCTTGTTGTTATATATTTATTTTACATTCTTTTTATTTGTCTTTGATTAAGCATTTTTTCATCATTTAATTTTTGCATGATTCATTCTTTTAGTAATCTTGAAATGATTTTGTTAGACATTATAACATATACCCTAATACATATTAAGGATCTTATATAAAGTGTTTTTCTGTCACTTTCTGGACAATCTTTAACTCCCTCTATTCACCTCTTACACTGTTTTTGTGTCATTATTGTCACATATATTAATTTTATGTACTTTTTCTCCACAGGCATTATTATTTTTATGCATCCATAATTCAGGTTTAACCACATATCATTTCATTTCTTCTATCTTCTCTGCATTACTTTATAAAATTTTCTTTTGTCTAAGTAACCTTCGTTGGTTTCATGTACATGTTACCAGAAAGTAAAGGGGGGTGGTAAGAAATGTTATAAATACTGATAAATTTTCTTAGTTTATTATTAATTAACTAAGAAACTATCATTTCTTAGTTTATCTTTAATTGATAATCATAGAACCAGCCTCAGTTCATTTTTGTTTTGTCAGGATTATTATCTCTCAATTTCTGGCTAATGATGGCTTCAAACAAAATTATTTTTTACAAGACTTTGCTCAAACTTCATACATTTTTGTGGTAGAAAATTTATATGGCATATGACAGTTTATATGGCGTAACCAAGAATTTGTTTGTTCATTTTTCCTTTATATGTCCATATAGTAGTATCCTTTTGCTCAACAAACTCTGATGGGGAAAAGGAGATTGACAGCAGTATATTCTCCCTTATATCCTAAAATTAGTGAAAATAACAAATATTTCAGGTTATTATTTCCTTATTTTTTGATACCAGGGAATCCTAAAATACTATTTATATTTAAGTCTGTATTTTCACATTAGCTGTCCCAATTTTCTCCCATTACAGTTTATAAACTGATATATAATAATCAATCAGGCACCCAGACTATATACCATCTTAATGAGTTATCAGATTACTTATTTGACCACTAAGCCACAATTTCAAATGCCTGTAACTCCACTCTTCAAAGCAGACTAAATTACTTCCACCATGATTGATCAGAGTAAGACCATATATTCTGCTAGGAAATCTTTAAACTACAAAACATTGAGAAATAATCCTTTCCTCTATGTTTTCCATAAACTACCTTGATTTTTTTAATTTAATAAAGACATTTTTATGACCAAGATTTTTATTCCCTAGCAAAGTTATTTCTGTTATTTTACTCTGTATTTACAAATCTTTCATGAACATTTCTTTTGCATGAGATAAAATGAAGAAATTGTGAATCTTTTTGTAATTTCCTTCCTCTTTGACATACATTTAAAATTATCTGTTTTCAATTGTCTAAAAAATTTAAAGAGTAAAAACAGGATGTTACACTAGTGTCATCATCTTTCAAATGAATATTTCAAAGTCCTTTACCGTGTTTATGTAGCAAGTTTATAGAAACACAAGCAAGGGGATTTAGCTTTCTTAGGCCTGTGTAGGGCAGGCAATGTAATACAATTAACGCACAAATCAATCAGTTCATCCATTAATCAATGTGTGCTGTGTCCAATGTTGGTTAGGGCAGTCACAG
This sequence comes from Otolemur garnettii, assembly GCF_000181295.1. Classification (NCBI taxonomy): domain Eukaryota; kingdom Metazoa; phylum Chordata; class Mammalia; order Primates; family Galagidae; genus Otolemur; species Otolemur garnettii. The sequence continues at coordinate 3,374,750 of NW_003852498.1, forward strand.
TGGCTGTTAACCAGGAGAATGTACCAGATTTTCTTAGGATGATTTTATTTTATTTTATTATTTATTTATTTATTTATTTTTGCTGTTTTTTGCTGGGGCTTGGTTTGAACCCACCACCTCCAGTATATAGGACTGGTACCCTACTCCTTTGAGCCACAGGCACCACCCCTTAGGATGATTTTTAGACAAATGCACTCAAGGACCTTACTCCTAAGGAATAGCTATTTGGAACAATAGATTACTAAAAAAACTCCACACATTATTGTGATACACATTCTTACTCAAAAAACACTGCTTTGGTCATTGGGGGATAAGAAGAAATAGACTTTGTCACAATAAAGTTCAAAAGGAAATATTTAAAAATATATAATACTACGTAATTAAAAATTGAATTTTCTGGCTCAGTATGAGTTAAAAAGCTTCATTAGGAAGATGAGAATTGATCTGTACCTTCAAGAATAGATTAGCTTTGCAGTGCTGGTAGAAATATATGGAAAGGAAAAAATGAAAATATGAGCAAAAGCACAGAGGCAGAAATAATCATTAGTGGAAATCAGTGCAAAGAACAAACTGGTTATCTGAGTCAGTTCCCTGACTAGAAATGGTTTCTGCCTTGTTCATTGCTTTATATACATTCCCATTACCTGCTGAACAAATAGGTGAATAACTGAACCAATCAATACATCAGTAATGATCATCGCATGTTCTTGTGATGGCATAGTGGGAAACAGGTATATATACATTTATGGAGGACTGTGGAAGCCAACAAAGGAGTTCAGACAGGCAATAAGATAAAAAGAATATTGAACTAGATTCATCAAGGGATCACAGCAACATGCACTAGAGTAGCAGTCTCCCGCTTTTTTGGCACTGGGGACCAGTACCATGGAAGATCATTTCTTCACAGATGGCTGAAGGTGGTTTTAATGAAAGCCTGCAAGCCATTGGTTTATTATGGTCTCTGTGTAGTCAAACCTCTTTGCTAATGATAATCTGTGTTTGCAGCCGCTCCCTATCATGCTCCTCTAAGAATCGAATGTGACCGTCTATCTGACAAGAGGTGGAGCTCAGGCCCTGATGCCAGCCCTGGGGAGGAGCTGTAAGTACAGATGAAGCTTCCCTTGCACACCCAATGCTCACCTCCTGCGGTGCAGCTGGGTTCCTAACAGGACACTGGACCAGTACTGGTCTATGGCAAATGGGGGTTGGGGTCTGTAGCACTGGTGGATCCCACATTCGAAAAGAGAAGCTGGTTGAAAATGTTGCAATAATACAGGCATGTGACAATCAAGGTCTTGCATTATTTTCACAATTTTTTTTTAAAAGCATACCGAGGAAATAAAGAGGGTAAGCATAGTGCTAAAAATAACTCCCCCAAAAGATGTAAAATAGCATATAACTTAGTTCAGTTCAATACTGAGTTTTACCTAATTTGGTGATTCATTCCTTTGAGTTATACTTGTCTGATTCCTTCCTCTCCTGCTGTCTTTCTCCTCTCAGACCTGTCCCTTTAGTCTTGAAATTTTACTTTTTTTTCCTCCTTCACTATATTTAGGTTAAAGAATTAAATACCAGAAATTCTGCTTACTGAGGTTTTCATTATAATCAATTACATTACATCTATACAAAATTTTAAAACCCTAATTTGGATTTTAATAATAATTTAAAATTGATTTGCTCTACAGTAAATTCAGAAGACTAAAACTGAAACTTATCAAAAAGTTGATTTCCATTGGCAAGAGACATTAAGAGTCTTAGAGGCTGTTTTAGTATGTAATATTTATAATTAAGATAGTTTAGGTAAATGCCAGACATTGATGGTCTGCTATTTGAAACTTTAAAAAAGTCTTGATACTATTTCACAACTGTTGCCTTCAGATATCATATTTTATAGACTGTTGCTTTTGTCACCCATGCCTGATTAGTTTTCCATAAAACTTCTGTTAATAATCTGATTTAATGTGCATATTTGCAGAAACACAGGTATTTCACAAACTGAGAATATTTAAAATAAGGACCATGTGGTGTTTTACAGTAAATGGAATTAAAACTATGAATCAGAAGCCAAAACAGCAAACAAACAAATAAACAAAACGAACAACAAAAAACCCCCATAATTAGCAAAATAATTGCTTAGCAAAAAAAAGAAAAGAAATCTAAGCTACTGAATATCTTCAGTCCCACAATTACCTGAAGCAAGACTGAGGAAATTATAAGAGGAAAAGCAAAATATAACTTCATTTCCATAGGCAATTAGATATTTAAAGGAGTCACTTTCCATTTCAGGCCAATGGGGGAATGACACAAATAATTTAATGAATTAAATTACCCACCTTAATGGCCTAAAGGGGTCAGGGGAGGATATATTTCCTCTGCTTCATATTACCAGGAAATTTTAGCTACAATGAAAATCCATTTAGCAGGAGAACAGAAAACTTGTATTTTTATGGTTTAGGTAGGCTAGAAGCAACAAGAAGAAATTTTTTCTGACGAAAGTAAAAGAAATGATATCCTATGCAGAAATTATTGCCGGATTTTAATGGGCTAAGATGACCTTGGGAGGAGGAAAAAAGAAAAAGGACTATTAGCAGCTTCTAATGGACCCAAACACCTACTTCTACAAAAATTGGTCTCACTGAATGTACTCCCCACCATCACCAGTCCCCATTGTGTGTGTGTTGACATCATCCATGAACTAAAACAATTGACCTTTACAAAAACAACCCATGGTTATTTGAAAGCTGAGGTTCCTGTCTCACTATGCCCAATTACCTACTCTTGGATGAAATGAGGGAAAAAAAAATAGGTGTACATATAAAAGCTACATTAGCTTGAATGCTTGCATGCTTATGTTTGAGTATAGGCATCTATCAAGGATTCAAAACAAAGTGGAACAAGAAGAGTATTTAAATCATGCACGGATCTAAGAGACAGAGAGAGACATCTACTGGTCCATTTATTACCAGTCCCAAGCACCTCCCTCTCCACTGTAATTAATGTAACATTTTCTCTCTTTACTGCTGACAGCCAAGAGCATAATTAGAGTCTAATAAAACACGGAAAAGTCACAAATGCAAAGTGGAATAAACAGTAAACAGTGAGGGAAAAGAAGATCTGGGAGTGTGATGGCTGGGTAATGCCTTAGATAAACTGTGTGCACATTGACACTGTCACGCTCTCGGCAGCCCCAAGTGTGCTGGTAGCCTGGTGCAGACAGACAGCTCGAATTAATCCCAAGAGGAGCGCATGACAGGCGAGTGAAGCAGACAATTAGAATGAAGGAGGAAATTGGAAATGGCAAAGGTGTGAACATATGTCAAATTACAACTAAATGATAAATTACAATTCTGTCATTGGAATAAGCGGTAATTAAGAAAGATTTCAGCTATCCTTCTTGAAAAAAATAGGAGAGAATCACATTTTTTTTTTCCAGTTTAGATTTGTTTGCTGAATTGTTTCCCATCCATCTCACACATGGGGCCGGATCTCCCTGACTTTTGAGCTGCATTATTTGTGTACATTAAGGATAATTCTTTTCTTTCCTCTTCCCCATTTTCCACACTGGCAGAATGATAGTGTCAAAATGAACAGGAAGTTGATAGTATCTGATATAAAAACCTGCACTGAGATTTAAAAAAAAAAGAAATGAGGCTTGCTGCTAAAGCTGCTGCTGCAGTCTAATTATTTTAAACAAGCCCTGCACAGTCCAGCTGACAATTAGGAAAGCCTGCTCTATGGCTTGGGGGATTCATATGAAACCTCATAATCACTGTACACACGTCCTTTTCGTTTAGACAGTAATGAATGTGGGTGGGGTTTCTTGGCAGTTTTCGGCCACTTAACCACAATTTAAAACAGCTGTGTAATTATCATGAGGTTTTTTGAATCCAACATCCAATTCCAATTTAGAGTTTCTAACACCTGTGGGTTTGTTACAACCACCAGGACCCACGTAGAGGGCTGGCCAAAGCAGAAGTGCAGTGCTGGCCAAAACAGCCCTGGAGAGGGCACAATGTCCCTTGGGACTGGGCCGCTGCATGCCAAGACACCGAGGAGGAAGGAAGCTTTATAGGGGCAAGTTTCATTTGTAAACATAAGGTGCTGTGTGCAGGGAGTTTTCTTCAGCAGAGCAAAGACAGGATGTTCTGGTCTTGAACTCTTTATAAATGCAGATATATCTCTGATTTAACCCTTGCAAACTCTGTTAAAAAAAAAAAAGAGGAAAAAAATAACATGCCAATGGAAAGGGCAATAGAGGTCCTGCACCCAAGGTGGCCATCTGATTATTTAGCACATTTTGAAGCAGAATTTAATGAGCTGATCATTTTCCACCAATTACTTAGTGAATACTTGTGTTAATTTTTAGAAATGTGAAAATAATAATAGTAATAATTTATGTGAGGATTGGAACTAAAATTTATTTATAGGTAAACGAAACATTCACAACATATTATTTTCATATTTGTAAAATAAGCTTACATACATTACATACTTTTGCAGTGTGTATCACATTAAATGGCTATAGTCCTACCTTCATAGAAGAGGGACTAAGTACAATCATATAATGTCTAAAAAAATGGAAATAGTGAAAGTTTCTACTAGAACATATGCAAACATTTATATCATTTCTTTTTCACCCTCCGTCTAGGGCAAAAAGGAGGCAAATATCAAAAAGCTAAGTAAAATTCTCTAACAGAGGTCAGAGGCTCCAACGATATTCCAGGATAAATCAATTTCTTGCAGCTGTGGCCAGATATTGTAGTTCAAGACCTTGAACACTTAATTGGGGAAACATGTTAAAAGTTAAAGGGCCAGAGTCATGTTCATGACATGAGGTCTTCCTTGTAGAAAATCTGCCCATTACAATGCCACCCTCCCTCTTCATTTAAATAAGGGTATGCTTCTCCACCATACTTGTATAATTTGACAACGTTTATTTTAAAAGCAATTTATTTAGAGTCATCTGTATGCTTCACAAGTAATAGAGCCTAAAAATGTGTTCATTCATTATATTCTTAGTACAGTTGGGGTTAAGAAGCTTCTGACATTGAATGCCAGAATTTCAGAAGGCTCCAAATATGAAACAAATCGAGATCTGGATTTGAAATCTTCCTTCCTTGGGGAAGTAAGGGGTGAGGAAAAAAACACAAAAAATTATAATTGTTTTTCTAATACTGTTTTACTCACAGAAATAGCAGTTCTTTTATGGAAACATGTATATAGAATAGCCTGAAAAAGTCTTAGACTTTTACTTCAATTGGGGGAAAATGTTCATAATATACCATCTGACGAAAAAAGGTATATACTTGAATATAATCTAACAAAGTAAAAAATATTCTCTATAATAAGGGTGCATGTAGAACGAGGTCCATCTTCAGATGCCTTACTTTGTACATAAAGAGAAAGGCAAATCTAGAAAGAGCATTAGAAATCATTTTCTCAATCATGTAATGTTCTGCATTCTATTTATTTTCAAGATATATTTATTATATATTTCTTAAAACTACAGAGGTTAAACATCTTTCTTCAAAGTTAATGGCAAGAGGATCAACTCCCTCCACAAAATTATTCTGGTGATACAGCTGGTTTCTAAATGTTATATGTTTTAATAGTAAGTCAAATGCTGTATTTGCCACATCTATTAACTTTTTAAGAAGGGGCTTTGTTTTAATAACCATAGGGGATATAGAAATTATTTATTTTGTAGGGAAGAACTACTGGTACATTGCATAATGCCTTCATAACAGACTTTGTATATAAATGTTATGGTAGAGAGCAGTGTTTCTAAAGACATTCAACTTTTATCTATCTGGGTGGACCTCTATAGAAATCTCCATTTGGGATACAGCATACTAGGCAAGTTTCATGTAAGTGTGGGCTCCACCCAAGTTTCTACTTTTCTTAGGCCCAAGAAAATTGTTAATACCGTGTGGGGTAAACTCCCACAAAAATTAAGTGAAATGTGCTCTTTTAATTCCAGAAGCTGAGCAAAAAGACTTGCGAGTATTATGCGCTTTTGTCGAGGCCCAAGCAACCTGGGAAAGCACAGTGGGGACCTGTAGGCAAGGCCTAACAACCACCTACATGGAACCCTGACTGTGCAGTCAAGTCAGCCTTCCAGATAAGGGTTGAAATCACCCATCTGTGCAGGGGACATGACTCAAAGGTTGATGTGAGTGAAAAGAAAAACTTCATCATAATGATGGGAGTAAAAGAACATTCCATCATTAGCAGGGGGCCTCCAAACCATAAGAAAACAGTCATGGAGCCTGTTTCTCGGAAATTTAATTGAGTACATAGAAGAAAAAGGTTTTACTCCTCTGTTTATCCTAATCTTTAACTTTAACAATAGAAGTCAGATAATGTATAGTTCTTTTAGGTCTTCAGAGAGGAACAGCCTGAGGCTAGTCTTAAGATGGTTGTCTTACTTTCCTGGACTTTCTTTATTTAGGCTAATCTTATGATGGTTATCTCACTTTCCCAGACTTTCTTTCTTTTCTATAGTTGAAGATAAGAATAGAGGATGTTAGAATTACTGATCAATCTGGTATACATGACTAGCTCCCAATAAAAGAGAGTAGAAAAATAAAGACATTTTGCTACATGCCATCTAAGAGCATGTAGTCATTTCTTGCTTTCATACAATTCTAGAAGCAAGTTTGCACCCACTGCCAAGCCGTCCTTCTCTCCCCATGAGAAAGAACATCACCCAACAATACCAGGGCAAGATAGTTAGGAGTGGAGACAAGTCTTCTGACTCATTGTCAAGTTTTTAGTTTATAAAAATCAAATGCCTGATCAGATTACTGACATATATAATTCGGAGGAAACACCGTGTTTCTAATTTCTATGTTCATTTATATGCTTAAAATAAGTAAAATTTGGTTGTGATTATTCTAAGTAAATTATTTTTATGGTAGGTTTCAATACCAGGGCTTTAGCAATTTAGAGACACATTTGAAAATTATTAAGAAAGCACTAACTGATTTTAGTCTAAATAGAATAGTAAAATATGGAATTGTATAGAGAAGTTAATGTTTATATAGTCAAGTAATGATATTTCAGAGAGATAAATGCATCCTGAATACATACTGAATGTCATGTCAAAACACTTTTCAGTGGCCAACAGCCAATGACATAAAAATGGTGAAATATTCCACAAGTGCAATCTCAGGAGACATGAATGGAGTCTTAGTCAAATTTTTAAGAATGCTTTGGCAAAAGGTTGGTGAATCTCCCCTTCAGGTCTTGTCAAAATAACCAGCACTGGACTTTATTTTTTGTTCCTATGCTCAGGGAAGTGAAGCCTGAGCTGAGCAAAATTTGTTAGAGTTGAGCATGCAAAGATGAGAGTGTAAGTCAGCTAAAGTGTCTGGAATTTCCAAGCAGAGGAGTAGTATAAAGTCAGAGAACAGAAGTCTCCATGAGGATCCAAAACATGAGGCTTGGCTACGAGCTGGCCTGGATACACAGAGGTCAGACTCCATAATGCCTATAGTTAATCATTTGATATCAGGCTGATTGCTGAATGGTGACACTAGAAGCCATAATCAGCCTAAGAGACTTTGCTGAGCAACTTGGCTATTCATTAGAGATCTGGAAAGCACACCCTTTAGGTAAAAGAAAAACACCAAGATCTAAGCTCAAAACTGCTATAGGTCCATCAGAATAAAGAAAGACTGACAAGAAAAAAAAAAAAAAAGACCTGCCTGTAATCTATCCTTCTACCATAATAAAACCAAACATCATTACAAAATTAAAAAAAAAAAAGGCATATTCTAGAATAAAGTTGAGCAAACTATACACCCCCAGGAAAGTCACCTGTTTTTGTAAATAAATTTTCATTGGAATATAGCCATGCCCATTTGTTTAAGTATTTTGTGTTGCTTCTTTCCCACTAGCACAGCAGAGTTCAGTAGTTATTACAGACAGTGTCTAACTTACAACCTAAAATATTATCTACTCCTTTAAACAAGTTTATAAACCACAGAGCTGGACTCAATACAGTGCACGAACCACAATATCTAGCATACAATAAAAAAGTTATTAGATATGAAAACAGAAAAGAATGTGACTAAACTTAAAGAAAAAAAGTAGTTGATAGAAATGGAGCTTAAGATGACTTAGAGGTTGGATTAGTTTCCAGAAACTTATAAGCAATTTTTACAGACATGTATATAGGTTTACAGGAAAGACCATTATAATGAAATCCTGGTAGATAAATGGAAACCATTTTTAAGAGACCCAGTTAAAAATTCAGATGTTATAGTATCTGATGTAACATATCCAGTAGGTAGCTTAGCAAAAAATGAAAGCCTGAAAAAACTACTGAGCTTAAAGACAGATGAAAGCTGGGCATAGTGGCACACACCTGTAGTCCCAGCTATTTGAAAGCTGAAATGGGAGGATCAGTTGAGCCCAAGAATTAGAGTTCATGGCAAAACATGTCTCTTTAAAAAAAAAGATGGAGGGTGGCACCTGTGGCTCAAAGGAGTAGGGCACCGGCCCCATATACCAGAGGTGGCAAGTTCAAACCCAGCTTCAGCCAAACACTGCAAAAAAAAAAAAAAAGGAAATTTACCAGTATGAAAAAAGGCAGAAAATAGACTGAAAAATATTTAAGAGAACTTGAGGGATCAATGGGACAAGACCAAGAACTTTAACATGCATGTAGTTTAAGTCTCAGTGGGAGAGGTGACAATAGACCAGAAAATATATTAGAAATATGTAGGAAATAATGGTTGCAAAATTTTCAAATTCATGAAAAAAAATAAAAGAAAAAGAAAGAATTCATTTTCATATTCAAGAACCTCAGCAAAACCTAAGCAAGATAACCAGTGATTCTCAACTTTCCTAATGCCACAACCCTTTAATACAATTCCCATGGGTCACGATCCATAGGTTGAGAACCTCTGGCCTAGACAAATGCACCCAGGAAAATTATACTGAAACTGAAAGAAGCTGAAGATCAAGAGGAAAATCATGAAGAATACTTGATAAAAAGAAACATATTATACAAAGGGTACCAGTACCACTAATACAAATAATAGAATACTTTCTACTAGAAACAACAGAAGCTAGAAGGCAGTGAAAGAACATCTTTAAAGTACTGAAAGAAACACAAATTTTAGGCATTATTTTACATATGGCAAGATGCCCTTCTGTAATTAAGGACACATTTTCACATAAACAAAAGCTGAGAGTGTTCATCACCATCTGAGCCACACCATAAGAAATATAAAGGAAAAATTTTAAGTTAAAGGGAAGCCACATTGCTTGTAACTTAGATCTATACAAAGGACTAAAATATATTGGGAATGGTAAATCTGTGAGGATATAAAAATGAATAATGAAGATCAAAGAAATAATCATAAAAACAAATAGGAATATTAAATTCTCACCCCAAGATCAAGAACATGTCAGAATTTTTGCTCTGACATTAAATAAATAGAATTTATTTATAAATAGAATAAATAAATAGAATTTATTTCTATTCAACAATGTACTGGATTTCCAGCCAGTGCAACAAGACAAGAAAAATAAATAAAAGTCATAAATGTTGGGTGGGTAGGGAGTAAAAGCTGTCTTTTACCTACATATATATAATGTATATATATGAATATATGTATATATACACACATACATTGTAAAAAGTGGTAGGAAGCATTAAAACAAACTACTGGAACTAATAAGTAAATTTTACAAGGTTTGAATTACAAAATCAATGTTTAAAAATTAATTATATTAGAAAGGTATATTTGAAATTTTTTAATTACTGTAGAATCAAAAAACATTAACATTTAGAAATAAGTTTAACAAAAGACATGCAAGACCTCTATATTGAAAGCGTGGTGAGACATAAACTAATGTAAAGGTATACCATTTCATGAATTGAAAGATTTAATATTATTAAAATATCAGTTTCTTCTTATTTATTTGTAGATTCAATGCAATCTCCATCAAAATCCTAACAGGTTTTTTCCAGAGGGGAGGTCATAAACTCATAAATTATTTCTGAAATTCATAGGGAAATATAAGATTCTAGAATAGTCAAGGAAATCCTAAAAAGAACAAAATTTGTGTACATACACTATCCAATTTACAACATTATAAAACTATAGTAATGAAGTGCCATTGCACTGACATGAAGACATGTAACTGGGTCATGGAACAATATAAAAACAAAATTAGATTCACTTATGTAGGTCCCATGGCAATTCAAGGAGCAAAGCTTTTTCCACAAATGGTGACAGAAAAATAAATTAATATATTGAAACCAATGAGCATCAGAACCTACCTCACCACATACACAAAAATTAATTCAAGGTGTTTTGTATATACTTATATACACACACACACATCTATATGCTAAAATCAACTGAAGCATATTTTTATGATTTTGATACAGAGCTCTCTTAAATGAAAAAAGTACTATAAAATTTTAAAAATTCATAAATAAACCATAAAAATTAAAATCTCTGTTTATAAAAACATCAAGAAAACTACAATTATTTGCAAAATGTAATAATAAGGGACCTGTGTCCAGAATGAATTTCAAAATCAACAATAAAAAGGTAATGCTTTGATTAAAAACAGAAAACTAACCATGAACGGGCATTGCTAAAAAAAAGAAATACGAATGTCCTTCCACACGACTAAGATGTCCAACATTATTAGTTGCCATTAGTTAAAACCCAAATGAGATTCTATTCTGCAGCCACTTAGTGGGACAGAAATGTTAGAAAGACTTACAAACTGCTGGGGAGAAGGTAATATGACTGGAACTCTGATTCTTTGTTACTGGAAAGGATCAAAGTGGTGGATTCTTACACAGTTAAACATACACATGGCTGCCTACTTCATTACTCAAAAATCTCTCTAAAATATTTACTAAAGAGAATGAAATGGATGGGCACAAAGAGACTTACAAAGAATGTTTAGGAAAGCTTGATTTATAATATCAGGAAACTTGGTACAATCCAAATACCTGCCATAGAATAAGAAAACCGTGACATACTTATACACAGGAATACTACTCAGCAATTAAAAAGGTACTACTGTTAAATACAAAATTAAAGATTATGTTATACACAAAAAAAGCCATCTTACTTCCCTCTTCCTCACCTAGAATTCATGCTATTTTATTCCATTTTTATGAAGTTCAAGAACGGTAACAGCCTCTAGGATAGGGTTGGGAATGAAATGGATTAAAACATCAATGAACTGAATGATATAAATGTTTGCTTTAATTCTAGTGGTAATTACAGAAGTTTGTATGTTTGTAAAATCTCATGAAACAATATCCCTTTGATCTACGTATTTTACTGTATATAAATTTTACTTCAATTTGTAAAACTGCGTGGGCAGGGCCATCATTAGTCCTGTGCTGTGGAGGAGAAAGTCTCTGCCACATGGGCATAATAGATTATGAGTCTACGTCTTCTAGAGTCTTAAACTTCTCCCTGGAAGCAGTCAGTCACTTTGGTTAAAGCCATTAATGAAGTCGCTGCCAATTTGTCCTATTCTATTGTATAGATGCATCATTCTCATCCAATTTCCAGCAACTGAGGGTATTACAAAGACAGCAGTAAAATATACTTTTACATAGTAATAGTCATCCCACTTTAGAATCAAAGTCGAATCCTGTTTTAATTAATACCATTACAATATCATCTATTTTTAAATAGTAATAAAATCCACATCTACATTCTAGCCAGTAGCACTTAACTTGCTTTCTTTTCCAATGTACATATAAAGAAAGCCATCACATGTGAGATATATTATAAAATACTTTATTTGGCAAGAAAATTGTCTGCAGCACCCTCACGGAAATTAATCTACAAATGGCAGATATTTTGAGATGAATGTTTCACTTTTCTCTGTTTACTGGGACATAGAGAATACTGTTGGCTTAATTAAATGAAGTTAAATGGCAAACACTGTAATGAGAGAGAAATAAATATAAATATAAGAGAGGAAGTAGGAAAAGTAGGAAGGAAGAGCAAGAAGATATTTAAAAATTATGAATGGGCTCGGCGCCTGTGGCTCAAGTAGCTAAGGCATCAGCCGCATACACCTAAGGTGGCAGGTTCGAATCCAGCCCGGACCCGCCAAACAACAATGATGGCTGCAACCAAAAAATAGCCTGGCATTGTGGCAGGTGCCTGTGGTCCCAGCTACTTGGGAGGCAGAGGCAGGACACTCGCTTGAGCCCAGGAGTTGGAGGTTGCTGTGAGCTGTAATGCCACGGCACTCTACCCAGGGGGATAGCTTGAGGCTCTGTCTCAAAAAATAAAATAAAATAAAATAAAATAAAATAAAAATTATGAATGCTTGGTTTTAAACTGTTTGCACTAAGGTCTTATCAGAATTGTAATAAATGGAAAAGTGGTATTAGCTGATTTGTGCAAATCTCAATTATTACAGCATTAAAACTGCTACATGTATACTCCTATTATGAAATTTAAAAAACTGTTATGCTATGAATTGTTAATAATAATCAGTATCATTTTGCCAAACTGACCTAGCAATAGTTATTCATGAAGTTACTTGACAAGATTCAGGGATTATATCCATACCAACTCACTAGGACCTCACATGCTTTACAGCCCCTCCAGAGTACCCTTATAGTAGTCAAAAAGTATTCTGGCCACTTCTCTATGAGAAAAAATACGTATCATTCTACCACCCATCTGCTAAACCCAAATATTTAAAGAGTACTTGTTAAAGTGTATTAAGAATCTTTAAAAAGAGGTAAAGATGCATCAAACACATGTAGAGCAGAAAGGTGTAAGAGTAACTATTTCAAGAATAGTTACAGAGTTTAAAAATATGCGTAATTCAAACACCCCACAAATTAGTATTGTTGATTATTACCAAACGTAAAATTGAAATTGTATCTACAAATAAAAGGGCAAGAAACAATATAGAATTTAACAACACAGCGAGTTTTCTACTTTATGAAATGTGGATTAAAATACAGGAGTTTGTATGTCTCTTTGAGCTTAAAATTGAAATATACATTCACATGTATTCCTATTTGATTAATAGACTCTAATTTTTTCTTGACCTTTGAAAGAAATAAACAATTTTTTAGAAAAGTTTTACGTTCACATAAAATTAATTGGAAGATGCAGAGTTTCCCCGTATTTTTCCTGTGGCCACGCCTGTCTAACCTACTCCGTTATCAACATTCTACCACAGAGTGATGCATTTGTTACAACTGACGGACCTACATTAACACATAATTATCACTCCAAGTCCATTGTTTACATAAGATTTACCCTTGGTGTTGTGCAGTCTTTGGATTTGGAGTCTGTTGGCTTAGAATGGCATGCATGCACCATTAACTTTCCTACAGAGTAGTTTTGCTGCCCTCAAAATTGTCTGTGCTCCCCCTATTCATTCTACCCTTCTCCCTAACTCCTGGAAATCATGACTTTTTTTTACTGTCTATAACAGTTTTGCTTTTTCCAGAATGTTATATAGTTGAAATCATACAAAAAGTACCCTTTAAGATTGGCTTCTTTTCACTTCTTAGTATGCAATGAGGTTTCCTGTCTTCCCTTTTTATGGCTTGAGAACTCATTTCTTTTCAGCGCTGAATGATCCTCCATTGTCTGTAGGTACCAAAGTTTATGTGTCCATCCAGCTACTGAAGGACGCTTGGCTTGCTTCCAAGTTTGAGAAATTGTGAATAAAGCTGTTACAAACAGGCATATGTGGGGATTGTGTGTGTGGACATAAATTCTGAACTCCTTTAAGGAAATACGAAGAAGCACAGTTTCTGAATCATATAATAAGTGTAAGTTTAACTTTGTAAGAGACTGCCAAACTGCCTTTCAAAGCGGCTGGAATCACTGGGCCTTCCTACCAGGAATAAATGAGAGTTCCTCTTGCTCCACATTCTTGCCCGCCCTGGATGTTGTCAGTGGTCTGGATTTTAGCCATTCCAACAGGTGTGTAGTGGTATCTCATTTTTGTTTTAATTGACATTTCCCTGACGACATAGGATATGCAGCATTGTTTTATATTCTTATTTGCCATTTGAATCTCTTCGCTGGTGAAATTTCTATGAAAGTCTTTGGTTTATTTTTTAAAATCGAGTTATTTCCTTATTGTTAAATTTTAATAATTCTTTATCTGATTATTGCAAGGTTTCAGGATGCAGGGTTAAGATACAGAAGTCAAGAGCTTTCCCGTGTACTAGCAATGACCAAGTGAAATTTGAAATTGAAAACACAATGCCATTTATATTAGCAGTGAAAAAAATAAGATACCTTGGAATAAATACAATTAAATATATACAAGATTTATGTGAGATTTACAAAATGTTAATGAGAGTAAAAGCAAAGGACTGAAAATGGAAATATATTTCATATTAATGGACAGGAATATTGTCAATGTATCGGTTCTTCCAATATTGATTTGTAGATTCGGCACGATCCCAATCCAAATCCCAGCAATTTATTTTGTGCATATTAGTAGCTGATTCTAACATATATATGAGAGAAAAGATCAAAAATACCAAACCCGATATGGAAGGAGAACACAAGGTTGGACTAACATTACCTGTCTTCAAATGCTTTTGTAAAGCGACAGTAATTACGACAGTGTGTGAGTATTAAAAGAATAAAATATATCAATAGAACAGAATAGAAAGCCCAGAAATAGACTCACATAAATATAGTCAACTGATTGCTCAGAAAGCCGCAAAGGCAAAACAATGGAACAAATTTAGTCTTTTCAACACATGATGCTGGAACTACTAATTGGGCATCCACATGCAAAAAATGAATCTAGACGCAGGCCTTACACCCTCACAAAAATTAACTCTACGTGTATCATAAGCCTGATTGTAAAATGCAAAACTATAAAACTCCTGAAAGGTAACACAGGAATTTTATTTTGACATGGGATAAAATCCTGATGACCCGAAGCTTGACAATGGCTTTGTAGCGACAGCACCAAAGACAGACATGATCCATAAAAGACAGTAATAAGCTGGATTTAATTAAAATCAAAAATTTCTGTTCCACCAAAAACCCTTTCCATGGAATAAAAATACAAACCACAGATTGTGGGCAAATACTTACAAAAGCTGTCTGGTAAAGGACTTGATTTTTTAGAGCATTTTATGCTTACAAAAATTGAGCAGAAAATACAGAGATTCTCCTATAACCCTGCTCTCCCGCACACAATTTCTTCTGCAATAAACCTGATGCACTCGTGTGATATATTTCCTATAGTTAACGATCCAAGAGTTATGCATCATTATTAATTAAAGACTGTTGTTTACATTAGGGTTCACTTTGGGAATCCTTTTAACGGTCCATTGTTTATATTATGGTTCCATTTTGAACTTTGACAAATGAATGATGTCATGTCTTCACCATTACAATTTCATAATAAGAGTTTCACTGTCTTAAAAAAAAACCCTGTACTCTACCCACTCATCCCTCCCTCTCCCCCAATCCCCAGCACTGACTTATCTTTTGCTGACTTTATATCTGTCCCCTTTTCCAGAATATCATGTAATCGGAATCATGTATTATATTCAGTTTGAATGTAACGTGCCTAAGTGCATATTACGTAGCTTTTTCAGATTTCTTCTGTTTACTTTGGATTTAGTTGGCTCCTCCTTCTCTGCCTCCAAAGGTGGACGCTTAGGTTACTGATTTTAGATTTTTTTCTTTACTTCTATTTAGTTCAAAATATTTTAAAATGTCTCTTCAAATTCTTTCTTGGACTCCTATTACCTAGAAGTGTGTTGTTTAATTTTCAAATATTTGGAGATTTTCAAGGTTCCTTCCTGTTATTGAATCACAATTTATTCCCATAGTTTTGTGGCCTGAAAGCGTACTTTGCATGATTTCGCTTCTTTTAAATTTGTTCAGATATGTCTGACCACCCAGGATATCATCTATCTTAGGGAATGTTCCACGCACACCTAAGTAGTATGGGCATTCTGCTGCTGCCGAATGAAGCAAATATAAACACCAATTAGATCCAGTCAACTGGTGGTGCTATGAAGTTCAAATATATGTAGACTTTGCCTGTTGGATCTGTCAGTTACCCATAGACTTGTTGAAGTATCAGACTACAGCAGTTGATTTGTCTATTTCTCCTTGCTAGTCTATCAGTTCTGATGCACATATTGGATGCTCTGTTGTTGAATGCATACACCTTAATGACTATTTTGTCTTCATAGAGAACTGGCCTTTTTTTTTTTTTTTTTTTTTACCATTTTGTGATATCCTTCTCTAACAATAACAGTTTTCCTTCCTCTGAAGTCTGTTTTGTCTAAAATCAATGTAGCTATTTCAGTTTTCTTTTGTTTAATATAAGCAGTAGATATCTTTCTCCGTTCCTTTACTTTTTACTTTGTGTGTTTTTGCTGGAAGTGTGCCTCTTGCACACAGTATGTGTAGGTATTGTTTTGGCTTGTTATCCACTCTCAAAGTTCTTCTTGGTGTAGACCATTCACATGTAAAGTGTTGACTGATATAGTTGGACGACTATCGGTCCTATCATTTTCTACTCACTATCCTCCTTCATTTCATTTCTGTTTGCCCTGCGATCTTTTTTCTGCCTCCTCTGGCTTAAATTAAACATTTTGATTTCATTTTCATAATACATCAATTATACTTTTTAAAAAATGTTTTACTTGATCACCCTAAACTTCATACATTTATGTTTACGCTATAGATTTATCTTTATATTATACATTTGAAACAATGTAAGTCTACTTGAAAATACTGCACCTTCATATGTAATGAGGACATTTTATAACAGAGTATTATAAATTTTCTCTCATCTCTTATTATATTTCTGTTATCCATTTCACTCAACTGTCATTGTTGCTCCCATACATTGTTGCTATTATTCTTTTGAACAAACTGTTAGTTCTTGGGTCAGTTAAGAAATAAGAAAAAAGGTATTTTATCTTTTTTATTCCTTTGCTAATGTAATTTTAGAATCACTCTCTTTCTTCATGTAATTGTATTTTGCTCTGAAAAAATATCTTTTAATATTCTTGCAACAAAGGCCTATTGGTGGCCATTTCTCCTAATGGTTTTATTTTTGGTCTGAAAAAGTCTTCATCTCTCTGTCATGTATGAGCAATAGTTCTAAAAAAAAAATTAGGTTGTTTTGTTATTTTTTCCTTAAAAAAAATGTTCTGTGCTTGCTTGCATGATTTCTGAAGAGGAGCCCAGGGTAATTCCTATCCGTATTCTTTTATATGTCCAGTGTTTCTCCTCTCCACCCTCTCCTCAACCTCCAGCTCCTCTTAAGATGTTTTTGGTCTTTGATTATATTATATCATATTATATTATACTTAGGTTGAACATAATAAGCCTAAGTGTACATCTTTTGGACATTTATCATATTTAGGTCTCTAAGCTTTCTGGATCTGTAATCTGGTATGTATCATTAATTTGAGGAAAATCTCAGTCATGATTGCTTCCAATAGTGATATTTCTTCTAGCTCATTCTCTCTTTCCTCTCCTCGGTATTCCCATCATTCATGTTAAAGCTTTTGTAACTGTTCCATGGTTCTTGGATATTTTGTTCCATATTTTTGTCATTCTTTTTGCTTTTCAGTGTAAGAAGTTTCTATCAACATATATTCAAGCTCACTGATTTTTTCTCTTGGCCATGCCCCGTCTCCTGATAAGCCATCAAAGGCATCTTCATTTCCATTAGTGTTTTTGCTTTCTGATATTTCCTTTTGATCCTTTCTTAGAATTCCCATCTCTCTGCTTACAGTGTCTATTGGTTATTGTATCTTGTTCACTTTTTCTGTTAGAACTCTTGGCATATTAATCACAGTGATATATAATCACAGTTATTTTAAATCTCTAGGCCAATATTTCCAAAATCTCTGCCATGTCTGAATCTGATTCTAATGATTATTTTGTCTCGTTGGCTATAATTTTTGTCTTTAGCATGCCATGTAATTTTTTGTTGAAAGCCAAACATTATCCTGAGTAGGAATACCGAACCATACAGGCTTTAAATGTGATGTTGATATTTATCTGCCTAGAAGTTGTATTTACTACTTGCTGTAGGTGTTGTAACATACAGTCAGAGGCTAAAAGTTCTTCTAATGCCCTTGTTGTTCTCACCTGTTGACTTTGAGTTTCCCTAAACACTACTTTTTATATAAGGTCTGATAACTTGACGTTCTTTCCACTATATTGCACCATTAATACACAGAAGCCTGACGCAGATAGTGGTAAAAGGGGTGTGGGGGGGAATACTACAACCCCATGATTAGGTCCCAGCCTTTTAGTGATTTTGTGTCTATTTCTGACTGTAATATTAACAAGTGATTCTCAGGCTTTTTCCTCCCTTTATGAGATACAGGAGAGCTTAGGGGGCATCTAAATTTGAGTATTTCCTTTTTTCCAGGATGATCAGGTTTTGGTAAAGCTGAGTGGGTTCTGCTAAAATAGTTTTTCTGGAGGGCAGGAAATATTTTAGGAGACCATAACACTTTAGGATTATTCCAAAATGGTTACTTTTTGTCTTCTATGCTGGCAGCTGAGAACCCAGTAAGGATGTTTTGGGTTTTTTTGTTTTAGTTTTTGTTTTTGAGACAGAGCCTCAAGCTGTCCCCCTGGGTAGAGTGCTATGGCTTCACTGCTCACAGAAACCTCCAACTCCCGGGCTCAAGAGAGTCTCTGCCTCCACCTCCCAAGTAGCTGGGACCACAGGCGCCTGCCACAACGCCCGGCTATTTTTTGGTTGCAGCCATTATTGTTGTTTGGCGGGTCCAGGCTGGATTCGAACCTGCCACCTTAGGTGTATGTGGCTGGCGCCTTAGCCGCTTGAGCCACAGGTGCCGAGCCCCAGTAAGGATGTTGAAAGTAAAATTTGCAAAAGTATATGGTCCCTGGCTTGGTGCCTGTAACATAGTGGTTAGGGCACCAGCCACATGCACCGAGGTTTTCGGGTTCAAACCCACCTGTGCCAGTTGAACAACAACAACAACTGCAACAACAAAAAATAAATAGCTAGGCTTTGTGGACAGCACCTGTAGTCCTAGCTACTTGGGAGGTTGAGGCAAGAGAATCCCGTAAGCTAAAGAGTTGGAGGTTGCTGTGAGCTGTGATGCCACAGCACTCTATCGAGAGCAACATAGGTAGGTAACTCTCAAAGAAATAAATAAATAAAAGTATATGCTCCTTCCTGACCTTCCAGATGAAGTACCCAAGAGCTGTAGTTTTTGTTTTTGCTTTTACTTTCTCAAGCTAGTACATAATCAACTTCTGGCAAAAAGTCGATCACCCTTTATCTGTTACTGCCAGGATTTAGGAGGGGCTTCTGTTCAGTAAGGTGCAGTTCTCTGAATTTGCCTGTCTCTCCATTTTAAGGAAGCACTTTTCCCTGTGACCTCTATTCTCTGATGGATTTCGGAAGAATTGTCGATTTTTGGCTCATTCATGGTTTTCTTTGTTGTGACGATGGGAGGGACTACTTCCAAATTCTATGTAGAACCAGAAACTGGAAGACTCTACGTAGTTTTGATGTACGTTTTGTGTTTAAAGTTTTACAAACAACTAATTTGAATTCATTGAACGTATTTACAGAAGTGGTTTGTAAATTCTTAGAGTCATTTGACTGTGAAGATACCTAAGATTTATGAGGCAGCCAGAAGATAAAAACAAAAAATCTGAGAAACTAGAAATAATGAAAAAAGAAACGTAAGAGAACAAGTGGACGCCAAAAGGAAGAGCTAATGCAGAGATATTTAAAGGAATAAATGCAAGTCAAGGGTAAACACTGAAGGAATGAATTGCTGGTGAGGAAACAGATCAGCTAAGTTTGTGGTATTTTGCATAATCCTACAGTGAAGTAGTTGAGAAATGTTAGTTCAAAGGAAAAAATAGTAGAGTCTGTAGTTTCTGTTGCGACATTTGTTTTCTTTGCCAAAGTTAGTTGAGCTTATAATTCTAGGGATGTAAATTACTAAGTGGAAAAACTCCTAAATCGTAAATAAACGTGATAACCCTACCCAACAACATTTTTAATTGGACATTTTACTTTGTTTAGGAGCTTTGGTTCTAGAGATAAACTTGTCTGGATTTGAAACTCAGCTCTCACACTGTATGCATTGGAATACCTGTTTGAGAGAGAGAAAGAAAAAGAGAGAGAGATTGAGAAATCACCCTAAATACAGAGCATAAAAAAGACAGTTTAGACGGCTTCTTTCTCTTCCATGTGAACGTCTGGGTGAGCGCCCCTTCATGGCTCTGTGATCCGACAGTATTGGGGTCTCCCTCTCCCTGCATCATGCTGCTTTGTCACACTCAGCACACAGCTATATGATAAGTGCTTAGGTAAGATTCAGTCCTTTTAAATATAAGACCCAGAAGCTTCATATGGCATACTTTAGCTCAAAACTATTGACAAAATATAGCAGCACATGGCTATTAATATCTGCAAGAGACAAAAACAAACATACATACCAAAAAAAAAAAAAAGAAAGAAAGAAACCATGGTATCTAGCTACAGTTTGCGTCATGTGCATAAATTAAACGTAGTGTTTCTATGATGAAAAGGAAAAGGGGAGAGTGGATATCGGGGGACATCTAGAAATCTCCAGGATACTTCTTATTTTACTGTCTGTCCAAGATAGGGCAGTTAACCTCTCTTACACTCAGTCCTCATCTGCAAAGGTGGTCAAACTTATACACAGTGTTTTTACTGAACACTAAGTATCAGGCAATGGGGTGGGTTTTAATGAATACTGGTTATTAATGCATATTCTTGAAGAACAAATAGATAATGGGAATCTCAATGGAAATTTTCCTTCATCCTCCACTCATAAGATCAAGTATTTTCCCAAGAAATTTTTCAAAACTTTGAGCTCAGAATTTTCCCAGAATGTGCATCAATGGTATTTCTATAGATTTGAAAAGAGAGCCTTTAGCCAAGATAATGATTATTTATTGATAACTTAAGGTGACCTTACTTTCTGCTGGTTCCTATTACCTAAAGGTATATATTTGTGAAGCTAAAAAGGAATCTGCATGCTTTTCATTTTTTGCCTATAATTTAAGAATAATGACCAGCGCTTAGTTTCAGTCTCTCTCAGATTCTAATACGTTCCACAAAAAACCTTCACACAGAACCTGCAAATCATCCCTACACCAATAATTTATACTAATTTAATGGAAAATCTCTAAAACTTAAAAAAAAATTAACATTCGATTTTTCAAACCAAAGGAAAGATGGTATTACTCTCATATTAAGATTTTGTTTGTATAGAACATTGGGATTTCACATTCATAAAATCACAATTTCCAGCAGGCACATTTAGCCCATATAAATAAGTTTTCTTTCTTCTAGAAAATGATAATCCTATTTTATTACCATTAATTATTATATTTAACATTCGGGTAGGGCTACTAAAAGCGTGCCCAATATATCATATTCCGTTTTTACTTGAGGGATGACTGTTGAAGTTATTCCAATACAACCTTCAAACCACAATGCCATGTCTTCAATGACAAAGATTCACTGGTGATGAATATTCTCCACACCCTGACAGAATTCATTATTCTGATTTCAGCAACAATAACTGGTTCGTCTTAGATTGCATCACTCTGCGGAATAGCAGCTATCTTTATGCACTGTTTCACACATTTGAAGCTATACTGGATGCCTTACATCGTGCAAATAAATCTTTTAAATAAATTACAATCGATACACCTTTGAATTTGTATATATAATTTCCAACATAACTCAGAAAGCCGGTTTTTTCTGTAAAGATCCTTTCTTCCTTCTCTGTCATCCATTCTCTGGATATACCAATGTATGAACTTAAAACCCCAAACAGCAATTATTTTTCCTTCCTAAATCCAGGTCTCAAACTTGGAAAACACAGTATTGTCTCAAGTAAAAAAAAAAAAAAAAAAAAAAGACAAAAATATTATAATTTCCAGGTTATAAATAAACTAACGTATAACTGTTGCAAACTATGTACTTTCTTTATTTTAATTCACAGCAAGACTCCTTATCTAGTCCAGCACTGTTCTGCTTACAGTTGAAGAAAACTCTGCTCCTGATATTGACCTTTTAAAGAAACCAAGGACAATCTTTTTCACAGATTAAAAGACCATAAAAGTGCTAGTTCTGCCATTGCCAGAAGCACTCACTGAGCCTCCAAAGAGAATTATTTGCCAAAAGAAAAAAAAATGGATTTAGACAAGTTTCTGTAATATGCACCGTCCTTAACAAGTGAGATAGGGAGGAAAGCATAGCAAATCAGCTATTAGGGAGAAGGAATTAACAAGAAGGGCTTGATGCCTCCTGAGCCAGGCCGTGTTGTGTTATGGTTTTGCCTTAAAAATATTCCTTCTGTGTAGTCAGCAGGACTCTGGCCTTTTAACTTTTAACATGCTTCTACACTTAAACTGCTCTGCTCCACACGCAGATAGCTGTCCACAGCTGCTGCAAATTGATTTATCCTCAGATAATGGTTGCAACTGATGACTAAAATGTCACTGTGAAACTCTTTAGCAATTTAAGGTGTGTTTGGCCTAATATAACTTGATTTTAACCCTACGTTTAAATGTATTAGCAGCTTCATAAATTCTTAAAGAGATGTTCAAATTGTATTTAATATTCGATTTTTCCCCCTCACCTCAGAGTGTTTGGAGACTTTTCTTTTCACTGCAAAGTTTACAACATAGCCCTCCAAGTACTGCAGAAGCTGCAGGGAAGATGCCGTGTTACCCGGAGCTGGAAGTTATCCAGCTTACTGACCACACCAGAGTGGGATTTCATGCAGAGCATCAATTCAGATCACATTTGGGATTAAGTAAACACGGCATAAGTCCTCACAGGACCAGTAAAATGGGCTAATCAGAAGGAAGGTAGACGAATGGAGAAAAAAGTTACCCTCATCTTTAAACACCTTTCAACTTTATAAATATAGTAGGGATCTGTGTGTACAGAAAAGTAGAAATCTATGAATAAAATATATGCTTTAAAGATTGAAGTATATGTTACTGTTTTCATGATATACAATGGGGAATACTTTCTGTTCAGGTTAAATTCTCAGTATAGGTGTTCAGGAACCTTTACAAAAGAGGCTTTTCCCTAAATAATCACACGCAGAATAGAATCAAACTGATTACATGTTTATCACTCAGCCCATTTCAGGTCTCAAGAACTTGCTCAGGACTATTCACGAGCTACTTATTTGAGCCTTTGAGGACTTTCTCAGTCAAACGTAAGAAGTAGTTCAGAATAATAATCTGTCTTGGTAAAAGAGAAATTCAATAGAGACTTCTAAATCTCCTGGTCAGAATTTCTAAAAATATGATTAATGCAATTTACTGCTTGCAGGCCACTATAAGGAATTTACCTATTAGTGATACCTAAAGGATCAAGCAAAGTTATTATAATGTTACTAACACTTCACAAGATCACTAAAATACACTTAGTGTAACATGAATTTAAAAAATGGACTAGTCTGATCCCTATGCATTACCCAACATTTTTTATTTCTTTAATGGCTTCTGGGTTTCCTGAAATACTAGTAGCTGACCCAGTTTTGCGCATAGATTAAATTCAACCACTTTTAATGCTGAAGTAGTTTTATCAGGAAGAGGGCTTTTGTTCAGAACCTTCTCTTTTTTCATATGTACATGTTTGCATTCTTCAAAAAATGTAAATAAAGGTCTCTTCAACATAGTCTACTCTAGAAAAATTGTAGCAATTCTCTGAAAGCTTTGAGTTAATTATTTCATAGCTAGCTAACGCAGACGATTCCTACTTAGAGGCTGCCTCCAATACGAGATGAATTACCAGTTGATAAGATCTATAGAAATTTCTAATTCACATAATAGTAAAAAATAACCCCAGGTTTCAGTCACTTCAGTAAATAAAAAACGTAAAAGTCAAGAATAAATGAAAGAAATATCTGCCGTGATAGATGTAAAGTAGAAAGAAAATTAGGTCACTAAATGGAGACAGGTATAATGAATCATTTGGTGTCGTATGTAAAAGCGTGCACAGTATTTATTGAAAAATGATTTTTAAATGGAAAGTTCATATACAAAGCATTAATTTTAATCTGTGAAAAATAAGTGATTCTGTCAAAATTAACACATTTACACGAAGAGCAGATTCTAACTCATTCCTTCTGTTCACGACAATACTGAGAAATATCCTGAGCGCTGAATTTTAGACCCTTAGGACAATGAAGAGCAAGGCGCAAGGAGGCTACAATTCCGAAAATAATGGTCAGAGCTAAGAAGCGGTCATGCCTCACAACATCGACAACTGGACTTAAGAAAATCATAGGATTTTTTTTCCTAAAACATATAGATTTCTATAGACAAAGTTTTGTTTGTTATCTATGGCATCCAGATAACGTGGGGGCCACAAATGTTTGGCTGTGAGATTAGGTAATTTCTGTGAATTTTAACATAGTGAAAGGTACATCACTGTGTGTGTTTTGCTATCCCTTAGGAAAAACATTTCTTTTCCCTTTAAATTGTAAATGAACATAAACTTCTCAGCAAGGAGCAATCAACACCACCTTTTACAGGAGAGATAATGTATTTAACTTCTTAAGTGATTAATTAACTGCAGACAGTAAAGATAATTGCACATTATCATTTGGGATACCAGTTCACTGGAATCAGGAGATTCAGTGGACATACAAGTCATATATATGTGTATATATATATATATATATATATTTAAAAAATGTTTCCAATGTCTCTCTCGAAATTAGATGACGGAAGGGAGTTTATCTAAGAGAAACAATAAGATCTCAATTTTGTTGTTATGTTTTGCTGTATTGTTCTTTCTCCTCTGTGATATAAAGAGGTAGAGGTGGAAAAATTCCTGTTTCCTGTTCATTTAACAAACACATGCACCTCCAGAATAACTCCATCACCCTTCTCTCCCATTTGCGTTTCCCAAGACTGCAGAGCTGGCTCACGTGCACATCAGCACCTGGGAGTGACAGGGGCTGATGTGTGTTTCCTTGCAGATGCCTCGCTCATGGTCATGAGGGAATGGATGTGTAATGCTGTGCTGATATCAGCCAAGTAATATAACGCGCTGCCATTAGGAACATTATTCATAGTTGATGAACACATACCTTTTCTAGTGAAACACATACATTTCAGGAAGAAATGCATAGATCATTTACTGAAGCACATTTATTATAGCAAAATGTGTACCTCAACTAATGAAACACATAGATCATAGAGTAAAATGATTATACTTACATTGAGCAGATTTAACCATTTATGGATATTTGGGGGATGAACCAGTTTTGGTTAGCAGGCCTAAACTGCATTGATTAATAATGAACTAAATGTTTTTTATGGATTGTATATATATATATATATATATTTTAATTCTGAATTTGGACAAAATTAAAGTCCATTTAAAATGTAGTCCACTTAAAATTGTAGTCCATTTGGTACTGGACTTTCCATTTAACACAAAGGAGTTCTGTGTGTCCTCAGCTCTAATTTCTTCTATGATTATTTATGCACAATTAACAGAATAAATGTGTTAACCTGTGTGTTATTCAGCACTAAAGATGAGCAGCACGAGAGACTGAAATATGATGTTTAGGGAAGGCAAGCCACATTTGGGAGTGCCAACTGATTGCTTCCCTTCAAATACAATTTAGCACTTGCATTTGGACACGATTGTGTTCTAGAACTAGCAGCACATCTTGACACCATCTACCTTTATCTGCAGTAACAAATGCCAAGAAAAGCCAGAAATAGGATGTGAGTCAGTGCCCCTGGCCCTCCAGGGTCAGCGATAAACTATCAATTCCCACTGTATAAATTCAGTTAGCTCTGGCTCTCAATTGCCCTGAGGAATAGAGTGGGTCAAACACTTTGTTTATGACTAAGGAATCTCTCAGTACACCAGGCTTTGACCATAACCCTAACTCACCAGTGCTGGGGATAGATGTGAATTCCAGGCTCTCGCTTTAGTGAGAACATAATTCACGTGGACAAACATCTCACTGAGAAATTTTGTGAGACTGATCTGATTTGTATCATTGTTCTGTATTATGGGTGAAAGGCTCTTTTAGCTAAGTTTCTGTTAAAGTCTTGCAGAATGGCCCCTTCCAACTTGTGACTTTATTTTACAAAGCAAAACTAAATTAAGGAATCATTTCCTCCATTTTTCTTCTCTTTGATCCTACTCACACATGAGCTGAACAAAGGTACAGAGAATTAGAAGGGAAAAGCAAGGTCAAGTGCAAAAAGTGATTCCCAGAGGAAGGCAAGCAAAGTCTTTCAGGTGCATATTATAAAATAAATGTTTTTGTTTATTACTGAGTGCCACATACCAATCCAAATTTCAATTGCTTATCTACATTTGAAGCATGTAACTCTTCATTTCATGTCTTTTTCTTTGTAGGATCTTCTTTCTTCTGGACATTCAAGACATTCTTCATTTTAAAATGTGGCATTGCCCTGCTAATATTTGTAACTGGCTTTAGAATTGCCTTCCTTTCTAACTTTGACTTGAGAACTTGGCTGCAGATGTTCATTAAATCTGAAAGCTTCTATTTTTTAAAGCATTCATATAATACAACATCATTCGTTCTTTCAGTGGCAGTTTGTTTCTCTCCCCTCTCCCCATATGGTGCAGCCTCGAGTCCTGTAGAATAAGATGTGTAGGAGATAAAATCGGATTAACTGGAATAGTCAATGTAATGCACCATGAGTTTTTCACCGAAATATTCCACTTTTTCTTAAGTTATAGGAGCTCATTTCATTATTTGTTGAACCCTCCAGTGACCCGGGGATTTCACTATATAATTTATGTTTCCTGATACAATTCAACAGTGTAATCTTATGATTTATGTGCTTCATTTATAATTTGATCATCTCGGTATAATGCATGTTTTTCTCCATGATTTATGTACTTTATCCCATAATATATGTGTTTCGCCATATGATATATGTATTCATCAGCTATGTATTATGGCCCTGGTGGCACATTCCTAGAAAAGGAGGTAGAATACCCCAGCCTGAGGGTAAGTCCTAAGGTTAATTGCAATCAATTCACCTTCCACACAATTACACTTTCATCTGGGGGAGTTTGTGAACTGAGAAGGCTTAACATGGCAGCAGCAGGGAGGCAAGGGTGCCAGTTCTTTCTTTCATAGATCCAAGAAAAAGCAAGTCCCAACAGCAGATCAGGGAATCAGAGCTCCACATTATGATTCTCTCTTTAAAAAAAAAAATCTTTTAGGTGTCACTAATCACATTTCCATCCTTCTGATAGAACCTGATTTAAGCAGCAACAAACACATATTTATGGAAAGATTAGCAATGAATCAACTTTCATTTCAAGTAAACGGTTTTTTTTTAAAGAATAATAATTACTGAAGAATCATATTGAAACTGCTCATAGAAAACTCTCCACAAAACACACTTTCAAAAGAACTTTCATTAAACTCATTTGTTCAACAAACATCACCAAGCTCTGTGTCAGGCCTTTCTCTATTTTGAAGGCTTATTTTCTGTCACATTTACTTATGCATTCCAGGAAAATAAAAACCAGATGAAAAGCCCTATCTTTATAACACTTATATGCTATGTTGGGAAACAGACAATAAGTAAAATGATGAGGTAAAGCAAATAATGTAAGAGATTGGACTATGACAGGTGCCCTGCAGCAAAATGAAGCAGGGGAGGGGAATAAGAACAGGGAGTCAGGATTTTGATTTTTTTTTTAATTAAGTAAGATACTGATATTATAAAAGTCTTATGGAAGGAGTAGACATTGGAACAAAGACTAGAAGGAGGTCAGGGTAATAGCAGTGTATCTGAGGGAACAGTGTGGGCAAAGAGAGCACGAAGCTGAAATGTACCTGGTATGATCCGGACAGAATGAGGAAACCAGTATGACCGCAGCAAAATGTAGGATGACCAGATGTTCCGCTTTTGGGGAGACAGTCCCAATTTTTAACAATTTGTCCTGCATCCCACGGTGGTTTAAAAAAGTTCGGATTTTTGGAAAGAATGCATGAATGGGCAGGAGAACAGTAAGGGAATATATGGTTTTCAGCTGCCATGCGGCTATTTCGCCAGGATATGAGTTTTATATTATTTTTGTTAATTTTATAATGTTAAACTGTAATAATAACAAATAATTGTTGAGAAGTGATTATCGAGAACTGCTTACCAAAGTTTGCGTTGTTGTCAGGCCCCGCCCCCACCCCCATGCCCCATCAATGGTATCCTGCTTTACCAATGTTAAGATCTGGTCACCTTAGCAAAATGAGAAAGGGGGAAACGGAGGAAGGTGAGTTTAGGGAGGTGGTAGGTGAAAGGTAGACCAAGCAGGACCTAGTGGACCACATCAACAAAGGAAGGAGGCCACTTGGAAAGAACATTCTGGGTGCTCTTCAGATGTGTCTTAGGCAAGCACAAAAAGACGGGGTGTTGGTAGAGTAGGTAGGGGTTCTTGCAATAGTTCAGGCTGAAGGCGAGAGTTGGGCAGTTAGGGTGACAGCAGGCCAGAGGGAGGAAAGTAGTTAGATACTAGACTTTTTTTTTTTCAATTTAAACTGACAGATTTTCTGAGGTATTGGATATAGAGAGTGAAAAAAAGAAGCCAATATATTTACAAGCCCATTAAAGTAAATCTTAAAGCAAATCCTTGAGTACTTGATGGGTATGTTTATTTCACATTTAAAATAAATAAGGAGGAACTTAACTGTATATGGCAGGTGTATATTGATAATGTTACTGAATACATTATTCAAGTTCATGTTTTCTTCCTTTTTTTTTTTTTTTTTTTGAGACAGTCTCACTTCGTCACCCTGAATAGAGTGCATCATAGTTTACAGTAACTCAAACTCTTTGGCTCAAGTGAACCGCTCACCTCAGCCTCCCAACTATAGGCCTCTGCCACAATGCTGAGCTATTTTAGAGACTATTTTAAATTTTGAAAGTAAAAATAATGAGTGGTAAGATTACAAAAGTATTTCCCAATGTTTAAACGAAACATTATTCAATTCCAAAGGAGGATCACTATTTTTCATTAAAGTTCGATTAAGCAATATATCAAAATACAAAAATGTTTATTATTTCTGTTTATTTTTATTGCCCAATTTTTTAAAAGTGCATTTTACAGTAATCTGAAAGATAGTTTTATACTGTGTGTGTATGTGTTGGGGGGTGGAACCATTAAAACTGAGGTTTTAAGGATTTTCTATTTGTGGGATTTGAGTGCAAAATTTATTTTATTTACCTTCCATAGGTAAATAAAATAATTTCTCCATAGGAGAAATTAACACAACAAAGGCAGGAAGTTTTCATACTGTTCACTTAGGTGTTAGTCATGCTAGTACCTAGAATAGTTAGGATATTAGACAATTGGTACTCAGTGCTTTTTGAGTAAGTAAATGAATAGATTATCCAAGGAAATAGATTCAATAAAAGCTTTCATTAGATCAATGTTAAAATTCTGTTTATCCCTGTGAAAAAGTTACTCTAATAGGTAGTATAAAATGTACAGGTTTATGAAAATTCCTAATTGTTAGAGACTCAATAGAACATAATGCACAAAACTCTGAAATTTAACAAGCCTGCTTTTTCTAAAGAATCCTGACTTCTTTAATTACAAATCTATATAAACTTGGGTAAATTATGTAAGAGAGTTAAGTTATAACTCTCAATTTTAAAAATTAGAATAGTTCAGTATTACTACATAGCATAACATATAGACTAAATAAAATAACATGTATCAAATTCTTATCAAAAAACCTGGTACTCAATCAATTTTAGCTGTTATTATGTCTATTGTGAAGAAATTAAAGTCAGAATCTCCTTTTCACACCGAATCAGTGGATAATTAACATATAGATAGCACTGAAAATTTCAAAATATAGTTTGCTTCAAATATTCACTTATTTGTCAATAAATTTTATTTATTCATTAGTTTGGTTTTTAGATTTTGGTTACGATAATTGGGTATAAAAGGTATTTGTTACACTATCACTTGACACCTCTGAAAATGTGGGAATAAAAAAAATTGCTAAATATTAATTGATGAATGTTCGACTAGATTATTCATTTTTGAACAATGTTAGAATAAGAAAAAATGATTTTTTATAAATTGAGTTAAAAGTTAATGCGAAAAATTATCCAACATTTCATTTTGGCAAAAAACTATGAAATTCATTCTTTTTTTTTTTTGAGACAGAGCCTCAAGCTATCCCCCTGGGTAGAGTGCTGTGGCATCACAGCTCACAGCAACCTCCAACTCCTGGGCTCACGCGAGTCTCCTGCCTCTGCCTCTCAAGTTACTGGGACCACAGGTGCCCACCACAACACCTGGCTATTTTTTTTTTTTCAGTTGCAGCCATCATTGTTGTTTGGCGGGCCCAGGCTGGATTCAAACCTGCCGCCTTAGGTGTATGTGGCTGGCGCCTTAGCCACTTGAGCCACAGACGCCAAGTCTATGAAATTCATTCTATTCAAACACCCAACATATTCCTATTTAACGTACTCAATCCTTAGCAATTTTCAATTATAAAGATGCAAAAAGCGTCCATAATCAGTAATAGCAGTGATATGTTGCTATTATCTAGTCATTTAATGACAATTGTATGTATAGCATTAATGATGACGTCACAGTTATATAAAAGGGATACAAACTTTGTATACAAAGTATTAGTTACCCCATCTAAGCCACATACTCCGAGTTTATTTAGATGTTTTATAAGATAACACAAAACAGTCATCCTTAGCAAGCTTAAAAATTAAATTTCTATGGCCAGTAGTCATTAGACTCAGAAGTTCATTTCTAATTAGTCTTACTAAATGTGTGTGCTTTTTCTCAATCTCATACCCTCCATCGGTCACTTGTCCAATTACAATAAGGATAGCATTTTATCTAACAGTTTTCAGTATTATTTTAATCAGCTGGAGTTCAATTGTCATCCACCCTTCCCTAAAAAGCATCTCTTACTTAATTTCTTCCCAAACTGGAATTTTAGTGGAACCGGTAAGTTAACAGAATCTCAGGGTATTGAATAAGAAATATGTATTGGCTGACGGATAGTTTTTGTCACATTTTTATACTACATAAACGCTGGGAATTAACTTTTTCACTACAGGTAGTTACAATAAGCATAATTTTGATGAGTGCATACCTAGAAAAGTCATCAAAGCACACAGGCTGGACAGCGAGTGCCCAAGCTTCACGAGAATCATAAATAGGGTGACCAGACTTCTCACTTTTGGTGGGACAGTCCCGCTTTTGAACAATTTGTCCCGCGTCCCACGGGGTTTTAAAAATGTCCCAATTTTTGGAAAGAATGCATGAACAGGTGGGAGAACAAGAGGGAATATACGGTTTTCAGCTGCCATGTGGCTATTTCTCCAGAATATGAGTTATATTATTTTTGTTAATTTTATAATGTTAAACTGTAATAATAACAAATAATTGCTGAGAAGTGATTATCGAGAACTGCTTATCAAAGTTT
>NW_003852498.1:3406277-3418717 GCF_000181295.1 Otolemur garnettii
CCCCCCCCCCATGTTGTCCCGCCTTACCGATGTTAAAATCTGGTCACCCTAATCATAAAGACAGTTAGCAAATCTGGTGGCTGTTTTATTAATATAATACATATTACCTGTATTTATATAATCATTTCTAAACAGTAAGCTTTCAGAGTCAATTAAGATTTCCCACCCTGAAGAAGGAAATGTTCATTTCTCTTTGTATAGTGGTCTATTTTTGGAAACCCATGTCATAAGAGTGAACTACCTACATTTCTGCCGTACAAAATTCCAGTGGTCCGTCTGGGAACCACGGTAGTAAATAGATACAAGGGGTCACCAGCTATTTCTTCATTTTATGTCTCAAGGAACTCATCCTCAGCTTGCTTCTTGACTTTGGAGTCCTTGGTTTTGCTCATCACCAGCTAAACGGCTCTGTGGGGCATTCTTCACACGGGACCATGCTCCTTTCCAAATTAAAATTCACAAGCCATATATAAAATGTTTAAAACAAAAAAGAAAAAGCCTATTTTTGCTATCTCCTACAAAAGAAACAAACTGAGGGGCTGAATGAGAAATAAATGAGTCTGGTAAATTATAGTTAGCAAACCAGCCTATGAAAAAAATCTCGGTTACACCCCCCTCCCCCACCACACTGTTTCTGCCAGACTTTTCATACTGGCAGCTCTGTGGAGCTTAATAACTCTAAAAGCATCTAGATTTTTTTTTTTTTCCATTGATCAGATTGTCCTTTCTTCCTTTCTGGTTTTCATCTGATTAATAGTGGATGTGAGAAAGAGGTTTGTCAAGGCAGCTTAGGAAAGGAAGAAAATATTTAAAAGGCCCAAGCAAACAAACTGTTAAACTGCAAGCCGCGTTGTACAGCACAGCTCTCTTTACATGAGGCTTGGGAGGCATTTTACTGAACTGTCTGTGAAAGAGCTATGTAAAGCTAGGGGATTGAGGGAGTTGAAGTGAGAAGGCACAAAATTGTAATGCTTCCCAGAGTGGTCCAGCTCAGCTCCGTCCCCCAAGGCGCCTCCCCATCCCCCTTCCTCCTCTAATGAGAACACATTAAGCCTTTCTCAATGCCCTGATGTGCTCTTACATTGCAGAATCCTTGCATTGCCATGCACAATGCAGTCCGAGGATTTCTAACATTATAAAGAGAGAGAAAATGCTTTCTAGACAGCTCATCCAACCCCTCCCTGGCGCTCAGCAGGGATTTAAGTGTGTCTACTTCTACTGAAAGTAAATGCATGTTTTTGCCCCCAACTAAAAGGGACTTTTTCCTTGTTTCCTGCTTACAAAGGCATCTGTATATTCTCCTGAATCTTACTCTTACACTGTGGATAGTGTCAGAATTTGGAATTGTAGACCACACACGCACAGTTTATGCTCTTGGTTTATAATACCTTCACATTTTATTGCCTCTCACACATTGCCCATTATTTTTAAGCTGCTCATGGAGATAATAGAAATATTTAACCCGGCTAGGAGAACTGGAAATCTAAATTAATTTTAGGAATAATTTCATCACTTTCTATTTTATTTTTATATTCTCTTAACTGTGTAGGAATCCGATGTGATTTTTTTTTAAGCTTCCAAAAAAATTCACCATTCAGCTTCTTTTGACTTCAGTGAAGATTTCATATAAATAATTTAAATGAGGATGCTTTCTGTTTTTTTGTTTTTTTGTTTTTTTTTAAGAATTTCCAAGATTATGTAGTATAGTCAGTGAATAAAAACTCTGAATGTTCTCCCCATGGATGATTTCCAAAGGCCCACACTCTGCTTGGGTTGCTCAGCCCAAGCACAGTTTCAGAGTCACCAAGCAGGCACTACAAATGAGGGACAGCAGGATGAAGCCTCTGGTTTGACCAGAGGTTAAATGCTGGTAGGAAACTCAGCCAGCTTCACAACCCCTGCTAGTGTTCTGGGCTCCCCTCCTGCTGGCAGAGTATCAGCAACATTTATGAAACATTGACCTGATAAAAACAAATGCAACATAATGATGGATTTAAAAGAGAACGAGGTTTGACTTCTCTGGTGGAGAAAGGATTTGTAAAGGTTTGCAGTTTTATTCCTTTTAAGTGATTCTTTTGTCGCTCTTCTTGCTGGAAATTTAACAGTTAACGCCCCACTGTAAGCATTTACTAAAACAAGCTCAGAGCTGCAAGAAAGGTGCGGTTCAATCTTTAAACTTTCCTGGGGCAGATAGCTTGCAGGGTTGGTGCGGGATAGGATTATATGACAGAGAGATAAGTCATGTGGGATCCAGGTGAAAGATGGAATGTAAGTTGCTAACAGACAGCTGGGCAGTGGAATGCCAGTCAAATTCCAGGGATCAACTATCCATACTTGTATTTTCCTTGCCCTGTACTTTCCTAAGCTTGTTTTTGATAGGGAAAATGTGCCCCTCCTCCTTCAGGCAAAACTCAACAGCTTCATCAGTCTCAGACACAGATCCAGGGCCAGCCCAGAAGGAAGCAGTCAAGCAAAATGCTGGGCACCTGCAGGACAGAACTGCTGGATGAATGACTGGAGATTTTTGGTTTTGTTTGCTTTTTGCCACTTACTTTTTGATCTCTGCCCCAAGTGTACCTTCCATCTAATATAATTTATTCAAGTCAGCCAATATTATTGAC
This sequence comes from Otolemur garnettii, assembly GCF_000181295.1. Classification (NCBI taxonomy): domain Eukaryota; kingdom Metazoa; phylum Chordata; class Mammalia; order Primates; family Galagidae; genus Otolemur; species Otolemur garnettii. The sequence goes on from NW_003852498.1 coordinate 3,408,899, forward strand.
TAACATCTGTGTACAAGGAAATTAGGAAATGTGCTGATGGGGGAAAGGTGGATGGTATTACATTCAAGGTCTCCTTGCCATGGAATGAGCAGAGATGATCACCCAGAGCGTAAGACAGGGGCTGGCGCCTGCACCGCTCTCCAGCTTTTGGGGTAGATCCCACCCAGTCCTGAGTGTGCCCTTGCACACTTCCAGGCTTCTCAACTGAAGATGCGTACTTCTCCTTTGCAAACCAGAAGACAGCTTGCTGGGCTGAAGAGCATGAGGAGATGCACAGGTCCTGACAGTCATTTATTGTCATTTATTCTGGAAGTCGGTGTGGCACAGCATGCAAACAGTTTCCAAATAAGAAAGTGGCCACTTCCACCCAGGAAGAGAAGGAGACAGTGGACTCACCACGAATTCCATCCCTGGGGTCCTTGCTCTACCTTGGACTTTCCTTGAATCATGTACCCTATCATCACTACCCGAAAACATGACTAATTATACCAAACATTGTGTTTTGTTATATAGCACCTTAAAAATAAATCAAATTTATGAGGGTAAACATATGAGGTCAGATGGATAATTAAGTTTGCAAACTGATCCTAGAAAAAGTGCTACACATCTCATTTCTGAACATCACTACGGTCACCAGATGGCCAAGGGGAGGACTTCAAAGGTGACCATGGTGATATTCAGCAACCAGGTATGGAGCACTTTTTCTAGGATGAGTTCACAAACTTAATTGTCAAACCTCATACACATATACACATACTCTTCTCATAGCAGGAACTTCTCCCATCTACAGAGTGCCATTCCTTCATTCCCTTCACCTAGCTAGCTAGCTCATTATCAAATAACTTTCCTGCTACAGTTTCCTCTGGATTTTCTGCACTTGGTTTCTTTAACGTGAGGGTTGCGATAACAATGTCTTCAGGCCAGGGTAATCCAAAGTTCTTAGATTATTCCGCATCCAGGTACTTCTTAGTCCTATAACTTCTCTGGTTGCTAAGAACCACTGTTTATTCTAACTTTCAATATACTTGCAATTCCACAAAGAAATTGAAATAGAAAGTGAAATGTCGTTGGCTAGCTCAGTGTATGCTTAAGTCTGTTTTTAGGCAGCTCTATAGCCAAGCATTTCTGACAAGGGGCATTTGCCAAAATCAGATTTTTGTAGTTTCCTAAGTTTAAAACAATAGTTGGAGGTTTTATTTCTCCTTTTCCCAAACTTAATTCTTTCATTGGTGTGTGCTCAGCTTAAACATATCGGAAAATATGATATAAAAGTTAACATGTATCATTAGAGACAGGCCTGAAAAACTAATCTGGATGTTTGACATAGTTAGATAAGCAGAGAGAGAAAATTCCAGGTCTCATGAGAAGCTTTAATAATTCCTCACTGGTAAAATAAATCTTCATTGATAAAATCAAAACTCAGATTTGCCTTTTTCTTATAATTATTGTTATATTTTTAAGAATAAGTTTTGATCGCTTATCTCTACATCATTCTTTTTTTTTTCCCACCCTTTAATGTTTGGTTGGGATAGCAGAGAAAATAAGTCAGATTCAAAAGGCACTTCACAGATGTAGTTATTTTTTTCTGATTATTAGTAATCATGGGAACTTTTTATAGAATATTTAAAATTTAAATGCAGTCTGGAGGAAGACAATGCGCCTTTGTGTCCTGTTGAGTGAAACCTCCTATTTCCCTTTGTTGTCTGAATGTATTTCACCCTTCTGTCAAAGTGTGTCCACTCTAACCTTCCCTTTCACTCTGCTGGCATCTCTCCAGTCTCCAAAATGCACGTTTGACTCTCCTCTGACACCTTTATCTGATACAGTCACAACACTTCTCTGCATAATGAGCAGGCATTCCCTACCCATCAGAAAGGTAATTAAAAAAAGGTTTAGATTTTTGTTTTCATAGACGCAACAGTATAAATGCAACTTCTGCTCAATGAAGCTCCAGTGTCAGCAAGAGGGGGAAGGGAGGAAGGGTTCTTTTTTTTTTTTTTTAATAGGAGTGTGTTTTATGCTTCTCTCTCAAAAGTGGATGTATGGATTCACGATTTTCCCCTCCCCCCCCCCAAGAAATCTTTAAATAAAGATGTCTTCATCTGAATTGACCACCGTTTATAAAAGCCAATCTGGCCGGGGCTCTGCTGCTTATGCTAAAGGCACATTCCTCCCCATTACAACGGCATTTGCACATTTATAGGAAGAATAAAGAAAAAGAGGCATGATACATGTGAAGGAGGCTTCTCTCTGCCATCCAGAGAAAGAAGAACTAAAAGGATTATAAAAGTTCAGATTAAAATGATATAAAATCTAGCATTTGGCTCCAACACTAGTGCCTTGGTCCTCTGAAGCTAATCTGTATGCACTCTGTGACCTCCTCGCAGCGAACCCTGCTAAATATATTATTCCCACGGGGGCTTTCACTGCTGCTTGGTGTCAGAAATCAATATGTATGAGGCGCGTGGATGGGAATTTCTAATAGATCTGCCTGGCCCTGTGCTGCTTTTCAATATCTGCCTTGGACTATTAGTGCCGGCTCGGTGCCTGTGAAATAACCGAGATAATCTTTTAAGGTGCACTGTTAAGGTGGAACCTAAATGTTGCTGTTTAAATTAAAACAAAAATTATATTCATAAATCAGTCAGGTCTGTGTAACCTTGTCTAGTTACTCTGGAAGGCTGATTAGAAACAAGGTGGGATTTAAAGCTTTTAGGAGTGAAATGTTGTCTTTAACTTCTGCATAGAGTTTGGAGAAAGGATTTACATTTTAAGGCTAATGATGTGTTATTTGGAGAAGGGTATTGGATTAGAAATAAAATTTAGAAAGCTCAGAATTCTCTAGCCAAACAGTGCTAATTTGATTGGATTTCCTTCATAACAGAGAAAAAAGAGTCATAATATGTAGATTGTGGAGTCATTTCTCCTATATTAGCTAAGAACGCATGTGGGTATGGTCCTTTTCCATATAATTTATTCATATGAAAACTATTGCATGAATAACTTGGTGGTGGACAACCGCACAGGTTAATTTTATCACCATCAAGCAATTGTGCCATGTCATTATTTGTACTTATATCTGCAGAGCTGTTTGGAGATAAAAGTGGGCAAGGAAGTGGTTCATTAAAGTTTCACGTTCCTTGCACTCATTGATGAATCTCTTCCCTTCTTCAGTAGGCCAGTATCCAGAGAGCATAGTGCAAAGGGGGGTGCATCTGAGCTGTGTACAGGGAGACAGAACCCCTATCTTCCTGCTCCCTGTTCCCCTCTTTGTTTTCAGGGTAGTGCTCAGAGGAAGCTGTTCTAGTTCAATGCACAGAGGTGCAGCCTCCAGAAAGAACCAGCAAAGGAGCTTCGTCCTTACTGATAGTGGCTGTGGGGTCATTACAGTGCGGGTGGGAATTACAGTGCGGGTGGGAGAGGGAGGTACTGACAGCCCCTGCCTACTCACATCTAGCTTTTCATGCAGGAAGCTTCGGAACTCTGCAAGGTGTGGAATGCAGAGAGCCCTCACCCAAGAGGGTCAAGTTCGGCCACCTTTAGCTCTGTTGTCTTGTGAGGTTGTCACCCCACTAAAGGTGGAGGAACTGGCATTGAAGTGTTTTTGATTTTTTTTTTCTTTTCTTCCTTTCCTGCACACTTCACTTAGCACAGCACAATCCACCTGACAACCCTCTGAAGTGCCCTGACTGCTTGTCGGGCCTTCCCCAGATTGTGTGTGAGACCTTAGCATACAATTGGTGATATGGAGCTCTAAGCCAGAAATAGCAAAAGGGAAGTACCAGGAAGCAGAAGGCTGGAAATCCTTGGTCATTAAGAAGCTACTTTGGTGAAATTTCTCCTCAAGTCCTTTGCCCACCTTGTAATGGGATCACTTGTTTTTTTTTTTTTTTTGTTAATAAGTTTGAGTTCTCTATGGATTCTGGTTATTAAACCTTTGTCAGAGACATAACCTGCAAATATTTTCTCCCACTCTGAGGGCTGTCTGCATGCTTTGCTTACTGGGCTCTTGGCTGTGCAGAAGCTCATGTTTGCATTAATGTATACAGCTATCATTTAATAAAAAAAAAAAGAAGCTACTTTTAAATAATATCCCAACGGACTTTGGTTTTATTTATGATAATATCAACACAATTGTTGGGGGCGGGAAGTATATACTCTTTTTAAGAATACTTATTTTTTCTACTTATTCACTCATGTTCAAAAAATTGTTTAGAATTGAATTTACTAAGCTGTGAATATTACTCTTTAGCACAAGTTTCCTAGACAAAATATAAGAAAACTTATTTCGAGGCCGTTCTTCCATACTTGTTTTGTTCTAGAGACGCTAAACTGTAGGTGTGTTTCCATGTGATCTGTTACTGCACATCAGCATTATTAAAAGGCAAGAAATCCAAAAGCAAAATGAACCACTCTTTAACTTCTGTTGAAGAACTGTAATTCCATGTACTAACTTTATTCAAAATATCCCCAGAAATGATAAACAAAATGTAAACGTGTATAAGGAGCTGTACGTTAGAATCATTTCTTTTCTCTCTGTCATCTAGTGTGGATAAAACAAGCCAGTCAGCTCAATTTTCCACTGGGAATAGAACACAAACAGTCATGATCTCACATGAGAAGTTCCCGGCAGTTTAATCTGTCTGGAAGGCCCTCCCCTCTAAATCCCTCCAGCTCTCAACCCTTCAATTAGAGAGTTTTGAAAACCATCCATGTGTTTTCTGCACCTCCCATTATACCAGGGAGGTAAAATGTTGTGAAGCAGTGCCTATAAGCTTCAGCAGTAGTGAAGGGAATTATTATGGAGTTTTATAAATGAGTACTTTAACAAATTTAAAATTTCGAAAGAGAGGAGAAAAAAAAATTCCACCTAAACCATAATGTTAAACTGTCTGCTTCCTTACTGGCTTAATAACAGTTGCTGTTCTTAAGAAATGTTACTAACGGGTACCATCAGGGTAAAAAGAAATAGGTTTTGAAGGTGATTTCTTCTTTGCGTGTCTATGACTAAGCTAAGCAAAACATGTTTTAAAAAGCATTAACAAAATGTGTTCTAAGAATAAGTGTAGACATAGATAGTTATGATGAGAAGAAAAAAGATAATATTTTTTCCTACCCCCAAATTGGAAAAAATGGCTTGTTGATGAACTGGTATCATCTTTTTCAATATTGCTTTATTTGACAAAGCCGCCACAATTGTATCTGTTGTAGAATGCTGAAGAATTGCCTGGTACAACATCCTTATCTTCATTAAATGTCAATTACTTCTAGAATAGTTAGAACACCATGAGAAATAACTATTGAAATTTCTCACGAATCTGTTCATCTCACCAAGAAAATGGAGAACTTTCCTTTTGTTAATAGATTTCCCAACACAGTGGTCAAAAATAACCAAATCTTTGTTTTACAGTCAATATCATTGATATAAATTCCATTACCCAGCCAAATAAGGATGACATCTATGCAACCATTTCTGCGCATACCTAGGATTAGAGATAATTCAAAACATAGCATCAAGCTTCTCTATGGGAAGAGTATCTGAGCTCACATCAAAAAGGGCATGTTTCTATCTTGACATTTAGTGCAAATCTAGAAGGGAAGTGTTTTGCTCCACAATTTCTATGATCTTCTGATGAGACAGGAATTTCTACACAGATATTTAAAATGCATTGCTACTTGTTTTTTGTATGAATTAGTTTCCCTTCTTATTTTCTGTTCACGTCTCCAATCTTTATCTCAAAATTTCAGCCTATAAAAACACAGTATCTGACTGAATAAATCACACGTAATAGAAGGAATGTGTAGAAGACAGACAAGGGTCTAGAACATGGATCACCTCTGTCTATGAAACTGTAAACTCCTCGAAGACATCAAGCCCATCATCTTCTCTTACGATTCCATGGATCTAAATAGAGAGCATTTATTGGGCATCCTTAAGTTTCAGCCAGTTTGACAGGCTCTACAAATGAAAGGCTAATGTGGTTCAATGCCCACATGGAATTTATAGTCAAATAGAGGACAAGGATCTGCATATAATATTTAAACTATGACATAGTAAGTTCAATGTGTTCTCTGGTTTCCAAGATTCTGGTGTTCAGTCTGTTTGACTCATGATAAGAGCTTCACTGCACAGTGAAGCTGTGACATATGGTTAGTCAATTAGTCAATGTCCACTCCAAAAAAATAAAATAAAATAAAATAAATATATATATATATATATATATAAAAGAAATGCCACTTAAAGTATTTCTAGGAGAAAGGAATGTAATATCAAGAACTCATTACAAAGGAGTTAGAACAGCTACAGAAGCTAAAAAAAAAGAAAAAAAAAAGATGAAGCCAGGAGCCTGTACTGTCACTGGGCTGGTGAAGGCAGGGCTGATGACACCAGCGTTGTTAGAAGTGCGTGGCAGCTGAGCAAAGAAACTTGGAAACATGTACCTGTGCTAGTCCCACCAAAGAGAAAGCACTGCTGGAACAGGAGCCTACATTCCCCTACAGCTGCTGTTAGGAATGCACTGCCTTAGTAGGAGCCTGGATCCCCTGTTGCTGCTATTAGGACAATACTGTCTGAGTAGGAGCCTAGATCCCCTACTGCTGCTGTTAGGACTGTACTGCCTGAGTAGGAGCCTGGATCCCCTGCTGCTGCTGTTAGGACAGCACTGCCTGAGTAGGAACCTGGATCCCCTCTTGCTGCTGTTAGGACAGCACTGCCTGAGTAGGAGCCTGGATCCCCTGTTGCTGCTGTTAGGACAGCACTGCCTGAGTAGGAACCCGGATCCCCTCCTGGGGCTGTTAGGACAGCACTGCCTGAGCAGCAGCCCTTAGGAGTGCACTGCTTGAGTGGGAGCCTGGATCCCCTGCTGCTGGCTTCTTTTTCCATTTTATCTTCCAGACTCCTCCTTGTCCATCTCATTCATAGAACCTAACTAGAAGCCTGCTGACAAGGGAGTCTAGAAAAGCAGTTTGCAGGCCCTTAGCCTGCTGAGATGGGAAGAAGAACAAGAAAGGGTGGGAAAGGCCCTGAGAGACAACAGACAAATAACAGCCCCAGTACTTTTCAAATGGCATGTGTTGAATGAACAATAGAGATACCCATAGAAAAGGGACAAGCTAACAGAGAAAGGACTGGCAGCTCTGCCTATAATTAGATACTTAACTCCAGTGATTTCCAAATATTTTGGGCAGCAAAACCAATTTTTTTCAAATGAAATTTTAATAAGGAAAATTAATATACAGTAAGTGGCAAAACAGGCACTTAAATTATAAGTATGAGTGTATCATTATACAAGTTTATAAGTTATTGCAGAGTTACTGAGAATAAATAAAGCTGTTTCGATAAATGGAAGCGTTTTATATTAACAATTCTATTTGACACAGTCAGGAGCTATAACATTCCAGTTGAATATTAGTTTTTCTGAATAGAGCACCTAAGCACAACCCCAGGGTTTCAAGGAGCATTTAAAATTTACTATTCTAATCAAAATAGTACATTTGAGAAACAGTCTCAAATGATAACAAAGATTCAGAAGTACATGGAAATAACAGTAGTTCACTATGGTCACTACGGTAAATTTTAATTTTAGTATAATTCATTATAACAGAGATGTATGTATAACAAGGCAATATTTCGTTTAACAAAAACTTAACAACTGAATGTAGTAAAAACGTTGAAATACAAAGTCCCATAATAAGCAGTCACCAAATTATATTTATCTACAACATTTAGGATGCTCTGGGTTTCTTTATAGGATCTAACAACATAAAAAATAATCTGGCTTTGCCCACCTTACTCCTCTGCTCAAACAATCTCAATATTTCTTTATGACCCACAAGGAAAAACTTAAAATGTCTAGCTGGCTTAAAACTCAAGGACTTCTAGTGTCTATTGCGTAATTAATATTCTATTTATCTTTCAAGATTTATTCACACAAATTCACTGCTTAAATTCATTGGTTTCTGCATCTTAATCTAGTTTTTCTGCCTTTTTACCTATAATGAAGTCATCTCTCTTATCAACTTGTATTCCTCATTCTACTCAAGAAACACCTCCAAACAATCATGCCGACATATACTGCAGTCACCTTCATCATATTCGTTGTGTGGGCGTGTGTGTGCACGTGCACATGTGTACGAAAGAGAGGGAAAGGGTATACGAGAGAGAGAAAGAGAGTTGAAAAACGTTAAATTGGATTTGAGGCACCATTTGTCAAAATTCAAATCCACATCCACAATTTAAAAAAACACCCCAAAGATGACAAAATCTACAAAAGCAATATATTTTGCTCACAAGCACTTATTTGACAAGTTGGTACTCAACATTGGCTAAATTAATAAAGTTTTAAAAAATTAAGTTGCAGACATGTTAAAATATTTTTACCTCGGTAGATTTTCATCTAGCCCTGCTTCACAGCAGACAGGCATCCAAAGCTGACCCAGCTACTTATTCAGGGAACCCAAGTTTGCACTCATGATCCTTCTCGGCACAGGGCTTCAAGCAGCCATTATGTATTACTCAGAATAAAACTGGAGATAGTTATATGCCATCCACTGACACCCAATCTGCTTTTAGAAATGGCTGTTAGTATTTTCATTTAACATTTCATGTCTTTTCAACATTTTTCCCCATCAACTATAACTCATCTGAAGACATAAGTAATTAATAAACATTTGTTTAAAATGATGAAATATACACAGAAGCAGAGAGCTGTAGTTTGAACGTATTCTGATACATTTCAGCAATTTACCCACACCAAAAAATGAATGTAACTCAGGACGGCTTTAAAAATCACCATGAAACGTGTTCCCATGACTGACTAGCTGCCGTCTATAGAGCATGCGCAGGTGAAATGGCTGACACAAAATTCCTGAAAGATCACAGTCAAACAGAAGCCCGTTTGAAATGGTGGTCAGCTCTTCTGCGGCCCCTCCCACTTGGCCTCTAAGTTATTCTGCAAGTTAAGATTTCTTTTGGTATACTGAAAAATTTAGCAAAGAATACAGTCTTTTAGTGTGCAAATCAAATGTATGTTGTCCAGTTTTGCAAATGATGATGTGGTCAGTTCTTCTTCTAATGTCATATAAAATAAGCCTTTATTAAATGAAGCTGTAACTAAATATTAATATAATCAGTGAGGGAGGGGAACGTGGTAGAGCTTTACTGCCTTTACTCACAAAATAGGCTGTAGGATTGGGTGCAAACCCAATCACAACCATCACCAAACAAAACACTAGCTTTGAGGTCAGGACTTCACCGTATTTCAGAAGCCACATGACAGCAGCGACTGCACTAGGACTGAAGTGCTGTCTCTCCATGTGCACTGAAAATAGCACAGCACTCTGTAAAAACAGGGGGAGGGAAAAATTCTTCATTTTAATCATCCTTCCAGTCTGCCTCCAAAGAAAAAAACTGGAGAAAACGAGTTGACTTACAAAGGGTAGGGTAGCCTGTTTCTTCTGTACTCTTTCCTGCTTAAAGATAATGAGTTTGGTAGCAGTTAAAGTATGAAAATTTAGGGCCGGGGTAGCGACTCATATTTTTAACCCTTGCACTTGGGAAGGCCAAAGTGGGATAGTTGCTTGAGGCCAGGAATTTGAGACCAGCTGGAAAAACAGCAAGATTTGATCTCTACAAAACAATAGAAAAATTAGTCCAAGCAGTGGTGTGCACTTAGGTACTCAGGAGGCTGTAGTCCCAGCTACTCAGGAGGCTAAGCCAGGAGGATTGCTTGACCCTGGGATTTTGAAGTATGATAACATCCCTGTATGACAACCTGGGTGATAGGGAGAGACCTGGTATCAAAAAAAAAAAAAAAAAAA
>NW_003852498.1:3418935-3438131 GCF_000181295.1 Otolemur garnettii
TCATTAGTTCTGGAATCAACTGCACTGTCATTACCCACTTCTAGAATACAAATGTCTAAGCTCAAGTGCATATTATTCTAAGCTTGCCTCTATTCAATCTATTTCTTTTTTACATAAACAGGCAAAGTTGTCTACTGAAAGTCCAAATATGATATATTGCCACACCTCAACTTAAAATTATCATCTAGCACTCCATTTTCTCCAGGGTGAAATTTGAACTTAGAATAAAATGTCTTTCATAATCTACTCTAGTTTGTCTTTAACCTTACCATTTTGGATTCTATTATTCCCTGTGTACATGTCATTGAGACTACTATATGTTTATGAAAACCTACGTATTTTTCAACTGTTCACCTAACTAGACTGCGTGACAAAATTCTGACCACTTGAAGGTAAGCAGGAATGATATGTGGCACATCTAAGTCAGAACAGTTAAGAAATGGGTGTGCCTTTCTCCTGGTGTCTTTTTCTATCTTCCAGTTAAATAAGAAGTACCTGGAAGACCTAGAAAAGCATAGAGATATGTGACAGAGGAAGGCTGGATACCTGAATTGTTCCATGGGATGCTGCCCCCGCTGTCCCTCCAGGAACACGGGCACTGGAATAGAATGTGTGATTTATCTTTAACAGCATTGCTTCCTCTGAATGCATCCCTGATCCTTATCCCAGCTACTTACTTTTCCTGAAATGTTTCAGGTAATCACTCAGCTCTAAGTTTGGCCCATGCTGTTGGCTGTCTGGAATGCTCTTCCCTCCCTGGTTCCTTCACGTCTCTCATTCCTGATCATCTGTCTGATTTTGAATTAAAATCCACTTGTGAAAACTATCCCAGAGCAGCCTAACCATTCCCTAAGGCCGGATCTGTCCTGCTGTCTGTGATTTCAACACCTTATTCCCATCCTATTTAAGCAAGTATCACACACAAACACACACACACAGAGTATTATAATTTCTTATTGATCTGTCTATCCTAGTCAATCTAGGATCACTGTTGCATGTTTAACAGCTTTCACAGGGTCTGGTGCACAGTAAGCATTTATTTTCGAATCAACCAATAAGTTGCCTGTAATATCTTTGAATCAATAGACTGTCTATATTCATCCAATTCACATATTTATTGATATCTACTATATGCCAGGCGATACGCTAGACAAAGTGGTTATAGTGGTGAACAGAATAATCAAAGTCCCAGCCATCATAGCGCTTAGTGAGCAGTGGGTAAAAGATGCAAATCGTGGTAAGTGCCAAGAAGGAAGATTATACGGTAAACAGAGAGTATCAGGGTAGGAGGACTAATTGGGATTAGAAAGTGAATCTTCTCTGATGGTGAATTCTGAAGTATAATTTTCTCTGATTCAAAAGGCAAATCACCTCAGTTGTGATGAAAACAGCAAAGCGGCATTCATATAATGTGGAAGGGGCCTTGGTTCAGACATAGTCGCTTTCCCAGGCATGTTACTATTCTGTTCCTCTCCGTTCTCACACAGCTGAACCAGCTTCATGCAACACGCTGCTCCCGTACCACGCACGGTGTCATTCATCCCGGGTTCCTTCTCTGAGCTCAGTCTGGCCACCTGCTCTGTCATGAAATCAGTATTGCAGGGGTGTCCCCGGTTAAGTGCATTTTTCTCTTTTCCCCGCAACTCTGCAATCTCAGTCTTTTGTTGAAACCCTTCCTTAAACTTACCTTCACCTATTTTTAAGTAAATTTCCTGTATTTACTCTCATGGCTCTTTATGTATAAGGAAATTAACACATTTTAAACTGTATTTGTACTTTATTAGGGTTATTATAGATTTTTGTTAGTGTTTTAATGGAAAATTTTTTAAAGTTTCCTAATTTCAAGACAATTCCCCATGGTTTGCCCTAAACCCGTCCTGTACATGCCCTATCACCTTTCTGTCAGTGTTGTGGGCTGAAATGTTTTCTAGAAACCCATTGTGTTAGAGTCCAAATTGCTATACTTTGCCTGATCTCTCTCTTCCTTCCCAAACTGCTTCCGTGGAGTTTTCTCGAGAAGTTAATAGATGCCTTGTTCTTCTTACCATAAACCAAACTCTGGGCATATCGTTCGGTTCCATCTCTGCACAGAAAAGCTGTCCAAATCTGCTTGTCTAACTGTGAACTTGGCCTCCTCACCCAACTTGGTGAAAGTTTTCCGTACAAGACATTTCAAACTGTATGTACTGTCACCAACAGAAATGAAATGTAGAGAAGACAATTCAGCTTATCATCCTGCACTGACAGAACTCTGTGCCTGGTTTCTTTGTCACACTAGGTGATGCCACTGTATCAGCAGCCAGGCACGTAGGAAATTTTGGAGTAATTGTCAACTCATCACTGGTCTTTGTTCTATAGATTCATTTTCCTTAACTCTTGCTGAAACTGAGCTTAGACTTCCCAAATGTGGCCCTTGCTTATTTTGCATTCACTTTATCCCATCCTTACATATATTATATTAAAATCCTTTCATCACCAGACTTTGATGCAGTAATGCAGGAAAATGAGTGAGTCTAGAGGCCAGAAAGATACGCACCAGAATCTTTGCTTATGGGAACTAATGCATATTATTCAATCTGTCTAAATCTCTATTTTTGTCACATGTAAACTATGAATAATGCTTAAATGTACAATTGCTATGACGTTTGAATAATGGGATATAAATTAATATCAGAAGTCCAAAAGCCCAGAAAATCAAATTAAAAAACAACTGGGCAATTGGGCGAATATTTGCCAAAATACTAAAAACATTCATATTGCATATATGCATGTACACATATGTGTATATCTATCTATCTATCTATCTATATATATATATTTTTTTTTTTTTTTGCACTTTTTGGCTGGGGCTGGGTTTGAACCCGCTGCCTCTGGCATATGGGGCCAGCGCCCTACTCCTTTGAGCCACAGGCATTGCCAAATACATATATATACATATATATATATATATATATATATATATATATTTTTTTTTTTTTTTAAGAGACAGAGTCTCACTCTGTCACCCTGGGTAAAGCTAGCTCAAAGGAACCTCAGCCATTTGGGCTCAAGAGATCCTCTTGCCTCAGCCTCTCGAGTAGCTGGAACTATAGGTGTCCCCCACTGTGCACAGCTAGTTTTCCTATTTTTAGTAGAGATGAGGTCTCACTCTTGCTCAGGCTGGTCTTGAGCTTCCAAGCTCAAGCAATCCACCCACCTCGGCCTCCCAGAGGACTAAGATTACAGGCATGAGCCACTGCTTCTGGCCCATATTATATTTTTAAACATTTTACATGCTGTTAAGAAATAGACTGAAAGCTCAGTAAAATAAAATGTAAAATATATATCTGATAAAGGGTAAACATTGAAGACAAAATAAAAGTAGTTGATCACCTCCTTAAATTTACCTAACTTTCATAGACCGGACGTGCGCCACATGTATGTGTCTCTACTGTGGGCCTAGGTCTTTATGCTGACCACCTTCCTATATTGACAAGTTTGTTACAGTCCCTTCAGTGACCAACTTAGAGAGCTGCTACTGTATTTTTTTTGAAGAACTCAAGTAGATAGGAAAAAAATAAACAACCTAATTTTTTTAAAAGGCAAAAACTTAAATCTCTTTCCTTCCTTCTTCTCTCCGTTCCTTCTTTTCTCCTTTCTTGTTTTCTTCCCTTCTTCTTATGCAAGGAAGACAAGGTAAATAGGACCTTAGTCTGTTGCTAGGCTAGAGTGCAGGGTGTTCAATGCAATCTTAAACTCCTGGCCTCATGTGGTCCTCTTGGCTCAGCCTTTCAAGAAGCTTAGACTACAGGCACATGCTCTGTGCCCAGCTAATTTTTCTATTTTGGGGAGAGATGGGATCTCACTCTTGCTCAGATTGTCCACTTTCCTTTCTAAGCTTATTGACTTTCAGAGCTGCATCTGTCCAGAGAAGGCACTTTTCCTAGTTCTCTCAAAGTGACCACATAGACTAGCAGAGGCACTGACTGAAAAACAAAAACATTGAAACCCTAGAAACCATAGCTGTAGAGTTTCTAAACACACATAAAGGGTAGCCAATTCTTATAAAAGAAGAAATAGATTAAGGACATGAATATACATATCTAACTGACTAAATATAAAAAGCTAAAATTACGAAAAGACTTTGAAAATTATAGAAAGAATAGTAATCAAAAATGTTAATTAAAAGATGTGCAAAATACTATTTTCTTATGAAATAAGTAGATAATAAAATAATAAAGCCCAGATGATGAGATGAGTATTTATTAACCAGAGAGACTATTAGGAGTTTAATTGGTACAAATTGTCTTGAAATCATTTTCACAAAATTTATCAAAATTCATCTGACTTAGTAAATTTCCAGAAAGCTCATACCACTGGCATTCTCAGAATCCTCCTTTTCCTAGGAAAATAAATAAAATATAAGGCAATCTTTCCAAGAAATTATGAAAAAGCCATATTGATGGGATCATATAGCTAAAATAACCTCTTACCTAGCAGTCTGCAAAAAACGAGAGCATTTTAAATAGACACTTTCCATACCTTGGTGCCTCTTTATGTGATAGGTTTACTATATACAAATCAATTAGTATTTAACTGTGAGATATTCATACATTTATTTGTACAAAACAAAGTCACTTTGTTTAGCAGATAATTGAGAGACTACTACTCAAATAGTATAGTTTGAGTAGTACAAGTTTAAGCTAGTTTACCAGATGTCTAACAAACAAGAAACTGCCCCTCCTGTGTGTGTCTTCATACCTTTTTGTTACAATATGTTAACATAGACTTTCAATATCAAAAGTATTTGCTATCGTAAAGTATCACAAGAATGGAAAAACAAGTATTCAAGGTACCCAATACTAACATGAAACTAATAGATAACAACTACACCCCCACATGAGAAAAAAAACTAAATTCAAATGGAGGGGAAAAGGGAGAAGGGAAGGAGAGAGGGGAGGAGGGAGAGGGATTGGTAAATTCTGACCTCATGGGCACAACGTAAGGGTATACAGCATGTCCCCTGTGACTTTGTGAAGGGATCAACTACAACTTGAACTTTACCCAGCAAACACAGAGAAGGTACCCTCTAATCATTTATATTATATAATACATCTCTTATATTAATATGTAATATAAGAGATATATATAATATATCTCTTATATGAATCTTGAAGTTTTTAAAAAATATTTGCTATTACATCTTTTCCTGGTATAATTTCTTGTTTGGTGGTTTTAAAACTAAAGACAATTATTGGTCTAATCCATCTCACTCCCTAAGGTAACACCATTCCAACAATTCTTTGAATTCACACCAATTTTATCCATTGACTGTTGACATTTATGTTGTCCATGAGCCCCCTCAAACTCTTTCCCTTTAACTACCTGAGATTCCATTTTATGTCATTGTAATCTACTATGTTACATAAACATAAACATAGTCCTCCTCCCCCTTCTGTCTCTACCCAGTACTTTCCACTTAAATCAAATTCCATATTTACATTAGTTTACACTCCTTCTGGTGTACATGGATGGAGAAAAATTCACAGTCTTGTTGACAGGTTTACTTTTAATCAAGGACTACAAACTTCAAGTGAGCCCTCTCCTCAGCTTATGCCTACCTAGCTGACATTTCTGGTGGCCTCACACTCCTATTTTCTTAAACTTCTACTTATTTGTCTTCTCCTCCTCCTTTCTCTTCCAGTCATTTGACTCAGACTCTGACTTTGTTTTCTATTTCATGAAGAAAACAGTAGCAATCTGAAAAGGTCTTCCTCATCCTTTCCCCATCAAATCTGCCAAATCTGCATCTAATTTGCTTATGGAGGCCTTCTGGGGGATTCATTCCTTCTCATATGAACAAGGAGGCGGGCTCACATGATAGGTCTAATTTTATTCAATCTGTTCTTTAAAACTAACATTAAGATTTTAGCAAATGCTCAGCAACTGGCATTAGGATATGTACAAGGCTTTTCTGATAAGTCATGAATCTATCCAATGGTTCCTACAAAAGTTGACCAGGAGTTACTACATGGTAGTATCATCTATATAATAAGAGTATTCCAGTTTATAAGTAAGGTTGCATAAGGCATAGCATTAACATTAATCTAAGGATTCTTACCCTTGCATTTTCCTTCCCAAGGCATTTCCAATTCATAGCCTAAGTTTACAATTCAAACAACTACTACAGATATGTTAAACAAGAATCTGGTACAACTGCCCCTTTCTGTTTCCAAATGAGTTTCAAGATCCAGACCTTTGTGCAATACTGAACTATAAGTGAAAATGTGGCAGTTCTAAAAACAGGATATGCCAGTCTTTAGAACTTGGATTCTTTTAATTCATCTACAGTGGGCGACACAGGAGAGATAGTTAAATAATAGTGAGAAAATGCTGTCATGATAGTCAAGGTGAGTAGAGACAGGAAAAAGTAACTTGGGGTTTAAAAAAGAAAAGCATAAAAGGTTAAACAAATGGAGTTTGAGGCACAGTTTCTAAACATGTAAAATAAATAACATTGCATTTCTCAAAATAAAATGTTTTAAACAATGGCATATTATAAAGTATAGGCAGGCATTTCTATCACGAGAGTCATTTTTTATGGATCTCAAGAGTCCTTTATATATGTTTTTCCAATCCCTGATTCCTTGCCCTATATTCATAAAGATTGCTGAAGTAAAGCAAAAAGGAAGTAGTATAATACACTGGAAAAGAGTTGAATGGTTTGAATTCTAGTCTCATTTTTACCAGTTTACAATGCCATGACCTTGGCCTAACTCTTTGATGTTTATTTGTGAAATTAGGAAAATAAGGTGCCTCTAACTTAGGGATACCCTCAATAGCTAATGAGGAAAAATACTGTATAAGAAAGTGACAATTGAAATGCCTAACTTACTCTGTATATTTAATAATTTTATTTCTTAATCATTTCTTCATTTTGATGGCATTACCCTCATCCCACCTATTAAGTGAAACACCCTTCCTCAGCAATCTCAACCATTTCCAAAAGCAGAAACTACTTACATTTTGTGATGATGTTCAAATCTACACCATTGGTTCAGAGCTTTTTTCTGAACTCACTTCTACCTGTTGGTGTCCCACAAAAAAACTCAACCCTAAGTAACCTTCCTGTCTTTTCTTGTTATTTACCTGAAAACTTACCTTTTTTTGTATTGCCTAATGAAACAATACCACCAACCACCAGGCCAGAAACCTGGGACCAACCCTGCATTCTTTTCTTTTTCACCTCCTTTTCCAGCTCATGGGCAAGTGTTATCAGTTCTCCCTTCCCAGCGTCTCCTTATATATGATCGTTATTTTGATCAGCGCCTTCACCTCTTCCCCTTGCTAATTGTTCTTCTCCTTATCTCTGGTCTTGCTCTCCTCCAAATGAGTCTTATATGTCACCAAAGTGTTTTGTCTAAAGACAAACCTGATTTTTCTACTTTTGTAGGATGCAATCTTCTGGGCGCCCCTATTGCGTACAGAAAGAAGTCTCAATTTTTTAGTTTGATATCTTAGCCCCTCTAAGATATGCAGATCTTTATGGACACGAATCCTCCTTTTCCCACTGTAAGCTCTGGTTATCATGAATTTGCAGTTGTTGACTTGTATGATAACATTTCATTCTTTCTTGCTGTTCCGCTAATTCCGTCCCGGAATAGCCTTTCTGTCCCAGCCTCAGCCCAGTCCCTGCCTCAACCCACTGAGGGCCAGCCCATCTTTCTGGGTATCACTGAAGCACTACTCCAAGAAGCCCTCTCTGAAATGCTCCTTCTAGGTAGAATCCATCATCTTCCTCTGTGTGACCTTTCTGCACCTTATAGCTGCTTCTATCACATGTCCTACAATTTCCACTTCATTTATGTGTTTACGTGGCTGGCTCCATTTCTGCAGTTCAAATTCCTTAAAGGCAACAACTGTATGTAATTCCTCATAGTATACTCTGAGTCGGCACCAGTCAGTTCAGGAGACAGATACCGCAGTGCAAGTTTGTAATTTGAGGAGCAGTTCAATAAGGAGACTTATTTCAAAGAATGTGGGCAGGAATTTAGGAATCAGTAAGTCAGAACCTAGAAGTGAACGTAGAGGAAAAACCATACTGAAGGGTGAGAGGCAGGAGTGGTTAAAGGACCCGGGAAGGGGAGATGTATGGGGAGGGCTTCTGGGGAGGGCTTCTCTAAAAGCAGTGGCCTTTTCTGCAGGGATGCTTCAGCCAGCCTGAAGCAAAGGTAGGAGAGGAACTCGGGTGACATCACTCCTGTTTCAGTGCCCTCCCTCCCTGCTCCTGCTTCCCATATTCTCAACCTAATCAAGAAGCTGGAGGGAAATGCACACAAGCCATTGAGCAGTCCGCACCATTAGTGGGTTTTTTTTTGAGGGGGGAGTTGCAGAGCACATCGGAACAACAAAGGAAAATACACAATACAGAATCTGAAGGAGCTGACAGCTTCAAATGGCTTAAAAAGTGTATGTAGAATCAAAATTCATTGAATGATTATCCACATGCCTTTGAAACCTGTGCAAAATGGGCGATGAAGAGTTAAACATAAATGCTCTGAAATAGCATTTCTGCCAGCTTTATACAGGATTATGTGGTGCAGCCACTTAGCTGCTTCAGCACAGAAATGCTTTAAAGGGAAAGAACAGGAAACACTGGAGAAAAAGGTCTGTCATATTTCCTGGGGGAGAAACGGATTCCTGGTGGTGTTACCTAGAAGGTGGTCTTTTCTGACAAAACAGAGGTGTGTTTGAAGGCTAGATGGGAAAGAAATTAGGAAGGCCTGCATACAAACAAATAAACAAGTAGACGTAGCAGGAGTGACGTCTAAGTGAGATGCCCACAGCAGAGGGATAAAGAGAAGTGAGTTTCAGTGACAGGTGGAGGAAAGCGGCAGCCACATGCCTCGAAAGGAAGGAGAAAATGGAGAAATAAAGTGAGATAATAAGGATTTACAGCAAGGAAAACAGGCAGTCGTATCAGCAGGAAAATGAGATCTCTGCAGAAGGAATCTGTAAATCTCCCGCAAAACTCATAACAACCCCCAGAGCCTTGGAATAGCATGTCTGCCAGCCTGGGAAGATTGTCCAAGAACTGATAGCCTGCTCAGCCAGCAGGATCTGCAAGGACAATGGGGGCTCTGCAGGAAAACAGGGCAACAGACCAGCGGATGAGAAGAAATGGTTTGGGACCCACACCATTCAACCTCGGCTAAGGAATTTCTCACAATTAGCTAGAGATCTCTTACATTAACTGTACACGTGCAAATTCGCTCTTCACTATACTGATCATCCTTGTAATATTCTGGATTTATGGAACTAGTTTCAGATATTAATAAATCAAATAGTTGATTAAGCTTCTAATCATAGGGTGTCAAAACATCCTAGCGAGGTATTGTCTATGAAAGAAATGCGTGACTTCATAGACGCGAGGAAGGACAATGAGGTGAGGCAGCGCGACTCAGCACTCAGGAATGTGGACCTCAGTATCAGACATTCCTTTATGCCGGTCTCACTCTGTGTCGCAGTTACATTAACTGGGTGTTAGACTTAGTTTCTGCCTTTGTAAAATGAGGATCATGCTAGTCCCTCTTCCGAAGGCTTCTTATAAAGTTTGGAAGCGTTGAGACATTTTAAATTACACGTAGTTAATGTAGGTTAATACCGTGCCTGGCACACACTGTGTTCAAATCTTAAACTATTATTATTTCTATTTTTTACCTGATTTGCATGGTGTTAGAAGATAACTTATGAACACATTTTACATTTTGGAGATTGAAATTTTATACAAATTTAAGATGTAATTATTCATGATATTGGGAAACTGGTCTACGAAATAGTTTGAAGATAACTATTTTGAGCACATCAAGATGCCATACCTGTATTAGATTGTTGGATCACATAGCATTATAACTAGAGGGACAGATAAAATGCGGGATGTGGCTCGGCGCCTGTGGCTCAAGTGGCTAAGGCGCCAGCCACATACATCTAAGGTGGCGGGTTCGAATCCAGCCCAGGCCTGCCAAACAACAATGATGGCTGCAACCAAAAAAAAAAAAATAGCTGGGTGTTGTGGCAGGCACCTGTGGTCCCAGCTACTTGGGAGGCGGAGGCAGGAGACTCACTTGAGCCCAGGAGTTGGAGGTTGCTGTGAGCTATGATGCCAAGGCACTCTACCCAGAGGGATAGCTTGAGGCTCTGTCTCAAAAAATAATAATAATAAATAAATAAAATAAAATAAAATGCGGGATGTTATTCTGTTAATAAACTATGTGTCAATCAAACTATAAGCCCATAAAATGTCCAGTTGTTCTAGTTTTTTAAATCATATTTTTCTTGATATATGGCTTGAAAAATAACATCTAGAGGAACATACCATATTTGTGCCACTTAAATCATAGTTTCAAGAGTTATTCTACTTTACAAAAGTAATTTTAAGGAGCACATAGTGGTTGTGGAATGAATATTAAAATTTTCTGGCAAAATAAGTGAGACTTTTTACTTGTTTTGGTCAAAATGATGGCATAAATTAGGAATTAAGCACATTGAAATAAAATCTTAGTTGTTAATCATTTTAAGTAGATGAAATTAATGAGTTAATACTGAGAAAAAAATTGTAACACACTCTACATTCCTATATTATACCACTTCCCAACTATCTCCTCTAAAAAACTTAAACTTAAGCCAAACTCTGTTCTTGTTTAAAGTACCACTTATTACCATAAAGTTGCTTTGCCTTAGCCTTAAAAAGTATGAATTTTTAGTCAAAACATTGGTTCTTTTCTATTTTTGGTTTCTATTTTCTCTAGAATCTTTGTAGAAAAATATTTGAAAAAATATTTCCTTAATAGAAAAGAAGCAAAGGAATGAATTCATGTAGAATTAAGGAGCCCGCAGAGGCTGCAGTGAGCTGGGACAGCAGGTGCGTCTCCTCTGTGGTTTTCCAGGCCTTGCACCAACACAAACGGAGAAAACACGAAGAGACTTGAGGTCAAATATTGGAGCTATTTTAATTTAGAGCTGCGTGGTATATAGTCTCTGTCTAGAACATCTATCAAATTAATTCAAAGTTATTCTGCCCCTATGTCGCTGAATAAAATAGTGCACCACACTGTCTCTTCCCTAACAGTGACTCACCTTAGAAATGAACCAATTACTTCCAAATTTGAGGAAGAGGGAAGCCAGATAGATGTCTAATTTTAAAAGACCCCCCAAATGATTCTACTGAATTTTCCTAAGAGAATACTCTTCTTCCTGCTATCTCCTTACTAAAAATCTCTGGATGAAAACCAGGATCTCACTGCTGTTAAATGGGAGATACAGCTTATGAAAAGTTGCAAAATACACTCATACCTAAACATGCAAAAAAATAATCTTTAATCTTCATAAGCTAAAATTTACTGAGCGCTTACTTTGTTAGACATATTTTGAACACTTTAAATGTATTGCCTCATTTAAACCTAAAAAAACAGACCTCAAGGGGTGGTGTAATTTCCAAATTTATAGATGAAGTGCCTAGACACAGAGAGGTTGAAATACTTAACCCAGATTATAGAGCAAGTTCACAGTAGAACTGAAGTGTACACTAGGCTGTCTGGCTCTGGAGTCTGTACGCGAAACCATGATGGTATACTACACGCTACACAGAAAATGAATCTTGGTTAAAATACAAATACATTTTGGCTTTTTTTTTTTTTAACATAAAATACATAATTAGGTTGCTAATACCACTCTATTCTTGTTTATGCTGCCAAGGCTACCCTTGTACTTTTCCTCTCCTTGCCCATTTTTTGTCTATCCATTCTCTAAGACTCACATGAGTCACAGCCTGTGTCAAGCCTTCTGTAGGACAAAAGGCTCCGGGATCCCACGTGAAACCATGCATAACTCCATCAGAGTTCTCTGTTCACTCCTTCACCAACAAATTCATCGCAGCTACCCTGTGTCAGGCTCTGTGCTAGGCATATATGTCATTTACATTGCTTGCTTTAAAAATCACTCTTTTTGCTGGAAGGCCTTTATTCAATTTGCATCTCCTGAGTCTGGCAAACTGACTGGTACATAGCCTGCTTATTATTTTTTAAAATAACGATGAATACGTTGCATCTAGAAACATCAATATTAATGATCCACAGTAATAGATAAGGCCCATTTAGAAGTCCAAGAAAATGTAGGTAGAGATTCAGACGGAACTATAAACTTCGGTTCTAATCAGCTTCCTGTAATTTGTTTAACTAATATGTACAGCATTTTAAAGTACTTAAAGTGTGTTAAGTCCTATGCTAGGTACTAAAAGAGAACACAGATTCTGAAAAGGAAGAAATTCTATTCTCAGCCTGCCAGGAGCATATAGTCTATTATGAAAAATAGAGCATGTACCAGCCCATTCAAAATGAATGTGATAGAGACCACCCTAATAAAGTTAGAAGAAAAAAAAGCACTTCAATGGGAGTGATTAAAAAGTGCTGCCACGAAGAGGAGGCATCCGAATTACAAACTGAGTACAGAGGACTCCCACCGGAGCAGCAAAGAACCTACACGGAGACACCGTGAAGGAATAACAATTAGAGATAGTAACTAAGATTCGACTCCTGGACTATATTTCCTTCTGCTCTTTGTCCCCTTCCCTGTCCCTCATCTCACTTTAGAGGAGAGATAAGATACAATATTATGCAAAGGAAAACCTTTTGATTGTCTAAGTCTTTTAAATCTTGAGGCAAGCTCTCACCGTGGAAGAAGCAAAGCCCTGAACTATTAAAGACATCAAGTTTATGCCGTAAACAAGGAATAAAGAAGCAGACCTCTCTATTCAGACTTCATAAAGATTCCACAGACCACGGAAAATGGGAAGTGACCTAAGAGGAAGCCAGGGCTTAGATGCTGGTAGATGCCTGAAAACCACCGGGATTCCGCTCCATTGGCGGAAGGTATAATTAAACGCTTAGGTGGGATTGAGGAAGGGACCTATTCAAACCCAAGGATGAGAACTGTGAGAGCTAGACTTGATCAAGCACTTACTAAGGCCAGGCATTATTCTTACCAAATTTTGTTTGAATAATAACCAGATTATGAAGGACTTACCAGAATAGTATCATTACTTTTATACATGATAAAACTAGGTCACAGACAAGTAACTTTCTCAACGTCATTCAAATAGAGATGGCAAAGTTGGTTTTGAACCCTAGTAGTCTGCTTCTAAATAGTATAGGAACCAAAGGAAAGATTTCTCTTCTGAAGATTCACTAAAAATGAACTGACAATAGACCAACAAGACAAAAATGCATACACAATTATTTAGCATGAGCAAAAATGGGAGTTGTATATAAAATGCTAGACTCACAGAGGGCCAGATGGTTGAGGCACAAATATTCTCTATATAGAGGAAAGATGTATGGACCCAGCAAACAGATACTATTTTGTAAATAAGTTTCTTTGAAATCTTAGTAGAACCAACAAATTAGGGAAGGTGAAGGGCACAACTGCACAAGAACAAAGGTTGTCTTATTATGCACATAAAGTTTCTTAAGTTCTCTCTCAAAGCTGCTCCACTCTGGAAGGCCGAGGCAGGTGGATTGCCTGAGCTCAGTAGTTCAAAAATAGCTGGGCATTGTGGCAGGCACCTCTAGCCCCAGCTACTGGGGAGGCTGAGGCCAGAGGATCCCTTAAGCCCAAGAGTTTGAGGCCAAAGGGTCCCTAAAGCCCAAGAGTTTGAGGTTGCTTTGAGCTATGATGCCGCAGCTCTCTACCAAGGGTGACGAAGTGACAAAAAAAAAAAAAAAAAAAGGAAAGAAAAGCTACTTTCAAAGAATAGTTTGAAAGTCTGTCTGAGCATGGTTATAACTGTTAGCTATCTTCTCTTCTCTAATGGTTAATCTTTCTTGGTTATTTGATGAGATTCCTTGGAAAGGGGTCTTAAAACAATTGCATTTCTTTTGTTAAGACTCTTAGGTATGGAAATTTCAGAAAAAAAATCCATCCTGATGTTTCAGGAAAATAAGAGAATCAGAGAGGGAAAGGGAAGTGGGGACAAGTCAGAGAGAGAGCACTAGGCCACTTCTCTAGTTATCTACACAAAAGTGCCACTTTGGGGGCATTATTTTCAAACCTCAACAATAGCGCTTGCAATCATTATCTTATCTGAAAAAGATACAGAATTTCCTAAAAGCTATTTTCTAACACAAGCTAGGATTAAGGATCAACATGAAAACAATAAGTTTGTTACAGAAAAAGAAAGCAAGTTACAGTTTTTGAATGACGGATCTGCAGACATCACAATGATAGCTTTCATAGGAACGATTTTTTTATTCACACTCAGTGCCCCTACAATTATTATTACTAATTTAAATATGAAAACATACATAATTCATACTAACTTGTTGATGATTTCATAGTAAGTGTCCCACAATATCTGAACGTGAGTAGTTTGACCCCAAACCATGTTCCAATCACTATGCCACCAATGTGTTCAGGAAATTGGCAACTGTGTGTGAATATGTGATGCCGAAATCTCCTGCTGTACGGACCATGATGGATCGATGGCCTCAACTGCATTCCTCTAGGCCCACTCGTGCGTTCATTCTTATGCTACACTCTCCCCTCGTTGCTCCCATCCAGAGACTGAGCATGGTAAGGTGACACGTGGGACTCTTCCAGTGTGGATTTTGGCCCCTAGAGGCTCCCAATTGGCCTCCCCAAATCTTCACTAGACTGAGCTGCAGTCTGAGATGCTTCCTACCCAATTCCCCTTTCTTCCGTCTCTCCCAACACACCTGTCAAACTTCTGCCATGGTCTGAAGTCTACCCTCAGCTTCTGCTGCTTCTTTCCCCCATAGATCTCATGCACAGCGTCCCCTTTCTTGCTAGCTGCTTCTCTGACCCTAACTAATGCAACTGGTAGAGAGAGAACAGTGCCCTGTACAAACAAGTAGTAGATAGGGATTTGGTTACAGCTCACAGACCACCCATGCTGAGTGAAAGGTAGATCTCAAAGAGCTCCTGGCACAAGGCCCTTTTGCTAAAGATTTCGCTGGGTGAGGATGTGCTTTGAAGGCATAATAGGTAAGAAATTTGAAAGACAGTGGAGTTGGCTGGTTAAAGTAGAATTGTATTGATACCCTGCAGAGAGCGAGAAACCAAGAGCTACTAACAACTTGTTAATAAATGTGAAAGCCAGAAGGACTTTTAGTAGTCCACAAAATGCCTTTATCTCCTGGAATGGAAAAGCAATATGGCTAAGTAGTAGACCAAAGATCTGATAAAATCACAGAGCCTCAGAGACCTTAGGATGCTCAACAAAGGCAAATTTGTTATGTCTAGAAACAACAAACGGAAATATGTTTGGAAAACCTGGAATTTTGAAGTACGGTTTGGGGACATGCAGAAGGATGCTGTCCTAGGGATGTGGGTGCTGCACAATCCCCCGATTCCTCGGACCAGGTAGAAGCAGCCTAGACAGAGAGTCTCTTCATGTTAGAAGATGCTGAAAAGGTCACTTATCCACCAGCCAACAGGTGTTCCCCTCAGCACCTGCCTTCACCTCCACTCCAGACTTGCAGGTCCATAACTAAGTACTCGAGCATTACCCAGGTAGGTGTTGCCAGATTTGGTAAGAGAGGAAAGAGATCCCTGTGTCCTTGCAAAAAACAGCTATCCTGAGAAGTAGCTTAACTGAAAGGGCCA
Organism: Otolemur garnettii; assembly: GCF_000181295.1. Taxonomy (NCBI): domain Eukaryota; kingdom Metazoa; phylum Chordata; class Mammalia; order Primates; family Galagidae; genus Otolemur; species Otolemur garnettii. Next base: position 3,434,593 of record NW_003852498.1, read on the forward strand.
GAAAGATTGGATAAGAGAGAATTCACTGAGTTTGGAACACGTTTCCAGATTTACCTTTCTCGAGATTTAACACCTTGACAACGGCCTTAAGGAGCAGGCAGACTTGCTGCCCCTGCGGGTCAGCCCAGGCGGCTCTCTCTTGGAGCTGTGCCACAATCCAAAACTGTCCTGCTGACTCACCTATCCTGAATGCTCCCCTCACACTGGAGCGAGGCACCCACCCTGTCCTCAGATTCTCACCACCTTTGGGGCTTCCCTGCTACACATCACTTATTTCTCTTATCCTGTTGCACTGTCGTCTACCTGGACCTATGCTAACACAAAACATAAAGATACTGCCAGGGTTTCCAGCCAGGGTTTTTATGGGAGGAAAGGAAGGAGATGAGGCTGGAAACTAAGGTCTGAATCTGGTCTTGTCACTTCAAAGCTAGACTAATAAGCCTGTCTGATCTCCGTGAGAAAACTGGTGAGATTTACAGTTAGTAGTTAACAAAAACAAAAATTGAGGGTAGAGGAACAAGGGACTAGAAATCAAACATTTGAAAGTTATTTAAAATGTCAAAAGTTTGGGATAATAATGGAGATATCTCTTGTGTGGATTTGTGACAGTTATATCAAAATGTTTAGGGAAAAAAAAGGATGGTGCCTGTGGTTCAAGGAGTAGGGTGCCAGCCCCATCTACTGATATATTGGATATACTAGAGGTGGCAGGTTCAAACCCGGCCCCAGCACCCCCCCCCCACAAAAAAAATATTTGGGCAATGGCATATAAGGAACTCAATAGCCTTTTTTTTTTTAGTTTGCCTTGAAGCAGTCTGAGAAACCTGTAGGCCCATTTAGCAGGCCTCCTGTCAGTCACCCCTAGGAACAGTGTACTGGGGACAAAAGACACTGGACCAGGCTCTATTTAAGTTAAGAAAGTGTCACTTGATTATACATGAAAGACAGGAAAGGTTAATACATTTGCAAATGAATGTCCTATCGCCACAGATCTGTTGATGTCTGATGAAATTTCATTAAGTGATAATTAAGGGAGGACTATTTACCACCAGATAAAAAGTGTTTCCAGGGCTTAAATTGGGGTGGGAGGGAGATCACAACAGTGTAGGCATCTTGCCAAGTTGTTAAAGTTTGTTCAGTGTAGTTCCTTTTCCTCCCAGTACTTTCCATTTCTTAAAATACTTTCTTTTAATTTTTTTTAATTAAATCATAGCAGTGTACATTAATACTATCATGGGGTATGGTGTACTGTTTCTGTATACAATTTGAAATACTTTCATCCAACTGGTTATCATAGCCTTCATGTCTTTTTCTTAGTTACTGTGTTAAGACATTTATAGTCTACATTTAGAGAGATTCACATGTACCCTTATAGGATGAACCATAGGCGTGATCCCACCAATCACCCTCCCTCCACCCACCTGCCCCCCTCCCTTCCCTCCCTCTCCTCTCTCCTCATATTCCTGGGCTAAAATTGGGTTATACCTTTCCTATGAAAGTTATAAATTAGTTTCATAGTAGGGCTGAGTACATTGGATACTTTTTCTTCCATTCTTGGGATATTTTGCTAAGAAGAATATTTTCCAGCTCCATCCATGTAAACATGAAGGAGGTAAAGTCTCCATCTTTCTTAATGGCTGTATAGTATTCCATGGTGTACATATACCACAATTTATTAAAATGCTTTCTTGCTGACAAAATAAAAAGTTTATAAGTGTATTAACCATTCCCTTTAAAAAACAAAATAAACTGAAATTATGTTGTGTTGATATCTACAATATCTGATATAGACACAGCTGGTTCAAATGTATGCTTGTTTGGAATCTACTTTCTTCAATGGAATTTTTTGAGAAATATTGTATTTTATGTAATTGCATGAGTTTGCAAGGTATTTGTGAGATACTTATTCTAGGGCAGCAGTTCTCAACCTGTGGGTCACAACCCCTTTTTAACAATGAAAATAGATTGCAGCATTAGGAAGGTTGAGAACCACTACTCTAGGGAGTTACCTTTTTAGGGAGGAATAGAGCATAGGCCCACTTAATTGACTTCCTTATCCTAAAGAGGCATGCAAGTAACAGAGCATTAAAGTATGCTAAATGTTAAGGAGTGATACAATTCCAATAGCAGCCGGGTGTGGTGGCTTATGTCTATAATCCTGGCACTCTGAGAGGTCTAGATGAAGTATCACTTGAGCTCAGAATTGGAGACCAGTCTGAGCAAGAGTAAGACCCGTCTCTTCTAAAAATAGAAAAATTAGCTGGGTATGGTAGCAGGCCTATAATCTCAGCTACTTAAGAGGCTGAGGCAGAAGGATTGCTTGAACCCTGGAGTTTGAGGTTGCTTTGAGCTAGGCTGATATCATGGCACTCTAGCCTGGGGCAAGAGAATGAGACTTTTGCCTCAAAAATAAATAAATAAAATAGCAGTAGCTATGTTTGAACTACCCACTATAAGAATCCTGTCAACTAATCCCTTAGGCTTTTTAATATGTAAGTTTATCAATGTTACCAATGCAATAGACATAAAAGTCTCTATTTTAGGATGAATACCACCTCTTTTTTAAAAAATGGTTGTCATACAATATGCGTATGCACATGTGTGTGTTTTCCACTACTGATTTGAAAATGATAAATAATTTGCAAATTAATCAATACAGACATAAAGAGATTATTAAGTGCAGCCATTTATTTGATGCACTCCATTTAGATTGAAAGTATTCATTGTCACAAATAAAAGAAAGCATAAATTTCCTACAAGCATATTTAAACTATTTAGATTTCCTGGCAGTGTCCTCTGGTGCAAACTTTTCATGGTGATACCTGTAACAAAGCTCCACCTATTTAAATTTAAAAATTAGTCTCTCACTATTTGAATCTAAAGAGAAACTTAAAATTTTTTAAATTATTCTTTCTTAGCTTTACCTTTCATAGATGTTTTACTTTTATCCATCCATGTTTTAATCCCTGTACATGTCTATATTAACATAAGTTATCTGAAATTTTAAGATTCTCTCTTTTTTTTTTTTTTGGCTGGGGCCAGGTTTGAACGTGCCCCCTCCAGTCTATGGGGCCGGCCTACTCCTCTGAGCCACAGGCACCACTCAAATTCTCTTTTTTTATTCCAAATTGGAAAGGAAGAAGAAGTAACCTTTATATGTACGCAAGAGCCATATCTTCATAAAGCAAACACATTTTTTAAAAGCAAACATATACTCTGAGTTACTTAAGGAATTTTTTCCATGTTAAATATTTATATGCTGGGCTATAAACAAAGTATGGATTCAAACACTTGTATATACCACTTTGTTTTTCTAACAATATTACGGGCCCCACCTACCACGTACTTCTTCCCACCCTACTCAAGAGATCTAAGTGATGGCGCCGTGGTGAGTTTCCCCACATGTGGACAGTGCCTGCATTTGCCTGCTCCCCCTTACATGGTTCTGTATGTGGACGGCACCTGCCTTATGTACGCTCCCCCTTACATGGCTCTGTATGTGGACGGCACCTGCCTTATGTACGCCCCCCCTTACATGG
>NW_003852498.1:3438174-3441205 GCF_000181295.1 Otolemur garnettii
TCTGTATGTGGACAGCCTGCCTTATGTACGTCCCCCTTACATGGCTCTGTATGTGGACAGCCTGCCTTATGTACGCTCCCCTTACATGGTTCTGACCCTTCACTTTTTCCCCACACATAAACCCTTCTCTCTTCTCAGTCCCTATGTGTCAGGTGGGCTGATCTCACAGCTTTAGCTTTGAGGGGGTGGTGAGCATATTTTATTAGCCTGCCCTGATTAATAAAGGTATTCCATCTCCTTGGATCAGTGATGTGAGGACAGAGGCAAGATCTATAATGAGCCAGACTAAGATATTCTTCTCTTTTTCTTGGAAACCACTGTCAAAAAAGAAACTCTCCTTTTGCTGAGTTGCTGAAATGGAATGAGGTATGACTGCAATGGCCAGTGACCGTGTTGTCACCAAGATTGAGAAACGGACTGAAAAGGAAATTAAAGGGACTAAAGCCTGGATGAGAGACAGAAGGAAAGCAACCCAACAGCAACCCTAAACACCCAGACTCGGCCAGGTCTATTATGTGGCTTTTCAGTTACACAGGTCAATAAAATCTTAACTACTTAAATAAGCCGATTTTGATTGAGGTTTATGACCTCCACTTAAAGAGGTCATTTTAGTTAGGTTCATCTTTAGAAAATAAGGGGAGAAAGACAAAGAACTGGTAATCGAGAAACTTCAGTGGAACTACAGCCAACTTTGTTACCCCTCTTGCAGTGAGGGTTGTATTGTGGTAGTAAAAAGTAGCGTGAAGTCAAAGGCTTCCCTGGCTTCCCGGGCCCAGTGGAAGTTGACAGCTGTCAGTCAAACGATGCACAGATGCTTGAATTAAGTAAAAGGAATCTGAACTACTAAAGAAATTGCTGTCTTTATTTTCTAAGAAGATTCCAGGATCTGCTTTTTATGTTGGAACCACGTCTTTCAAATCCTTAAGGACAGTTTTCCGTTTTACACATGTGAGTTTGCTGTACTCTTTCATATCAAATAGATACTATTATCTCCAAATGCCTTTTGCGTGCTGGGTTTTATGCTTTTTCCCCTTTCTGTTTCAGATTGAGGAGCTTCTATAGACCATAATTGACTCTTCTTTCCTCAGCTATCTCCAATCTACTGAGATGCCCATGGAAGACATTCTTGGGGGGGGGGGAACGTATGGTGGTAAAATACATACAACAGAAAATTTAGCATTGTAACCATTTTAAAATGTACACTTTTTGGCATTAAGTACATTCATGTGGTTGTGCAGACATCACCATCATCATCAGAACTTTTTTTTATTTCCCCAAACTGAAACTCTGTATCCATCAAATAATGGCTCTCATTACCTGTTACTCTCCAGCCCCCGACAACCACCATTCATTCTATTTTCAGTCTCTGAATGTGTGTGTGTGTGTTAGGTTCTTACCCTTCAAGAATTAAGGACGTAAACATAGTTTGGTTACGCGTACTGCTTTTGTAATGCTAAGTCGGGTTTTGCCAATCTCCTACTCCCCCTCCTTTCTATTTGATTTCTACTAAGTTTTACATTCCTCTGGACACAGATGTGCTCATCGGTCAGTTCCAGTGGTTATTTTACAAGAAGGCATTCTTAATCTGGTAATGTCTATATCACTTCTAAAATCTCCCTCTGATCATTTCTCATAGTTTCTACGTCTTTGCTGACATCACCAACCAAGCCTTGCACACTGCCCACCTTTTCAGTTAGAGGTAACTAGGTGCCTCTCCTTAGATAAGGGACCTGCTGGTTGTCACATGACAGCAGCACTTTAATAGGTGCAAAAAAAGTCACAAATGTGATGTTTATCTAAGTCCTTTCTTTATAAACTTGGGAGTGATACTCTTAAGACTCTGTATTGCTAGGTGGAAACCAGAAGTTCTCACTGCAAGATTTAGACTTTGACCTTTCCAACAAAGAACAAACATTAAGCTATGATAGCATCACCAGCCACAGTTCAGCTTCTTCAATTTTCCCATCTTTGTTTTCATAACAATGTTGGTATGATCATTTAAATATTGTATCACGTATAGTTTTATTATTTGATAAAATAATAGCACAAAATGGGAAAATGACTTTGCTCTTCCAGAAATAATAAATAAGAATTTTCTCATGAGCTTACAGTAATTGAGCTCAGGATGGAAAACATCAAAGAGTGTTGAACATAGTCAACCTTTTGCTTCTTGGGCTGACTCAAGTGAAATGCCAGTTCAATGATGAGACAGCAAATACGAAAGAATCTGTGTGAAAGCATGATAAAGCTGGTGGCTACAGTCTGATTGGTATTTGGAGACTCTGTGATCGTCTTGTCTTAGTTCTCTGAAACAAACCCTTTCATATATAAGCAGATGGATCAGCTTCTACAAAATCAACATTTGCACACATGTCTATAAAGAATGGGGTAACCATCAAGGACAGAATTTTGCAGGAAAGCCTATCAAACTCAGTGCAAGTTGTTTTCTTCATCCCAGAAATAGCATTGTGCTCATGTGACCTACTCATTGATATAATGGTATTGTGTATGCCGGTGTGTTGTGTGTGTGTTTGTGCATATACATGACTAATTAATAAAAATAGATCTTTCGCGTTAACCAAATAGAGTTATCACATAATTATACAGAAATTAATGATCCTATTAGAATTCCAGCTAAGATCTCAGTTTCTCTGCCTCCTCCCTCCTGCTGTTTCCATGTCTATTAACCCTTCAATGTAACGTGCTGGAAGGGCCTCCTGCCTTTCCTCCCCTCCTTTCTCTTGTTTTCATTCTTTTTTCTCTTTCTCCTCTTTTTATCCTTCCTTTCCTCCTTTCGTGCCTTTTAAAATTTCCACTTCTCTTTCAATAATTATACCCTGATTTTACTCATCTTTAATTTTCAGGAAATAAGGTGAAGGGAGCCATTATCTCCACTCTGAATTTAGAAGTAGGCTAAGATTAATGGTTGAACCCATGATCCTATTGGATCTATCAAGAATTAACTCTGGGATTTTGGTCGCACTTGTCAGGAATGAAAACTTTTCCCAATACAGGAATTCCTAGCGATGGG
>NW_003852498.1:3441225-3470396 GCF_000181295.1 Otolemur garnettii
AACAACAAAACATCAGAGATGCCAGAGGCCACAGCACACACAGAAAAAATCCTCAGAATAAAGCTGGCAGAGCACGGCAGAGATACAGAGAACAAAATGGAATGTTTATTGCTTTACCCTTTTCTCAGGACTTTCAGTCATCCTAGATAAATTTCCTCCTATTGCTGATCCATTGAGTAGCTGCACTTCCAACCCACTTTATGGAATAACTGCCCACGAAATGAAAGATTCTAAACAGTTCCATTTTCATAGAAACCATTTCATCTTCTAGAAAACAGGAAGGCTAATTATATAGAGTCTAATCATCTAATTTAGTGGTTATGTTTTAGCAAATCAAGAAAATATTGGTAAAATTGGGAATAAGGTAATAGAGATAAATTTATCTTTATGTTATTTTATTTTCATCATCTCACTTCATAACCCTGTTATAACTTGTAATTTCACTCTAAGCACCAAAGTTAAGGAATGACACACTTCACTTCTTTTTAAATGCTTTAGGACTTCTAATGAAAATTCCTTTTCAAACTATCGCCTATCATTTAAAAACCTATTTACTTACTATTCCTTAAACAAACTAGTTAGTAATCTGCTAAATTAGGCTCACCTAGAAGTCATTTGTTACTTCTCTTTTTAAAAGTAAGTAGATGAGACAGTCGCCTACAACGTAAGTAGCAAAATGATCAAAAAGGGCTATTTACGGAAAACCCCAGTAGCACTGGTTAGTGTCACAGTCTTAAAGTTCATAAAGTAAGATATATGTCATGAGTAAAATGCAAATTTATCTTCCAATTACAATTGATATTTTAGAGTTTACTATGGGTGGCAGCTGTAGGGACAATTAAAGAATTCTAATTAAAGCTACTTGAAACAAATGAAGGCTCTACCAGATTCCCTAATCTAACAGAATTTCTATCTTTTAAAGACAGAAAAGGATCAATGGTCATTTTTCATCTAAATCAAGAGCGGGTTTATTTACCTATTACATGCCACTTCCACTAATAACATAAGGAATGTATACATAGATTGTGAAATGGAGGATATAAATGTACAACATTGGCAGCATGTGTGATGATTACCGACAAGAATTAATCAGCATTCCTCATGCCATACACAATGCAGTTAGAATAGAAACAGCAAATCTGTTCAAGGAATGCAAACAAGCTGCATAAAAGGCTAAACAAGTAAAAGTATATCATCAACTATGACTCAAATTACATCTTTAAACTGTGTGCCAGCTTCCTTTAAGTCAACACTGTAGAACTTGGTCCCCGATAGACTTTCTAAGCTGGGAAGTACTGCATCTTCTAAAGTTCACAATTTTATTACAGTGCCAGTGTACTTAATTAAATCACACTTAATAATTCAGCTTGTAAATTAACCCTTGATGCAACTGATAAATTGTTGTGAATATTTATGTAATGTTTTACTTAGTTATAGAGTCTGTTGCTAAGACTCAGAAATTCTATAACCATCCTTAGTAATAATGGGATGAATTTTTTCAGTTTAGTTTTTTCTATTCAGTCTTTAGCTCCAAAACTCCAAATATGGTAGCTCCAAACCTGAAAAATTCAGAAATTTTTCAGAATTTTTCAGGTTTGGAGCCACTATATTTGCCATGAACAATTCACTCCCATGTATAATGCACACTCATGTTTTTGGCCCAAACTTTCAGGAAAAAAAAAAATCCTTTGTTTAATTTTTTAATTCAAATTTTTAGTTGTTTCATTTAGATACCTGATTTTTGTATTATAAAGGAATTTTAGCATTTCTTTTTTAACATACTACAGTGTGCGTAGAGTTACACTTTTAACACATGTGCATAAAAAGATTTAAAACATTTACATAGATAGGGAATTAGTACTATCCATGTATATTGCAAATCCCTTTTTGCCCCCTCAAAAACGTGGGCAAAAAAGGGCACATGACACATGTTAAAATACAGTACTAGTTCTTTAGTCTTCAGAACTCTGGTGGTAAGGATTCAACTGAGATCTTGGGCCTACAGAGAGATTTCTGTCATATGGTTGTTTTTACGGTGAAACTTAGGTCTCAGGAAATTCTCATACAAAATGCTTTCTCTATGCATACAAAATGTAAAGAAACACTTCTCTCCTAACCAGGCTTCGTAGAATGCATTTGGGCTATTAAAATGTTTATGATTGACTCTGTAAAGAATGAAGGGTAAAGGAATGAACATGATAATTAATTTAAAAGATCCACTACTATTTTTACAATCACGAGCCATCTTCCCTTGTAAAGAAAGCTCAGATGAATTTGAAGGCCTTTGCATCCCTTCCTTGCGACCAGAGCTACACCGAAATTCACCACAATTCCCAATTTGTAGTTTCTAACATCCACTCACCTTCGGTTCGGATACTTTAGTGGCTGGAGAGGCTTTCGGTCACGGTTTCCTCCAGTGAAACCCTCCAAAGATTTCATGTCTCACGTTGAAGAAAAGTCAAAGTCCTTAACAGGAAACCACACAATCTGCTCTCCCGTTTTTAACCCTATGTGTTACTATTCTCTCTCTGATTCCCTACACTTCAGGCACAGGGCTTCTTGCTGGCCTTTGAACCCTACAGGCCCATCCCCGTCACGAGGCCTACACGCTTGCTCTTTGCCGGGTAAGCAGTTCCTACTTTCTGCCTCCTTCAGGTCTTAGCTCCAACCTCACCTTCTGAGTTAAGTTTTCCCTAACTATTCATTTGAAATTCCAGTTCTCTTTCTTACCTTCTAACTGCACAGGCATTTCTAATTTCATTTATCCTCCTAAATTGTATTCATAGCACATGTTACCATGAGTCACATACATACATATACATTTTAGTCGTTTGTTAATAACCTTTTTCCTTCCACTGGAATATAAACTCCAGGAGAGCACAGACACATTCTAGTTGCCTAGGTAAGTGGAGAGCATGTGAAAAATATTTTCTGAATGACATAAATTCATCAGTAACTGCCATGAAATGATACAAGGTACTTGATGAGCCTATTATAGATGAATTTGACAGTCACAAAAACTACAGAGGACTTCCTTTCAAAAAGTTAACCTTTAGCTGAGTTCTGAAGAATGAAAAGGAAGTATCCAATTTAAAAGAGAAGGAAATAAGGTTCCAGATATTACGAACAGTAAGAACAGAATGTTCTGCTGAAGTGAGAGGACCTCAGACAGGGTCATCTTCAAGTATGGGGAAAACCATAGTTTTTATTTATTAATATTTATATAAATAGGGCCTCGTAAGGACTGGAAGAAAGTTCAAGTGGCTGGAGTTCAGAGAGACATGGGGTGACATGGTATGTGATGAGACTGCAGGTACAGGTCACAAAGCACCCTACATACTAGATTGGGGGGTTATTCTAAGAGCAACAGGAAGCCAGTGATGAGGAGCACGGGGTCACATACCGTGTGTGTGTATGTGTTGAAAGGATGACTCAGACTGCAGCACAGAAAATATATTGAAGACAAACAAGAAATAACGGAAGCTGAATACTGCAGTCGCTACTAACCCCGTGAGAATGACTGCAGCTGGGGTGACAGTCGTGACGTCTCTCAGGCCTTTGGGCCTTTTCTTCGGCTCTGCCATCCCAGTCTCTTTGCCTTTACTATTTTGCCCTCAAGTTTCACAACCTGGGAGGGCTCCAGCCTTGCTCCCTCCTCTCAGCTGAAAAAAGTTTGAAATGAAAGAGCTTTCCATTTCCTGCCACTTCTCTGCACGACTCCTGGCTCCATTCACAGCAAACATGCTCTGGGGTTTTCATGTATTTAGATACTTATTGTGGCCACTTGCTCAACCTCCATGGTGATGGTAACACATCAGGAGTCATGTTTCCTTCACCAGAATCTCCCCAATAGCTGATACACTGAAGACAGGCACTGGTGCTTGTTCAATAAATGAGAAATTAAAACAACTGCTGATCTGCCAACACAACAAAATGTCCACAGCGTTCTCATCGCTGCTCCGTAGATGCCAGGAATTCTTTTGAGAATTCTTTTTCTGCACAAAATATATAAGCTACAGATCATGTTATCTATTAGTGACTGAATATGCACTTGAAGTTTAAACATATCAATAGCTTGATAGAATATAAATATGACCGATTTTTTTTAATTCTATGAAGATAAATAATGCATTTGGGAAGGAAATTGTATACATAGTTCTCAGCACAATTCCCTGAGGCACTGAAAGTAGGATCCAGTGAAGTGGTAACTCATGAAAACACAAAAGCGTTCATGCAGCTCCCCCCAATTTTTTGAATCCTAGAGAATAGGTTATTATGAGATGCTGAACCATCAAATTCAATTGCAACTATACAAATAGTGACAGAATCCTTTCCAGTAAAGATTCTTTTTTTTTTTTTTTTTTTTTTAAGAGACAGAGTCTCACTTTGGCATCCTTAGTAGAGTGCTGCGGCTCAACAGCAACCTCCAGCTCTTGGGCTTAGGTGATTCTCTTGTCTCAGCCTCCCGAGTAGCTGGGATTACATGCACCCGCCACAGTGCCTGGCTATTTTTTTGTTGCAATTTGGCCGGGGCCGGGTTGGAACCGCCACCCTTAGTCTATGGGGTTGGTGCCCTACTCACTGAGCCACAGTAGAAAAGATTCTTAATAGCATACACTGATTCTTAGCTATTCTAGAGCATGACCTAAATTCTGTCTAATAAATACACACAAACACACTGATATACCTACACAAATAATTCAATATTAAAGTTAAAATTGTAAAGCAGGTCATGGAAAGGTGAGAAAAGTTCTTAAAGGACAATGAGTAAGAATTTTCAGCTATGTCTGTTTTACGATAGTATTGAAGGTTAACTAGCACCATTTGGAAGTTGTTCTTTTTCAACCTCCGTTTCAATTGTGCAGCTGTCCTGAAGCTGCAAAGTTTTAAACAGAAGATCATTTTTCAGAGAAGCTGTACACAGAAGGTCATAATACAAACCAGGCAACCAGATTCTCCTACCATCTAACTAACAAGGAAGTCAGAAAAGGCAGTTCTTTATTACAAATGCTTTACACCGAGGTTAGACAGGGGAAGAGTAGCTTAGAAAAGTAGTGTTCTTTGAAAGAGATACGGATGTTGCTTCCAATTTATGAAATTATAACACTTGTCAACTAGAATGATTTTTGTCATAAGAAACATACTGTTAACAAATCATAGATCTGACTAAAAGGACATCCGATTGATGCTTTATTTTATATAAACACTGACCTAAAAAGTGGACCCCTAAAAACCTGATATCAAAAGACACAGAGATAGATCCCAAGTCAGAATGTTAGAATCAAAGACTAGAAACAACATTTCCAAATAAACAAAAGACTCCTGCATAACTACGTTATTTATGTAGTCTATGCAAATACAACCTTACACTTGTGTTCACTGTGTTTACTTCAAGTCACTTTTCTTCTCTCTAAAAAAGACAAAGTGACAGAAAAGAGTGGAAAACAAAAAAGTTTCTGCATTAAACAAAACCAACTTTTATCAACAAACATACTTGAAAAAAATATTTGCTTGTACAGAAAACCTATAAAATTATCTGGTTCAATACCTAAATGGGTTATGGATATTCCCTACAGTCTCCATCCATTTTTGGTGAATTCAAATTGTCTTGAAGAGTTATCCTCTTATTACTACATAGGAACCTCCAAGTATTTGTATTTTTGACAATCTTAAGTAAAAAAGTATGCTCTATAAACATTCAGTTTAACATATTTGCCATATTGTTGCTTAAACAAGATTACCACAAAGAAACATAGCAACTTACCTGCGACACTGCCGAGCATTCAGGAGCTCCCGTAATTCAGATGATCTAACTCTTCTTCTTGCCCTCTACTTTCTAAAGCCATTGCCTACCCAAATACTTTATGTTAGTGCTATGATACTAACAGGACACATGCTAATGTTTAATAAATGGATAAAACTCTTCCAATATGGTATTATTTCCAATGGACAAAAACTCTTTCAATTGTATAAAGTTCTGTGTTTGTAACCATTTTAGGAATTTCCAAGATACAAAACCATACTCTGTGTTTTTTGTCATTTGTAAGACAAAAAAAAAAAAAAAAAAAAGAATAGGCCTTATACTGAGAAGCAGTGAAATAAAAATTAAGCACATTCCCTACCAACTCATAAGCAGCATGGGTGGACCACAATATTCCATAATAAAAAAGAAACACAATACAAATTTCATCTCAGAGTGTTGCTGAGAGTGGCTGAAAACGTAATTCCAGGGTTCTACATTTCTTCACACACAATGATGTTTTCAAAGATCATCACCAGTTCTCTTAGATATTGAACCAGATATTGAACCAGAGCTCATGGTACAAGAAATGCAGAGGGTATTTTCCCCCCAGAATACTTAAGGACAGAAAAGAAAGGAAAAAATGCTTGGGTGCATTCAGTTCTTCCTCTATTCAGGAAATGTTCCCAACAAAAAAAATATATCCTTTAGAAATGTTCAAGGAATGTTATTTTTCCTTTTCTTTAAATATAATGGAAATAAAAAATATACCAGGAAAATAAAAAATGAACATCAATGGCATATTTTATGAAAGATATATATACACAGTATTCATTCTATAAACATGAGGGCACGATTTCTTATCATAAACAAAGTAAGATTTGATTTTCAGGATATGTTCCTTACTTAAAATCCCACAAATAAAAACTTATCCATGAAAAACTAGAGATATTTTGAATACTAAAGTCCTTTATTCAACAACACAGAAATTTCACAAAAACAACTTTACTGGGCAAATTGAATGTGAGTTTTAAAAGTTTTTTTATACAGTTTTGTACATGCCCCATAAGTGATTTTCTTTAATAAATACACTGTTTTCCAAAACTGCTTTTTAAATAATTGCACAAGCATACATACACCTTACACAAATATCTATTAGAAAATTTAATAGATAACTGCACAGTTCAGAATAGGAGAACACCGTGAAAGGAGTACATTGTGTGGCCCAGGTTCTTGGAATATCTCTGACTATTTGGCAATTGTAAAAATGGAATCCCTCCTAACATAGTAGCTGTCTTTTATTCACTAGGAATACAGATCTCAGTGTGAAACGCCAAGTTTAATAAAAACAAAATCTGAAACATTTAGCAGTTACATGAGAACCAACTGTTTGATATCACTGTGACTCTAACCATGATCAAAGACCCACTACAGCTTTTTGCTGAACATCTCTGACCCTCACTAGTATGTTCATTTAACTGCTCTCCTTTTTCATTATTTGATTACAGATACTATCAGCTTAAAGACTTTATATGCTTTAGCATTAATTGCACAACTTGCATGCCAGGGGTTCTGAATAAAAGTAAGGGAATATTCCTTTCTTTTAGTGATTGCTTTATATTCATTCATAGCAAGCCCATCATCTCTTGCTCCCTCTAATTGTATTCAGAATAAGAAATTTGTATGTTGGAGATTAAGCAGGAGACATTTTTATATACTCTTACATTGGGGGATGACTATTAACATTTTCTCTCCTAAGAGTAGATACATTTCTACTTTGTAGAACAAGCCCCCACTTGTACACAGACAGGCAGAGGTCATCGGAAAATCATTTGGTCTGAAGATGTGGAAAGAGAGGGATTTGCAATTATGATATTCTTGTGATCAGCTGAAAGGACACTGGCTCATGGCACCATGTCCTGACATCACAAGTATTTTCCATGCTCTCCCCAAATTCTGGCAGGGTACGGCATCTCCTTGACAACATCTAGAGGAGACAAGACCCTGTGTATATGGAAGTCTCTGACAAAACATTTTATTCAGCTTGTCTGATATATAATTTGTACATTGGATGACAGTCTAGACAACCCATTGTATAGACAGTCCACACAATCCTTATTTTGAATGTTCTTGATACTGAATATGAAACACACAGTAAGGAATTTTTAAAAGCTACTTTTCATTGGTATTTTAGAATTATGGAAAATGCAAACCTTCAAACCACTGCCTTAGGATTACAATGATATGCTTTACAAGTTCTCAGTACATGGACATGTGGAGAAAAACTAAAGGAAGGCCAGAAGAATAATATCTTCAGCATCACCAATGAGAACTTTGTATTCACCATACATTACATAAAGAGAGTTTAATCAAAACCATTAAAAAGTGGGTGGTGTAAAAGAAGAATGTCAATAAGAGAAACATAAGAGAATGTCTTAAAAGCTACACTTTCCCATTTCAGTAATCAACAAATTTTCTTTCATTAAAAAAAAATGAATTGACAGGTAAAACACCACATTTTACAATATACAGATTCATTAGTTCTTTTTAAAAAGCAAACAACAAAAACACATCAAGACATGCACTACTAGAATGTATTTTAGACTCCAGGACGTTGCTGTGTGGTCTTTGTTACCGTACGTCTAAAATAGCCTGAACAGACGTTTGCTTCACTTCTGAAACAATCGTCATTTTCCAAAAAGCAAGGCAAGCTTACCTTTCAAGTGTGAAAGTAAGTTTTCACTTACTTGTAATTGGCATATTGGTAAACAACCCAAAACTGTAAAATTAAAATGGAATAAGAAAGAACTCATATAGCTCTCATTGGTCCTATAGCAGAAACAGAAATTCTAACTAGAAACCCTCAAAGGAATATACAAGCAGAACATTATCTCCGTACAGCATACAGCACATTTTAGCTGGTTATCACTTAGGTCTCACCTCTAAGTATGGAGAGGTGTGGTACATAATGAATCGATCTCCAACTGTAGGCCATATAGTCCTATGCTAGGCGCGTTCAGTTACACCTGCTCTTCTCATCAGCACTTGTACCGCTCTATCCTTTCCCCAATGATGAAGTGCTGCTCTGCTTAAATTGTTTTTTTTCTGGGATACCATTTCCCATTCAAACTATAACTAGATTTTCAGAAATATTCACCTGATAATCTTTCCCAAAGCTTTCAAACCCCTTTCACTGTTCCATCACTCTTTCTCTCCCCTTAAATTCTTTCTCTTCTCATGATCCATTCTGCTACCTTCTTCAGCAGGCTAATGGACACAGTGGTCTGAAACAATTGGCTAGTGGATAAGGAACAAAAAGCTGCAGGAACATATCCACTTTCACAGTCTGTGTGCTTTTGCTAAACTCTGTTCTATCCCTTAAACTGAGAATAGATTTTATAATCGGGAATAAAATAAAATGCAATCATATTTGTCCTAATGGGACAGCCTTAGGAACCTGCCATGGGAAAACTGTATCCTACATGAAAAGGTAGCCCAGGTTTTGTGGAGCATTAGAACTCTGCGTGTATGCGCGTGCGTGCTGGTGATGGTGGTGGGGGTATCTTACATTACCTAATTCCACAGACTGTGGCCCTACCTTCTCAGGAATTGAAAGCATCAAGTAACAAGAACAGAACTGGCAACAAGGGACCATTCCACTGAAAAACTAGGGGAAGACTACTGGTCCAACTGGGAGGCTATGAAAAAGTAAGATTAAAAAGAGATTAAAAAAAAATAAAACAGTTCATTCTTATCAATGGGTTCAATTCTTCTACACTGAAAATATATCCAGCCATGCCTTAAGGCAGAAGGCCTCAGGATATTCAAGTGTTAAAATAAAAAGTTACCACACATGGAATTAAAACTTTTGGATACTCTTTATTCAATTTTATTCTTCCTACCAAAAAAATAAGTAAAAAATAAACAAAGAAACATAAAACATTTATACAGCTCATGTTGGGCTGGGAAAAAAAAAAGTCAGTCATGGATTTCACCCCCTAAGATAGGATACTTTATTCTTTAGCCTAGAAAACACTGCTTTTATTTTTTATTTTTAAATCATACAACAGATTTTGCATTTTCCGACTACTCTGAGTACTCCGCCTTACAGTGCAACCCAAGACAAATCAACTACACTAAGTATTTGGGAGGTATACCCTTCTGTACAGCTCGTTTGTAAGCAATGCAGGTGCATAACCACTACTCTAATATAGTGCTCGAAGATTCATTGAGACTTTCATAACACCTTCCCCTCTTGCAACAAGACAACTGAAGGTCATCGCTGGATGCATCGTAATCTTTCAGTCTTGAAAAACTTGGCATCAAGTCTCTACGGAAAGATGCGTGGCAAAATGGTGCCAGTGCTGTGGCTGCTTCTAGAAACAACTGGCAAAAAATATTTAAAGCTAAAATTTATTGCTCCCGATTTAACTTGCAGAACCATACTGTTGTGTACAAACTGTTAATCTCCATAGATGCTCAGACATGATTGTCTCCTTGTGTCTAAACACACAAAATACAAGCTGCTATCTGTACAGTTTACAGTACTGAAACACATATATTTGAAAATGAAGTATAGATATGTACTTTGCAAAGATACATGATTTTACAGTAGGGGTTTACCCAAACTTATTTTTTTTTACAGCCACTTTCAAAATAGACAACAACTTCACTAGTATAGCTAAATTACATCAAAGAAAGAATCAGTGTATTGAAAGTAAATAGACTGGCCGATTCCCCAAGATCCCACGTTATTTTTATGTGTCTTTTTTCTTTTCCTCTTTTTTTTTTTTTTTTTTTTGAAGAAACCCCTATACATAAAATGAAAATAATTTCTGGATATTTTCTTCAGTGGTGGACTAAGCAGTTTCTTAAAACAAGACATTAGTTTGCCCTTCATTTCCAAATGCCTTGAAAATAAGATCTACTACTGCTTTAAAAGAACCATCGGAATGCTTCAGCGCTGGGAACAGGTGTTCTCTATAAAAAAAGAGCAAGAAAACAAGTTAAGCTTTCTTTCTGTGCCAATATAAAATTAGACTTTTCTCCTTTACACTTTGGTAATATTTTTAGTTACCAATATACCACATAATGACATCTATTTCCACATTTAATAAAAAGAAATGCTGGATCTGAGAACATTACAAAAACAAGAATCATCGACTTAATGGTAATTTACTGAATATAGTGATTAAAACATGTTGGTTTAAAGTATACAGGAAATGCAGCCTGAAACATCCATAGATTACAATCAGAATAAAAGGAAGGTTGAAGCTCCTAACCAAATAGCATGAAGACCAGTCAGCACAGGTATCAAAAATCTGGATCTGCCTCCCGGCATGCCTCTATCACCTCAGTGTCAGGAGCAGAGACACACAGATGGCACCGCCACATCATGAGGAAAGGAAAGGATTCACTTCTGCTGCTTAGCTTTCTAGAGTGACTGTTTTTTAAGACAGGTCATCTATCTGGTTTTGTATTTCAAAGGACATAATCAGCTACGCACACAGCCTTCAGTGTGAGTGAGAGTGTTTGCTGTAATTGTTTAACTGCAATTGACTTACCCTGCCTCCTAGCACACTAACAAAAATGCAAGCAAAAAGTTAAACCAGAATTTAGCCCCTGTTTTTATATACAAAATCCCAATATATACACACATAGGCTACCTATGTGAAGCTGAGGATCAGAGTTCAGGAAAGTAATTTCTTTTCTCTGCAGATTTTTTTATGACAGGCTAACAATAAATATCACACTCATATTACCTCTATCATTTATCAATTACTAAATGTTAAACATGGTTCTATGAATAATCTAACGAGAACTCTACTGACAAAACGTATCACTATTTTAAAGTAAGCGAGTTTTTATTTTTAACAAGTCAATGTATGTATGAAGAGAATTGATACTGTCAATGATACTCAGTGGGGCTTAACTCTCCTTTTGTGCCATCAAAATATTATCAGTGGTTTTCCAAAGGAGTGATAAGCTAGTATCCAAAAGTACAAAGAATCTTTTCAACAAAAAGCTTGTAGGTTACTATGAGGTATTTCGGGTAGGCAACAGGTAGTTAAGCCTGAATTTTCATCTGTGTATCAACATTCTAATAATTCAGCATGTCATATTCTTCCTTAGAATGCCTCGTCCTATAGTCTGCATATATTCTAAAGATATACATACATAATCACATGAATACACTGTGAAGGTACACAAGAAACAATAAGTCACGAATAAATTTTCCTATGAAGGCTAATGAAAGAGAGTTGATTTTATTTCTTAGACCAGTTCAACAAGTCTGTGTAGATACTATAGCAAGATGGCTGCTAAGGATTAAACAAGTATATACACTGCATGCCACCAATACACTTCTATTGAGTAGGTATACAAAAATTCATGAACATGAACACATAATTATATACCTTGTAAATACATCTTAGGAGAATGTTAACAGCGCTGAAATTTATTTTCAAAAATACACTGAAAATTCTACTGCAAGCATTCTAATTGAGATTAGCTTTTATTTGCCTCCTCAGACATGAGTTATTTGCTTGACGTTGTCCTATTGTAATAACGTCATCTAAAAAAAGTATTAATTGATTAAGATGTCAATTAGAAATTCAAATGAATAAAATAACCATTTCGGAAAGCAAACCTGCTTTTCACTATCTGCACTAAAAGAAATTTTTTAGAAAGTCCTCACAACCAGTACAATAAATTTCAAAGTAACTGAATTAAAAACAAATCATGGATATGCTATAATTTACCTAAGTTTGCACATAGGTATATACAAAAAATGTAACTTCTGAAGTGTTTTCTAAAAGTACAAACAAAATGTTCCATAATCTCATAAAAATAGTACTGATCTTATTAATATTTTACTCCTTATCCATGATGGCTTAATCAGTTTTCTGCTTTCCAGCTTAGTTGGCATAACTGAATCTTTTGATTCTGTTAGTGAAAAAAACCTTCTACTACTTTCTAGCTTTACCGGTTTGAGGGATAAATGTAATGATGATATATCCTGATTCTATTTTTTAAATCATTATTAAAGTAACTCTATAAAGTAATAAGAAACATGACATACTCATTCTAATATTCATGCGTTACACACACACACACACACACACACACACAAGCAGTAAATGAAAACTTAAAAGTTTATACCAGATGCTAACTTGCTGGCTGATGCCAACTAAGAATAAATTTTATATAAGCACGCACACTTATATAAATGTAGTCATTTTTAACGAGGTAAGTTAGATCCAAGCATATCCATGCAATTATAGATCTATGGTTACAAATTCACATATGAAAAATAAACATGTGCATATATATTCATATATATGCACATTTATGTGTATATGTATGACACGGAGATGCCAACTTACTCTCAGATGCCAACTGGAAACAAGATTATAAATATATACTTATGTAATCTTGTATCTTGATAAACATATATGTTTATGAAGATAAACAGCAAAAATATATGGAGTACATTTTTTTAAATGAGATGAAGTCCTTATGTCTTCAATAGACTTTTAAATCTCTTTTCCAACGTTCTGCTCTTCCTGTGCCCCTTTCAGCTACTCAATTTTATTTGCCGCATTTAGGAGAAGCACGCTTACAAAATGCCAGCTAGGGTCAAAAGTCACTGTTGTGTGGAAAAAAATAGTCACTTCTCAATGCATGTTAGCACTAAAAATCCACCTCTAAAAACTAGGCAAACACGAGGGAAGCTCAGCACAGATTTTTCTACACTAACACGATCTGTCATAGATATTCTGTGATATTACTATGTATTTTAATATTACTATGCCTATATTGAGGCCAGTACGTATTCCCAGGTACAAGTACATGGACAACTGGTTGCAGGGAAAATGAGAATGCAAACTGGGAAGGCTCTTCTAAAAACTGCTCATTCTTTGTACTAAGATCTTGGAGGTCCAGAGGCCAAGAAATGTTTAGTTGGAAAATCACATAAAATAAAATATGTGGAAAAAAGAAAAAGAAAAAGAAAACTACTGATGCATTCATTAGAACAAGTAATCAAGGCATCTACCAGAAATTTGTAGTAAGCTTTCTCTAACAGGCTTATTACAGGGTTAAAAAGTGACAAAACTCAGTGTCCTACGGTGCACATGAAACAGTTCTATGTCCAATCTTTTCCCAATTTTCATCAGGCTCCCTGGAAATTTACTTCAGGCCTGGACTGGGCTCTTCTAGCCAAGCTGGGTGAAGGAACACTG
This sequence comes from Otolemur garnettii, assembly GCF_000181295.1. Classification (NCBI taxonomy): domain Eukaryota; kingdom Metazoa; phylum Chordata; class Mammalia; order Primates; family Galagidae; genus Otolemur; species Otolemur garnettii. The sequence goes on from NW_003852498.1 coordinate 3,455,209, forward strand.
TTTTGATAGGTAAAATATTAGGTTAAAGTATAGATTTTTAATTCTGTCTGCACTAATTTGGGGACACATCTTTACTAACTGTCCACGAATGAGGTCATCTTTATAGGAAAACTTCGATAGTAAATGGTGCAGGAACTCAGCATACCAACACGGGGGATTAAATACCCTGACCAGCTACCTTCAAGTTATATAAATTCAAAAGCCCAGCTGGGGAATCATACTCCTGATGAGATTATAGGGACTTTCTGAATCTCAGCGATGCTTGCAGGGGACCTTTATCCTGAGTGACAGGAAAGCCAGATTCCACTGGAAGAGAAGGGGTGGGGAAGTAAAAAACAGAATTTAGTTGATCAGCGTTGTTTAAGGCAGCCCTCACTGTTCCCGCAGGTGCGAACACTGGCAAACAGCAGCCTTGCTCCCAGGAGACCCGTGGGGGAACCTGCAGCCCCAGTTCTCTTTCTGGTACTGTTGAAAAGCACCGTGTTGCAGAGAATTCATCCCTACACAAGCCAGATACCGACGACCTTCAAGTTCATAGGCATGTCTTCTGTTTTTCCCCTGAACAACTTTTAAAAGAAAAGGAATTTCCTTAAATAATATAATGATATAATCCAAGTCCAAATACATTTTACATTTACTATTTAAAAATATATGAAAAGTTATTGATGTCTTTGGCAGATTTGTGTTTCAGTTTGTTCTAAACTACCTAAAATAATTAAAAATCCCCAAAGGCTGCCACCTTAAGAATTTGCATGTGTTTTATGGAAGTAGTGTCCTCAGGTGGAGGACGTATCTACATAGTATTGTTGGAAATATATCAAGTCCAATAAAAATTCAGCTCATAAAAGCTAAAAATGGGCATCTATGACTCTGCTACATAGGAAGATATGCAGATTGGCCATTCGTATCTACTAATAAAATACAATATGTAAAATATTCTCAACCCCACACATAAAACTAATCTCTTTTAATAAAGGTAGACTTGGAGTCCCAAAGAGAAAATTAATAACTTTTGATGCTGAAATTTACCTCAGACTGCATACAATTTTAAATTGAGAGAATGATTATGACATTAGAAATGTCTATGACTAAAGTGAAATATATTTTTCCGACTTATTTATATATTTCCCAATCCAAAAATTTCAGTGATTTACCCAGGCCTTCAGAATTCTAATGTGAAACAAGATGAGTCTCATATAATGATTTCCAAATGGAAGTCAGTACTTTGGGGTACAAATAACTTCCTGTTTTCCCATTTATAATTAATTAAAGAAATGTAAGTCATCGAATCATTTCCTGTTTGCCATATGATATGAATATTTTTTGAAACAAAATCAATTTCAAGCTGTAGTTAGCCATTACAATCTCTTATAAAATCTTCTGAAATACTGTTTTAACTGTGAGGAATCCCACTATAAGTTTCTTAGACTCCTGGACATCTGTGGCCTTGATGTTGGAAACCCTCACTATGTTTGAGTCTACCTTTTTTTTTTTGGCTGTAGCCGTAGTCATTATTGTTTGGTGGGCCTGGGCTGGATTCGGACCCGCCAGCTCAGTGTATATGGCTGGCACCTTAGCCGCCTGAGCCACACACTAGAATTTGAAGACCTGAATGAACCATGGAAATTTTATAATATAAAATGAATAAATAAGACAAAAGGTACTAGGCCCCATTGTTTCCCTTTAGCTATTCAGTGATGTTTTTTCCAGTTTCACATGAAACTTTCAAGATTTGGGTTTTTTTGGTAAAAACAAAAGCAAAAAGTTTCCTGATTTATGAAAAACTACATTTTTCTAATGTGATTCACTAAGCGCATTGAAACATTTGAGATACATAGGTTCCCAATTTTCTTATTGACAAAAATCTCAAGACCTAGTTGTAGAAATTGGAAATTGTATTATACATTTCTGTGGATAAGAGCACCCACACGCTAACACAAATTAATACACATTAATACAAATCTTTGAACAATTAATAATTATGGCACAAAACGATACCTAGTAGAGGTGAGCGCCTCCTCCCAAACGTTATTTTTTTCATGATTCTTTGTAAGAGCAAAGCCAAAAGGTTTTCACAGAATGATTTTTCTATATTCTATTTATAAACAATATAGTCACAAAATCATGGTTCATAATAGTCTAATAATATAATTATTAGTAAGCACTGCTATTTCACAGGCTACTTAGTATGAGAGAACTATTAATTTATGACAAATGATAATCACGCAGTCCAAGAATTTATTATTAAATCAAAAACAACTTCATATTCATATCTCAATTTTAAAATACTTGGATTAGTATCAGTATACACTGTTTTTACTTTTTAAATTACACCTCAATACTTTCTTGTTCTGCCCTATCATAATGTATCTGTATTTATATTATATACAGATCATTTTTTCTCATAAATTCCAATTCTTTTAACATGTAACTATGTAAGTCTTTGGTAGAATCACACCTTATTTAGGCTATAGCTATAAGCTACAAAAATATCTATCAGTACTACCATTAACTGGAATATTAGACCCCCTATCCAGGGGAGACAGCACCAAATAAGTAACTCCCTCATTTTTATGACACAATTTGGGGGAGGAAGGACATAACTAGGATTGTAAGGATCCGTCCATGTTTTTGGTTTCCAAATTGACATCTGTGGCCAAGATACCTCTGATTAATGGTAGAGAACTTGAGATGGCCTTTCATTAATATTGATTCACTGATAGCTGCTCTTGTTACTTTTCTGCCTTGGGAATGAAGTTTCATCCCCCAGCCTGGCCCTGCCACACTCACTATAGCCACCACCATCCTCATAATCACCACTATGACAGCACGATTTGAGACTGGGCAGTGTAACTTTAGAAGCAAACTTGTTTCTATGTTATGTTGTAAAGGTAGTAAGTCAAGTCTTTATGCAGGTAGAGCCAGTCAGGAAAACAACTGTCCAAGCAATGAGAATGGATTGGGAAGGAAAGTAATGGACTAACACCAGGATTCACATTGGCCTAGAAATGACCCAAAGAAAGCACTTGCTTTTGGTCCTGGTATCTAATGCAGGGGTTCTCAAAAGGGGGCCAGTTCACTGTCCCTCACACCATTGAAGGGCCAGAGTGCGGGCCCCGGGATGAGTCAGCTGCTAAGCAGGACAGGCAGTGGCGGCAAAAATGCACGACGGGCCGGATAAATGTCCTAGGTGGGCTGCATGTGGCCCGTGGGCCATAGTTTGAGGATGCCTGATCTAATGTAACTACTTAATTTGGGCAAGTCTCTTGATTACTCTGTATAATTATATCTTAATTTATTTACTTCAAACCACATCAGTCTAACAAATAAAGTAAATTTATTGTGGTATAAATGGTAGTTTACTTTTTAAAATATTCTTGAACATACAAAAATAGACTGTAGTATGGTGATACCATGGTAAGCAGAGAAAGGAAAACCCTTCATGAACCCACAGGTTAAAGAAGTGTAGTTTTGTATCATATTTTTAATCTCACATGTAAGAGGGAGTCAGAAAAGAAATTAAAAATAAAATTGAGACTAAAAAGCAAAAGTTAGGTCAATAAAATCAATCTTATACTTTATAAGTATACATGATTGGAATAGTTTCCCTATCTCCTACACTCATATGTATATATTTTATTTGCATGTGTAAGTATATGTGAATATACGTAGTTATAGAACATGAATAAATACGTACATATACGAAAACGTGTGTGCATAAAAGTTCAATAAATCAATCTCCTCTCAAAGTCATGCTAGCAATTCCTATTGAATATAACAACACCTCTAAGTGAGATCACTGGTAATTAGCTATTAAAAAAAAAAAGACTCATTTTTCCTGACCCAATTGTTGGACAATTTTAAACATTAACTATATTAACTATATTAATTTTATCACTTTTTCACTGGAAAGGAGAAGAAATATTCATATAAAATGTGAGGTCACTTAAAAGTATATTAAGAGGTGCTATTTAATTGATTAAAGCTACAATTTGGACAGTCTTTAATGCATATTTAAAATACAATAGCTACACCTAACATCCATAAGAAATCCAAACTACAGTGATTCTCTTTGATTACTATACATCTGAGAATGTAAAAAATATTTGTTTTTTAATATCCTGTAAAAGTGAAAATCAGGCTGAGGCTAAGTTGCGTAGCACTTAAGATGCAGTCACTGACCTTCACTAGGTTCAAATTCTGTTATGATACATACATGACCACTGGGATAGACCCGGCCTACAAATCACAGCATGCTTTGTGTTCATGAACTACTAAATGGAATTTAGAAAATACTAATACTAATTTCAAATAAATCAAACAATTAGACGACCAAAATAACGTGCTTGCTTAAGACTACACGTCTAAGAACAGCATTTAGAGTTTGGAGACCTTCTCTTCCTCCTCTGTCCTCTGTTTCTCTGTTACTTTCTTTCTTAACTACATTGTTATTTCCTTCTTAACTACATTTCACACCAAATGCTCAAGTTCATAATCACTCTGATGGGGACACTCTGGTCTTTCTCCTTAATTTTCTTTTTTACATAATAAAGCTGAAATGTATACCATCAATTATTTTAATTTAATCTTTGTCAAATTATTACATGCTTGTTAGCATGTAATATAGAAATATATTTTGATTCCTCTGCAGTCATTAAACAGATACATACTAGTAAGCATTCTCCCTAGCATGACACCAGCATACTGTATGCTAGGCAATATCCTCAAGTATTAAGATTCTCATTTCTCCTGAGGAAGTTCCCATGGACTACCTTTTTCTGTAAGTATCACATGTTCCTTCTTTGTGCAAACATAGTCACATTTACATAGTTAACTCAATAGTAAAAAACATTAGTAAGCCTAACTTTTCAGTCACAGAGTTTTTAAAATGCAGTCATTCATAGTCTTTTCATTGTAATCTTTCCAGAAACTCTTCTATATGTACATTCTGTATTTTTCAGGAAATTCGCCTTCCAAGCACTTCAAAAGGACATTGCTATTTTGAACAATTTGTTGCTTGTAGATGCTGGATGTCCTCTATATTCCTAACACCAGTATCAAATTTGAACATTAGTCTCTTGGCCTTTCTCTGCTTCTAATTGCAGACTTAAGAATTCCTCTTAAAAAGAATTTTTGTTTTTCTACTATGGTAAATGAAAAGAAACAGCACTGAGTGGCTTTACTGGGTCTAAACTCAGAACCCAAGACGTCATTCCATACACCAGTGATATCATCCCTTTTGAGACAACTATCACTACTCATTTCTCATTTAAAACACCCAAGAAGACCCTGAACATTGCAATCCTTCTGCTAACGTGCTCCTTTCTGATTTCCCGTAAATCTGGAACAACCTTGCAGTCTGTCTCCTTTTCCTTCTTCCCTCTTCCTTCCTTCCTTTACTTTTTCCCCCTTCCACTATAGGCATTTCTCTAGGGTAAAAACCCAGGTTTCCAGTTCTCAGTGAAATATGCCTTGAAATAAAACTGAAAACTTAATACAACACCATAGCGACACACGATGTAGCAAGGTAGAAATTAGATCAGTCTGCTTTACACATGGAGATGTGGAAAACTAAACCAAGGACGAATCAGGAATTTTTTTTAATAAGTGTGAGACTGCTGCCATAATTTTCTAAAAGTTCTATATCACTATTTTAATTGTGTCCATTTTTTGGATGGAGAATTAAAAATAAGAACAGGGAACTAAATACCTAGGATGAAGGACTTGGAGTTAGAGAATTACACAGATATTAAAAAAGGCCAGTTAGGAGTCCAGAAAAGTTTGGGTTCCCTAAGCCCAGAAGTGTGTATTGATGTGTCCATGGGGTTCTGTGTCCATGTGTTTATGCGTCTGTGCGTTTATGTATGCATACATATATGTATTTATGTAGCCAGAGAACTTATGAAAAGTCTTAGAAGATCACAGTGCCTTCCTAGCTAAAATTTGTTAAACTGAATTAAATTTATCAAGGGTTTATTCTGTGCTTAATGTCACGCATTAAGAAATACACAACATAGGCACAGACCTCCCTAGAAGAAGGAAAGACACACTATTTGTAGAAACACATTTAAATTTGACTCTTTGACAACAATGTTCAAGTATAATTTCTTTCCTCACTACAGACACGTTCAGTAGTGATGTTGCTGTTGCTAACCTCGTGTTTTCCAGACTTGACTGCAACCAGTAGTTAAAGTACATTTATACTGCAGCCCAGGACATGCACACTGGTATATCCATTCCACTTCATAACAAATTGAACTCTACATTCAGCAGCCTTATAGAGAAGATCCAATATATTTCTTTTGAGATGGAAACGAGCCAGTGTCCTCTACTTTGTTTTTCAAAGACTAAAAGTAGACCACACAAGATATTTAACGTTTAATAGGAGAGTCCACATCTTCTCACATCACATCCATCTACGAACAACTGATAATTGTATCTTTTTTTTCTTATTCTTGACTCCATTAAAATCATCGTTTATCTCATTTAACCTATAAAAAAGAGTATCGCCGATAGAGAAGTCATTCCATAGCATAGTTATTTTCCTACCACTGATCCACCATCATTAATTTTCACCACTTCTACCTAATTAAATCTGTATGATCTTCTATTCTTTTAAAAAAATATTTGATGACATTTTACTTTGTAACATTTTGGAGAAAATATGTCTTATCTGGAATTGGTCAGACTCGCTAAAACACACAGCCATGTCCATGACTCTTCCTGTTCTATCAGCACATATTCCTCCCTCTTTGTCCTTCTAGGCCATCTCTGGCCTTTTGACATCAATCATCCATTTGGTGGTATTAGTTTTTTTTTTTTCTTTTTCTTTCTTTTTTGTCTTAAGTTGTTGAGCAAGGAACAGTGCTTTCAACATAGTTTTCCCCATAGTTTGACACTTTACTTTCTCAAAAATGCTTTCTAAAATATAAATTTAAATGCAGAACAGACACAAATGGGATACCATTTTTCCACCCATCTTGGAAGTATTCTCTTTTAGTTACTCTTTGGAATTATTCTACCAAATGTTTCAAAGGCATAAGTAAAAATAATAACATCGGCTATAACACAATCTGTTTTTCCTTATCTCTAATTCATCTGCCACCCCACTCCACTCAAGCCTCAGCTCTGACTCTCAAACAAAAAGTATTGAGTCAAGTCATAAAAAAGGATCTTTCCTTTATATACGTTCCATTGTCTGCAAAACTTTTACAACCGCTGAAGCAAAGCAGACATCCACATCCCATCTTGTCAAAGTTCCTTCTAGAAACTGCATTGCCTCATGGCTTGAATATTCCTTTTTCTTTTGTTTTTAATCTTTCTTGGTTAGTATTACAAATCTTCGAGGGCCTATTACTATTCCTATTACTGCTTAATTACATTTTATAAGTACCCTCTTCTTATTAAAAAGAAAAAATCTCAGCATAGTCAATTCACTTTTTATCTCAAAATGAAAATCTAGGTGTTTTATTTCCTACTAATATTATGATATGCATTTTTCCAGTTTTCCAAGTTTGCTTAATATTTTTAATTTCCAACATCTGTTAAGGTATTTCCAACTAGAATCCCCTTCTCTCTTACAGTGATACTCTTGGAATCGCTAATTTACATTTAGAATAACTCCCTGTGTCTGTCCAAAGAATGAAAATGGGAACCAAATGAAGGTCCCGGGTTAGTAACACAAAACACACTCACACACATACACACACTTCTATTAAGAGACACAAAAATTCATAGTGATGGTGCACCTATAGCAAGAAAAGAGAAAGAGCACTAAGCTATCAATGGCTTCCCACACTGACTGACTCCACTGGAAAATTTGCTCGGTTTTTTAGAACACTTGCCAAAGCAGGTATAAGACTAAGGAAATTTGTCTACCTCCTTCCAAGTAAGCTCAAGCCAGATATTTGCCAATCTGGACAATTACAACAAATATTCAGAAAACACACGCCACAAAATAGTCTACCTGGACTTTAATTTTTAAAAACTATAAGTAACCTGTTGGTGTGTTGAATTTTTTGTAAATATAGTTGCCTCATTCTCCACTTTTACTGATGCCTTTAAAATAGGACTGAGAAGTTGTACAGTAGCTTTTGTTTGCAAATATTAAACTACACATAATTACCTCCATCTTATTGATGAGGAAACAGTAAGTAATCATCAGAGAAGTTATGCTAATATACCTAACACAGTTCAACTCTTTAGTCACTTGATACTGGCAACTCTTTCGACAATGTCTTACCTAAGTATGTGGCCACACAGCCCAAATATAATTTTTAATTAAAAAGAAACGAAAATCTAGGAGACTCATAATGTATTTCCTGAATGTAATTTATAACTTATATCTGTCAAAGAACTGTATCTCAAATATGAGTTATCTGAAAAGGTACTTATTTGCTTTGCCACTATTTACTTAGTAAGAAATATAAAGTGAAATAGATGGGTTAAGAAATAGAAAAACAGAAAAATATCAGCAGGCTGATCGCATACCTAGCTATGGATTCTTATGCTTTTAAAAGAAATTAAGAGAAAGCCCCAGAAGTTTCACAGAGGAAAAAATATTTCTCATAATGTTTTAGAGTAGAAGTTAACAAGCCTGCTGGGATCCTTTTAGCCCCTGCAGAGCTAAGTCTTCAACATTATTAAATGGCTGTCGCATCTGAAGTATGGTGCAACATAACTCAATAAACAACAGAAAACATATGATGCAGAATGGAGGGAGCCTCTTCCATTACCCTGCCGAATAGCTCAATTTCAGGACAGGGGTTGGCATGTGATGGAACAAGATGTGACTTGAGGATAAAATCCTCCCTGTGCCCCTCCCCCACGATTTTGAAACTCCTGAAGAGTCTAATTGCTGGATTTTAAAAAGTATGCTACGATAAGGCACAAATCAAAGAACCAAATTATGAAGGCAACAAATCCTCAAAATTTACACAAAAAAATACTTTCATGAAAGTAAGTTTTTATTACAAAAGGTTTCCTAGAAAGCTCAACTCCCCTACCCAAGATCTTCTGATCTCTACAACACACAATAAAGATGAGACTTCACCTGGTATTTTTGGTTCATTTTTGCTTTTTAAAAATCAATCCAGGAATATGAGGAAAACTAAAAAGCAGTAATCCTTTCTTCACTTTGTATATTTACATAAAATATTAAGTAAATCTTGAATTTGACCTGTTACTTTAATTAGATATTTCGGTATGACAAATGTAAGAGTTTATTTTCATATTTTGTATGATCTGAATAAAAATAAATTTAAGATATGGACATATCCACTTTTTAAAAATTGAAGAGTAGGACACTTTCCTAGTTTTTTCGTGGTAAAATTAAAGTGAATTGATCTCTGGTGAACTATATATTCAGATCTAATCTGAACAACTGAAGTTAAGCTACAAATTCCAACAGCACCAACCACTTTCAAGACTTTTAAAAAACACACACTTTCAACCTATTTTAAGGAGATACTCAAATAATTTAATGCTGAAGTCTGTTAGCATAAAGATTACTTCAAGAATGCTTTCAGGGTCACACCAACATAAATTTTCAGTCTGGAACCAGATAAAGGGTGCTCCAACTAGAGCAAATATGGATAAAATGCTTATTCTTTTTGCACACCTTGACATTTTTAGTTTTTATAGGCTATTTCATTAAATTTTTCTATATTCATCAATAGGTAAGTCTGACTATAAAAAGTTACTCTGCATCCACAATAACAGATGGCTCAGACTCAACAGAATATGCAAAAATACTTGTGTCATCAATTCATTAAAAACTTTCAATCAATAGTTTAAAAGTCAATACTTTCCATTCTTAAAATATGCAAGTATGTTTATCTGACCAAACTGAAGTCTACTGTTTATTATTTGCTTTCTGACTGATTATACTTTGTTGAATTTCAAACAAACATGCTTATAGTATAATTTATGAGCAAGTTTTAATTGCCTTATTTTACTATGGCTAAGTGCCGCTAAAAGATTACGTAGAATTTACATGATATTTGCATGGGTACAGGTACTGTTTTCATTTAGGAATTATTAAACATAATTAATCTTTCAAACATACATTTTAATTGACAGATAAAATTGTATGCATTTATTGTGCATAGCATTAACTGTTTTAAAGTATATGGAACAAACTTTAATTTCCTTGCATTAAACCTAGTGACAGAATATGAATCTCCTTAGACTAGTATTACATGTGATGCCTTGGCCACAAATCTGTTTTACGGCTTTAGTCAAAACTAAACTTTTCTAAGCTTTTTTCTTGTCATGTATAAAACTCAAACTCTTACATTCTTTCTATGTTAAAATTCTAATGCTAACATGCTGCCCTTTTAAAAAAATTTATTGAAAAATTTCCTCTTTCTTTTTTTACAATCAATTTTATATGTACATTTTTGGATCAAAACAAAACTTTATATTTTTCCTACTGGCATGTTTTTTAATTATTGAAACTGAAAATGAAGAGCCATTTCTAAATTATGACATACAATGACAAACTGGTGGATGTTTCCACTTAAGGCATAAAACATTTACATTTCCTGGATGACTTTTTTAAAACCCCCAAATTTCAAAAACTTATAACATTTTCCATTATAGAATTATTTCATTGCTTAGCTATATGGCTCTGTTTGAGTGACACCCCTATTTAATGTCTGGTTTACAAATGAATTTCCTCAGGAGGCAGGTGCCATCTTCCTGCACAAATTGCAGACAGTATTTTGTATAGAATTTGGCAAGTGCAATTTATATGGTTGGGGCTCTTAGAATTTACCAACATATATAATATGTCTCTCCTCCCCTAAAACATCTCTTGAAGCAAGTAACCAATTTTGGGAAAGTATCTGGATGTTTTCAACCAAATCTTTTAGAAGCTCAACCTAACTTGTGGGAAGATTATTATTGGTCTGTACAATCAGCAGACAAATATTTAAGAGTGAAAAGCAGGAAAAGAGAGAAATGGAATTGTTCCAGTTTCACTACAACCTTCCTTCTCCAATCTCTCTTCCAGTTTACCCAAAGGATGGTGGTGGTGTGTAGCTTGCAGCAAAAGAGCCAAGAGTGGGGGCAGGGGAATCTCTGGAGGCACTGCTTACTAATGTAATTCCATAAATCAACTAATGGGAGAGAAACCAGATCTGTGTGGTCTCTAATGCTGTCCCACAGAGATCAATCATGTCACCTGAACAATGTTCAGGGACTAAGAGGCTGGCTTGCCCAGGGGACAATTTTATCCCTTGAGCCGTATCAGATTGAGATATTTTTAAAAGTTACATTTGAGCATCAGAAATGTAACTGCTGTGAATGAAAAAACCTGAAGGATTACTTTTGCAAGAGATAAAATATTATTATGTATCTTATTATCATAAGGATCTCCTATACTATAATTAGGAACTTAATATTGATCATTTAGAATACAAGTTTTTAAAACAGGTCTTGTCACACAAGAGGCATACAGCATTGTTAATAACTGCTTTGAACAATTAGTGGCTATTTTTAACGGGGTAATTGACTAAATGAACAATGGCTTATGCAAATATACAGTACAAAACGTAAGAGAAAAACTCCAAGTTATATGTGCATTATTGCATTGATTGTTATCAAACGGTGATTTTATAAACATTTTTCTAGGGCATTAAGATGCTCTGAAACTAAGCAGAACAACGTAAAAATAGCTAAAGGAGTTTTAAAGGAATGCTGGAGAGGCTTTAAAAAATTGTGGGTAAGAATCCCAATACATCCTTGTGAGTCGGTCTTAATTTCAGTTTACTCACCCTGAAAAAATCTGATTATGCTTCTAGTCTTTGGGATGAGAACAAGTCAAAAGGAAGAGGGGCACAGTCATTTAAAGTAATAAATAAGAATGTGTTGTGATTGTGATCCAGATGTTCATTGATGCTCATAATTTAAATCCAACAAATACTAGTTACAAAGTTTACACCTGAAATGCACAGGTGATATCCATAATGAGTCTCCAAATTACTATTCTCAGCCAGGAACCCATCCAGTCTCTAAAAGATTTCCTTAGATAATGATGGACCAAATTAGGAGGGAAGCCAGGTCAGCAAGAGGACTTTTCACCTCCATACAATCCCAGTGCCACCTTTGGTTCAGTCAGGTAAACCCTGTCACTCTGACATGCACCTAGCTGGTTTTCTATAACCACACTGTGTGGCTACACGTGGGTTTAAGGCAGTCATGCTGCCATTGCCTTCTTTAAAGACCTAGATAGAATCTTCGACAATTTTAAAAACTTTTTAACTTTCAGGCAAACAGTGTTCCATTAATCATCTTAGCCTTCAATCATAACTCATGCTCTGCTGAGGAGGGGCCTGCAGTTAGGTAAACATCTTTAGAGTTCTACAAAGGGAGAAATTTTCTTCTCCTTTTCACACCTTCTCTTCTGAAGATCAACAGAACTTTGTGCATGAAAATTTTAAAGAAGAAGAAAAGATGATTTTTATAGGATTTGCAATCAAGATACTGAAGAGTTTGAACATCACGACAAGTTTATGGGAAAATTATCAAAAGAAAAAAATAGGAAATTTATGAAATCTGTTTAGACTGATGCAACATAGAAACTTGTACAGAAAACCTATTGGTACTCACATCAAGTTCCTCCAGAGTGGTTATTTCCTAAATAAATCAGAATTATTCAATGGTCCTATCCACTATATATCCTGGTTTGAGGTAGTACCAGGGGTCTAGCTAAAGATCAGTTTTAATACCTGAACAAAATCAATAATTCTAGATACTACATTTCTATAGGAAAAAATGATAGCATGTCTTTATCAATTGGGCATTAATATAAAATTTCAATATGAACTGAATTTTAATTTCCAATGGTCATTAAATCCTAGAGGAGTTATTAAGAAATTAATACAGAAAATAGAATCCAGAAGTTAATGCCACCTAAGAAACTACACGGATTTACATTATAGTTGCTATTATCTTTGCTTGAAGACTGTTGCCAAAGGAAATGTAATAAATCACCCTTGCAGTAAAGTTAAACTTTCAACAAAGAGATGAGTTCTCTTATAATGAAAAATAAATGCAATATTTTGATGGAGCTGATCATGATCAATAATGACATCAATATAATTCTGATATTTTTGGAATCCCAAAGTGCTGTTTTGACTTATACACAATTTTTAAAAGTTTAAAAAAATCTTCATCATCTTTGTGCCTAAAACTGTAACAAAGCTCTTTATCCCTTTCTCTTTACCCCTTAGAAGACCACTCCCCAGTTCTTCACAGAGAAATCTCCTCTAAGCAGTGCTCACAATTAAAAAAAAAATGTACAAGTGCCCTTTTGCTGATAAACTTGCAAGAGCCACTCTGACCCTGCAATCCAGCCCATCTAATGTTCCCAAATGCTGAATCTACCACCTACAGTTTCGTGTATATATGAACATCTAACATCTACTCTGTAAATTTTATCAGGGGACTAACTATGATTATTTGTCTCTATACCACCAAAACCGTTTACCTGTGATTTTTCACCCTTTCCCCTTTATCTTTTGATCAGGACATCATATGAAAATTTCATAAACACATCAATCTTTGTATTTAACATAATTAAAAGCCTCACTTAAGGATTACTTCAGTGACCATCTGTACAGTGTCAGTTTTAAGACCATATAGGTAAAAAAAAAAACAAAAAAAAAAACCTGTTATTGACCATATTGGGTATCAACCCCAACTGAGCTTGGAGAATAGAACAATTCTGCAGCCATAAAATGGTCACTTGTCAAATGCAGAGCCCAAGGGAAAGACTTCTCTTTTCTTTCTTTTTTTGGGGGGGTGGGGTGGGGAGTAAATGATAACTGAATTTCAGAAATCATTCATTTATGAAACTATATAAATTATCTTTAAACAAAACACCACCTCCTGCCTTGAAATTAACTGATTGTATCCCTGTATTCTAAGTCCCATCTTAAGAACTGCAGGGAGAGATCAGCTTTCCATCCTATTTCCACTTTCATAAAAAATATCAGATTATGTAGAAAATACAATGGGAAACAGAAGCATTCTGTCATAGTGAAGAGAAAAACTATTCTAGAAAGGGTCAGAAAATCTTTTGAATCCAGGTTATCTTAGCTTCAGTGATGACTGTTGTATTATTATTATTTTTTTAATGAGAACATAGGCTTGTGTGCCACAAACTGTGTCTTCACTATTATAATCAGGGACTAATCAGTCTTTCTTAGCCAATCAATGTATATAGGATGTGATGCGTCCAATCCTCTGGGCATAGACGCCCCCTCTTTTTTAATAATGAGGAGGGGGCATTTTAAACCACCAAAGGAAAATATTGAGCATACTGAATGTGAAACTTCTGATTCTTCAAACCAATTACACTATTTTCCCCCCAGAGATAAAAAGGAGGGGCGCCCTCCCTATTAGGAGGGCGGTGCCAAGTGAAGTGCAGCTGGGGCGGGCAGTGGCGAGGCCATGCCCTCCGCAAACCACCTACAACTCTATCTTACAATCTGAATGGAGCTTCAGAGAAGGGGGACTGCATCTTGAAGCCAGACAGGAATCCCTGAAAGGGAGAGGGAGTGAGGAGGGAAGGGGGGAGACTGGGAAACAAGAAATCATCTCCTCTGACCTCTAGCGAAGTGCCAGGTTTTTTCTTTAGCTCTTCACATTTTCTAAATTTGCAGATCTGGTGTCCCGTTTTGCGGTTCCTGCAACTGCTGCAGACGCCACAGTTGATGAGCCTCTTGCAGGGCACGCAGACCCCACACCTTTTCCTCTTCTTCTTGGCCGGGTTGGCTCCGCCAGCTCCCCCAGAGGAGGACGAGGAGGAGGAGGAATGATTCTGCGGGCAGTCTGCCAGATTGGCAATTTGAAACGCACTGTCTGTGACGGCTGCTGAGGCTGCTGCGGGGGAGTGAAGGGCTGTCATGACGATGACCCCTGGAGGTAATGAGATGCCCCCTAAAGCCGGGATAGCGGAAAAAGTCCCCACGCGCTCGGGGAGATTCATTATCTCTGCTTCAGCAGCGCCGCATTTGAGCTTGTTCATGCATTCCCCCGCCAAAGGTCTGCAGTGTTCAGGGGATAAGGTGGAGAGGAAATTAGTATTTGCCATTTGCAACGACGGCTCTGGCGGGCAGCCAGCTTTCCCCAGCCTCTGGGAGTCGTTTCGGTGGTGCATGCTGGTCCTGCTGCCGCCGCCG
>NW_003852498.1:3470686-3471889 GCF_000181295.1 Otolemur garnettii
AGATGGGGGTGGTGATGCGCGCGATCTTGGCCGCCTGTGGGAAGGCGCCCCCGTTGGTCTTGTAGAAGGAGGTGGCAAAAGAGCGGTAGCGCTCCATCTCCGAGTTGTAATCCACAAGGCTGTTCAGGGCCCCCTCGGGCAGGTGGCTTTCCTTGGGCAAGCCCGGGGCCTCCGGGCTCGGCCCGGGCTCCACGCAGACATTGGTGTTCATGGTGCAGGGGGGGAAGAAGGGGTGCAGGGTGGAAGTGGGGACCGCCTGGTCCGACACCTGGGTGGAAAAGGGGGAAAGGTGGGGGGGAGGGAAGGGAGTGATGGTGGTGTTGGGGTGGGGGCCGAGGCGGGAGGGAAAAGTGGGTCCGGGTGGGGAGAGCAAGATGAGGGCTGCTTTATTCCTCTCTGGGGCGCATTTCCACAGACGGCGAATTCCCAGGCAGAGTCTTCCTTTGCATTATCCTCCAACTGTTACAACTAAAATAAAGAAAGTCATTCCAACGAGCTGCACAAGGAAAAAGATTAAAAATAAATAAACAGCCTCCCTCACTAGCCCACCGCAGACACCGAAAGCTCACACATTCTTCTGTCAGGCCGTTTGCATAACAATCATCAAGACGTGACCCCCCTCCATCTCCCCCCAGTGTTCCCAACTCCAGCTCCCTCCCTCCCCACAGCAAACCACAGCTCCTCCCCCCTATTCTTATAACCCTCCTGAGAAAATGTATTAATAGCCAGGATACCCGGGGAAAGAGGCAAGACAGGGGTGACAAATGCCGAAGGAAAAGGGCAATTGGAGTGCTAAAGACATGCAAATCATGGGTGGGAGGGCGATACTACCTATAAGCAGAGGGCATTTAAACATTATGAAATGTGTGAACAAGTGCTGCCTGGGCATGCAAATGCTGAAAAGTAGAAAACAGCAATGGCCCTATGAGGAAAATGAACAGGAAATTAGCAAATGAAGTACCGAGAAAGTCTACAATACATCCCAGTATAAACTGTAAGCAAACACAATACAACTGAGAGCTAAGAAACTGCCCACATACAATCTGAACTAAAGAGGCAGGGAAAAAAGAACTACCAGCTGCCACAGTGTCCTTCTGTGTCTGCGGTCATTAGTTTGAATCCCAGCACAGCTGGCTCTGTTAGGGTCTTAATTCAATGGACCAAGGACAGGTCTCAATTGTACAAGCCATTTGGTGGTGGGGC
>NW_003852498.1:3471909-3505170 GCF_000181295.1 Otolemur garnettii
AAAATAATGATAGACTAGATTTAAAAAAAAATTAAATTACAATCAATGTCACAGGTTTTACGCCAAGTGCTTGCAGCTTCTGTAAGAATATTCCCAGTCATTCCTAATGGAGAGTGTTATCTTTTCCCAAGAAAGAGGAAAGCATAGGACTTTAAAATAAGGATTTCACACAATCACTGATATTTAGATTGAGTTAAAAAAACGAGGCTATCTCTTAAGGTGTTGTTTAGCTGCAGAAATAACCATTAAAAATGATTTTCTTTTGCTCTTTTTAAGAGGAAAGTTTAATGGTAACTGGGTATTTGCATTCATGTCTTTGCTTACAGGCCATTATTATGCTTTAGGAAGAGGTATTTTAGTTGTTTATTAAAGAGGGAGAAGTACATCACAGCCTTTTAGGAAGTAAAGCAAAGACGTAAAGTGTATATTCAACTAAAAAACCAGTTTCTTTGTTTCCAGATATTTGCCAGAATATCTTTTTGTGACATTTTTGGAAGTCCACAGATTGGTCTAGAATGTGGAGTTCAGGAAATTCTACATGGGGGCCCAGTAGTCTCAGTCTCAAATATTCAAGAGTTCAAAATGGTTATCAATTATAGTAATTATGCTTATAATTAGATTAATGAACCATTGGTGCCCCAACTCCAAGGGCAAAAACTTCAAGACCTACTGATGAGGTACCCTAAAAAGAGGGGTTTATGTAAACAAATCCCTATTAGGCAAAGTAAATCAAGATAAGGAACCTCACCCCAGGCTGGATTAGAAGCTAGCAGGCATCTTTCAATCACAGCAAGTCCCTAATCACTCAGGAACCACCTCTGTGGTTTTGCATTAGGGAAAACTGCTCCCTTCTGAGGTCTGATGGCTATACAAAGGGTGCCCCCAAAATGCTCCCGGCTAAATATTCTTGATGCTTGGAAGGGGGTAGGGGAAGACCCAGCAAGAATATGCTTATTGCTTCAGTTTCTGAGAATCACATTGTAACTGCAAGACCATAATAACTGCTACTCAGTAAAAACTAGTTATGCCAACCATGCATTAAGGATCATCACACTGAGTGGAGGGGAACATTTCAACATTGTAGTCTTTTGACCTTGTTCCAAATAAAGAAATAATTTAATGTCCCTCTTCCCCAGTCTTAGAGTAGTGTTTCCAAACAGAAGCTTTCCTGGCTTTTCTGATTGCCATCACCTCCCCCCTTCCTACCTCAAGGTTTAATGCCACCAGAAACTGTAGAAAATGATTATGCCCAGTATCCAGGTCATTATTGTTTAATCAATGCATCTCTGGAGCATGAAAAAGGTACCTAAACCACAGCTATTGTTTGGATTTTATTTAAAAACAAAATAAAACACACACAAATAACTATAGTTCTATGCCCAAGCCAAATTAGAGATCCACACTTCATGATCCTTCCTGTTTTGCCTTTACACAATGTGACTGTACATGCCTAATATTGTATGTCTGGTCTACCAGAGACATAGAGATCAAAGGTCATATTTAACATTCAGGAGGAGGGGCGGGTGCAGATTAATTAATAAATTAATACAGCGACGCTTTTTATTGCTGGAGTCCAACATTAATATCTACTTTCACAATCCCAACGGACAGCAAACATTTAAGAGAAAAAAAAGCCAGAGAAAGAGAAAGAACAATCACTTACCAGTCTCTTTTTATTTGGGGAGCCTTAGAATTTGCAGACGCTGCCAGTCTGCCTTTAATTAGTTGCACATCACCCCCTAACACAAAGAAACACAAATCCAGATGTGTCTTGGCAGCTCCCAATTACAACTTTAATACTTGTAAACAAACTGTTGGGGAGGGGGGATAAATAAATATGCGGATCAAAAAAAAAAAATACCTGTAAATGGCTTTTTTTTTCTTGTTGCAGAGAGAAGGAGGAGGAGATGGTGTTAGTGGTGGGGGTGGAAGGAGGAGGAGGTGGGGGGAGAGGAAAGAGCCGAGTGTGAGTGTATGTGTGAGAGCGCGGGGCTGTTGTCGGTGGTCTCTCCTCTCCCAGCGCGTTGCTCTCCGTCCGTCTCCAGTCGCTGTGTGCGAGGGAGGGAGGGAGCCGGGGAGTCTCTCTCTCTCTCTCTCTCTCCCCCCCCTCGCCCTCCCCCCTTCTCTCTCTGTTTGTGTGTGTGCGTGTGTGCGGTTGCTGGGGGAGGGGAGCCGGAGAGAAAGGCGAGGGAGGAGGTATGGAGGCTGGGGGCGGGGGCGCGGGGTGGGGGTGATTGGCGCCGAGGTGAGGAGGACGCAGGGACGTGGACACCTACTGATGATTGGCTGCAAATTACACGGGGAACAAGAGGCGCACGCGGGCCAGCGCTCCTTTTCACAAATCCTCTCCTCGCCGGAGGAGCCACGTTTCCCTGCTCGCCTGCCGATCGCCCTCCCTCCTCGCGCCGGGCTCTCCCTCCGGCTCAGCCGCCCAGCACCGAGGGCCGTTGATTATTTTCTTTTGCTCGGGGAGATAATTGTTTGGAAGGGATGGAAAGAGGGCGTTTCCGCCACTCTCTCTGGGTGTGGGGGTGTGTGCGTGTGCGTGTGCGGGTGTGTGTGTAAATAAACTTGTCTGGGTGTTCTGGCTGGGCTGAGAAGAGCAATGCGAGGAACAGGGAGGAAAAGGTCGGGTTGAAGAATGCTCTCAGTTCGTACCCTACCGCCTGTGGTCTCAAATAATTTTTCTGGTGCACCCAGGAGGACTTTTTGAAAAAAAAAAAAAATCATTATCTTTTAGATCTTTAAAGTAAGGAAAAACTGATCAGATCGGTGTTCGGGGTGTTCAGACTCTTGAGATATTATTATGCCAGAATGCAAAAAATTGGTGACGTGGTGCTTGACTGATCCCCAAATCGATCTAAATCTCAATCTCTGTTCCCTCTTCTCTTCTCCCCTCCCACCTCCCTCTTTTACTATTCCATCTGGTAGTTCCAGAGATTAAATCAGATTTTTAACTCGCTGCCCTATTTTTAATTCCAAACTTTACTTAAGCAAAAACTTTTACATCTCAATCTATGTTATCCTAGAATGTGATGAACAGTTCACTTCTTGTCACTGGGGAAGAAATAGTTTGTTAATTGAAATATAAATCTTTTACAGCAGGTCAAATATAAATAAAACTCATTCATAAATGTAGCCATGACAGATTTCTGGATATGTGCTCCTACTCCTGAACCATACTCTGGTAGAAATAGTTACATTAATAAAATAAGACGTGGAATTATGAATCTTTTAAAATAATTTTCTCAAAGACAAAAACATTTGGTGGCTAATGGTTAGAGGAAAGAAAAAAAATCAGACTGTCTAAACTGGTGTGATAAAGCACATTAAAAGTTTTAAATTAAAACTCTATCCTATATTCTAGAGTAATACAACAGTCTAACTTCAGAAAGGAAGAAAAGTATCTTAATGGCTTATTTCTTTTAAGGAACAAAATGCTGAAAAGACATTTGAATTTTCAAAAGGTCGTCCTGGATCATGTCAAGATCTACCAACCATGGAGGATAAATTGTTGATAAGATGTTAAGAACTTGATGTGCATAAATGAAGATGCTGTTTTTAGAGTGGGCAACTATTGTATTGGGAGACAAATATATTTTGTGACTTGCTGATTAATATACATGTTTTGTCATTTTTTAACACCTAAGGACTAAGTTTGGTTATAACTGGTTATTTGAAATTTATAGACAAAATAATTGGATGGTTAATAGTTAACTTCAGTTAATAAGATATTTTATACTGTGTTAAGGCCTTGCAAAAGCAAGGAAGGAAATGTTACATTTGATTTTTTTTCTTTTTTCTTTTTTTTTTTTTTTGAGCTGAGCATCATAGGAAATTTATCAGGAAAGTGTAGTCACTTTTAATGAGTGAAAACATTCTAAAAAGATGATAGACTCTTCAACATCTTTTCAAAATATTTAAAATATCAGTCCAATGTTAGACATTTTAAAGTTTATAAATAAGCAATGTTTTTAATTAAATAAAGGCATCATGCTTCCTCATGCCAAATTTTCTTTTCTGGAAATTTTCCTTTTTGGAAATTCCTTTTCTCATGCTTTCCATTTTGGGACTCTTCAAATTCACTTTCAAAATGAAACCTTAAACAAATGACAGAAAATAGGCTCTAAACTCCGAAGAATTTTACTTTCTGACTGACAAAGGAAAACTAAGAACATTTAGTCTTAATAATTAATGAGAGCTACTATAATGACCTATGCATCAGACACTGTACAAAGTAATTTTCAGATATTTTACTTTGTCCTTGTAATAACCCTATGAGGTAATATTTCTATTTTATAAATCAAGAAATTGAAGCCCAAAGAAATTAGGTAACCTGGATTCGGTCATAAAGTTAGTATGTAACAAGAGTGAAATTTGTACCCAGTCCTGTCTACCTCCAAAACCTTATGCTTATAATATCTACCCTAGTCTCACTACCAATAATTATTAATCCATCAACCCACTCTGGATACTAGAACCTTAGATTTAATTATGATTGTAGGCCCCTGTTAATATGACATCAATTGAACAAATAGAACACGTTATAAACAATACGCCCCATGGCTCTGATAGAGCCCCCTTTGCCTTTCTACTAGGGGACTGATTGCATCCTCAGCCTAATGTGATGAGGGGAAAAGCTCTTTGCTGGTCTACCTTACATCCTT
Organism: Otolemur garnettii; assembly: GCF_000181295.1. Classification (NCBI taxonomy): domain Eukaryota; kingdom Metazoa; phylum Chordata; class Mammalia; order Primates; family Galagidae; genus Otolemur; species Otolemur garnettii. The sequence goes on from NW_003852498.1 coordinate 3,476,577, forward strand.
CCATCTTTATACTAGTGTAGACACTTGCACATGTACCATGTCTCATACTGGTCTACGCCTGACATTCTCTTTTTGAAGATGTTACCTGAGGGTTTTGGTAACAGTTGCTGAGAACACACAGTTCCTGTTAACTCTCTTCTGGATCCATCGTTCTATGAAGCACTAAAAAATGTAGGGTTTGTTTCTTCTGCAAAACACCCACTACAGCTTCCAATTACCTGGATTAAGTTTGTGCCCTTACCCTGCTTTAGTGTATGTTATCTGAAGTAAGAAAGAATACAGGCATTTCATAGATATTCTGATGAGAAAATTTTTAAAAATTCCAATTTGAATCTGACCTGAAAAAGGATCTTGTATTTTGCATAAATTCTGTGTTGTGTTAAGAAATATCTTTGATGTACTACTGTATTCCATCATGATCATGATCAAGATCATCATCATTATCTCAGAATCTCTAAATAGGTAGCATGTCTTGTTATAATGAATAGATCCCCAAATTTACCAAGGCAAATACCAGAGAAACTTATTTTTGGCTCATGTACCAGTGAAGGACAAGAATTCCAGGTCAGCGGGCCATTGTCCCTCACGAGTGATTCATGCATCTAGTTTCCTTCTATCTCTAGGATTGTCATTTTCAAAGGACTGCTCGTCAACTATATCAAGCTGACAGAGGGCATGAAGAAGGCACGATGGCTTCTTAAAGACCTTGGTTTTGAAAAGGAACATAGCACTGCAGCTCACGTGCCATTGTCAAGAGCTAAGTTTGAAGCCACACCTAGCTGCAAAGATTGCTGGACAGCCACTTCCTAGGTGCAAATCTGTTACTATGGAGTAGCGAAAGTTTGGGTGGACAATTGGCCCTTTTTCACATAGAGTAAAGCTAGGAGAATAACCTACTGGAGAGATGGAAAACCTTGAAATTGGTCTCCCCTCTAGGAGTCCTTCGGATTTTTGCTGCTTACCATTCTTAGAGCTTACTGCTAAAACCTAAAAACAGTCGTAATGACTTTGCAGAAAGTTTGGTAACTATAAAAAATTATGCTTTCTTAAATCCCTCTAGGACAGCCATGTAAAGGTTAGAATATTCAAGCTAGAATTTACCAAAGAATAAAGGATAAAAAGAGCAGAAGTAATAACAATCAGAGGAAATACCATAAATAAATAAATATCTAAAATAAACTGACTTGGTGATAAATAGGGGGCACTGGCATCTTGTCTACTTGTTTTTCCAAATTCAATAGCTCGAGGTAACTTGTAACCACCACTCCCCCACCACCAGTGATGTGCTACGTGTTAATCACATCACTACGCAGGTCAGCGCAGGTATGATCACTTACACTGAATCAGAACACGGCCACTACGCAGGTCAGCAAAGGTATGTACAGCTCCCTCACCTCACTTCTTAGAACCCATATGCCAATTCATGCTCTTTGAGGACCATCTCCTTTCATAGCAATTCACATGTACATAATAAATATCCCTAGCCTTCATAGAAGGAATATACCAATATAATACAATAAGAAGAAATATTATTTAAGTCTTTGTGTCCAAAATCTACCTGGGATTTTTATTTACTTTAATTTATTGCCACAATTTGAGAGTCTCAACAGCAAGGATGGTGTCTAACTCATCTTTGTTGCCCACTTCATACATACCTCCAGCTACATGGCTGGTTCTGACACTCTGTGCCACACACATTGAGAGAAATTAGCATACACAAAATGTATGGAAGTGAGTTCCCCTTTACTATAGAATTAAAGTGCAAAATTCATGAAATGAATTTTATGAAGCCCGTCTTCAGCTGTCCCCATCTTTTGAATCTAATTTCCTATTATTTCTTCCAAGAAAACTCTACTCCAGCAGGTCTGCTGCTCTCAGAAAACATCATCTGTCTTGTAACCGGCAGAGGGAGGGATCTTTAATTAATAAAGAACCATAAGCTAAAATGAAGTACTGTTATTTAAATAAAAGAAAGTATTGAAATATTTTTAAATTCTTACATCGAACATTTTAAGGATATTTTCAGACATTTCTGTAGTGGCTCAACAATTGAGATTTGATGAAACCACTTCTTAAAATCAATATTCTGCACACCTGTTATTTTCTTTCACTTCTAGTTAAATATCGATATATCATTACCACAGTGCTGACCTTCATATATGAAGTTGGCACTTTTAATCTCCCAACACAGTGGGCCACACACTTTGAGCTGCTTTCCCACCTATCTTCATTCTCTTCCCTGTTTTTCTAATGACCAATGGAATGGCTAGCCATTGTCAATTATAAAAATGGTAACAATTGAGGATAATGAAAAGAATGGATATAGAGGGCTAAATGTATTACCTTGGCCTCCTTAACACTATATTCAAAACAACTAAGATAATCGAGTACCATATATTTATATGTTTGTACATATGGTTTGGATACTAGACACATAGATACCAAGTGTTATCCTGGGAATTAATGTTTAGTGTTGTTCTAAATAAGATCAAATTTAGTTGAACCCCAGTCATGTCTACTCATGTTATTTCTTCTCATCACATAAATTCTCATTTCTATAAAATTATAAGCCTGATATCTATGGCAGTATAATAAGGATTGTCCCCAAACCCCCAAATCCATATTTCCTATCATAGGCTAAAAAGAGAAGTCTCTTAGAAGAATGTTTCTTCCCTGGGCTCCCTAACTTGGCTTGATTTTGATTAGGTATGGTCTTCCTTGCACTTCACCATGAATATTTGGTATGTTTTATTCGTTAGATTATTAGAAAATCCAAGAAATAACATTCCAGATATTTTGAAAGTCTTACTCATGAAGGAAATAATGGGTCAATTTTGTCCAAAACACTAAGTCTTGGTGAATAGCTTCCAGAAACTTAGAGATCTAAACACAATTTGCGATTTGAGCCCAAACTATTCTTTGGGGCCTCTCTTTTCCTTCTCTTGGCAGTATCAAGGCATCTCACATTGGTCTTTTTCCCAGGAAAATCTGCTGTAGATGTGAGGCAACCTGTATGCTTTCTAGATAGTGAATCTCCTCGGATAGACAAGTAATGGTAAAGTAATGTGAGGTGTGGAAAACTTGTGAAATCTGTAGTTAAGAATTGACCCCAAACCACATTACACTGCTCTGGCCACAAGCACTCAGTGTGACAGCAGTCCAGAAAATGGCAGTGTTTGTTCTGCTTTTAGCCATTCCCTTCTGCACACAAGTCTTCTCAGACAAGATTTAGAATACTGGAAGTCAAATAAGAGTCTCCTCTCTCATCCTTCTCTTTATTCTTAGTCAAAACTCCAAAGTGAATAACTCAGGTACCAATGTTCTTTTTAGTTCAAAAGGAAGGAGGTTGCTGTGAGCTGTGATGCTACAGCACTCTACCAGGGGCAATAAAGTGAGACTCTGTCTCTAAAAAAAAAAAAAGAGGGCGGCATCTGTGGCTCAAAGGAGTAGAATGCTGGCCCCATATGCCGGAGGTGGTGGGTTCAAACCCAGTCCCAGCTAAAAACTGCAAAAAAAAAAAAGAAAGAAAAGAAACTTATGTGCAGACACTAGATGTTTTATAAACGTATCTCTGAACCTTCAAATTACCAGACAGGATTTGTCCACTTAATAAAAACAAGTAACCACCAAAAAATCTTCAAGAATGTTTAACAATGACATTACTTCTAATATTTAGTTTTTGAAGACATACAATTAGACCCATAAAAGAAATCATACTTTTTAAGTTCTGTAAAACTTCAAAATGAAATATACTTCAGGCAATTTTCTATTAAATAATATTAATTCAACTTAGTATTTTTGAATACACCATTTTTAAATATAATACGATAAAGAAATTTCCATAAAATGTTTGTGAATATAAAGCATTTTGATTTTTTTCCTGGAACGTGGGATTTTAAGCTTCCAATGTAACCTGAATACCCCACTGGCACATGTACAGGTTTCTTGATATTAGTCTCAATATTTTATTTGAAATCAAAGTCATTCTTTATGTTTGCCTTTAAAACTGTGTATTTTCATTTAGTTTATCTTCAATTAACCCTTTTTTTAAAAAAGAGGATTTCTATTTTTCTTTGTCAGGAGGACGAATTCAAGATAATATCCCTGAGTTGTTAACGTTCATTCTGGAAAGGGTTTCTTTTTTCCTTTCCAGTGCTGACCTTTGTTATGCCGTAGTTATAGCAACAAGAAGAGTTCCTTCTGTCTGTCTGTTGTGTTCTCTTTCCAAACTAATGACAGTGTTTTTATATGCCGTTGTGTAGCATGGAGAATGCTTTACGTGCATTGATTTCTTGATTTGCTGATGCATTTCGCCAAACCAGTAATTTGAATGGAAATTTTTAAAAATAAATGCAATTAATTGAAGTGGCATTTGCATATTATATATTTTATTTATGGAATATGGATCATTCATTTAGATTTTTCTATATTGTCTCCAAGCTTCCCTAATTAACTTATAGTTTAACTTCTCAGTGATCAAGTTTATTTATCCTATAATTATTATATCTTCTTAATCTAAACATAGAGGCAAAGAAAGAGAGAGAGTGCTCCTTCTAGGGAGCAATCTGATTTGAGAACATGTAGTGTGTCTGCTATACTGGGCCATACAATCTCTATGACCTTGGGCATTTCCACGTCTCATTTTACTGATCTGGAATATCAGTTTAATTATAGCAATTACCCATCTCACAGGGTTTGTGAGGTTTAATTAATGTCAGCAGAGTGTTGGAGGTATTTAGTAGAAGAGTACAGTAAAAAGTAAACCACTTGGGCTCGGCGCCTGTAGCTCAAGCGGCTAAGGTGCCAGCCCACATACACCAGAGCTGCCGGGTTCAAATACAGCCCGGGCCTGCCAAACAATGACAACTACAACCAGAAAATAGCCAGGCATTGTGGCAGGTGCCTGTAGTCCAATCTACTCAGAGGCTGTGGCAGGAGCTTAAGCCCAGGAGTTGGAGGTTGCTGTGAGCTGAGACGTCAAGGCAGGCACTCTACCCAGGGTGATAGATCGATTGAGGCTCTGTCTCAAAAAAAAAAAAAACAAACAAAAACAAAAAACACCTGAAAATCACACCTTCCTCCTCCCCATCTAGTGCTTAATTTTATACAGGCCTTTTCTTTTTCTTCAGAGTTAATATCACATTTATTGCTTTTTTCCTTTTACCTCCATACCTATAGCTGTGATCTTTCCTACTTGAGATTTGGATGCAAAATATGGTTCTGCCCCACTTTTCTCAGATTGCACCATCATCTCCACGAGCCCGACATTCCTGAATTGATCATGACAGGACTGAATGAACAGTAGCACCTGAGCAAGACTACACGCTTCATTTAAATCAGAGTTATAAACTGCAGTTCACAATTTGAATTTGGTCTTAAAACACCTTTTGTTCAGCTCCAGGGTGTTAGATAACCTGAATTATAGTTCTGCTTTCTTTCAAAAGTTAGAAGATGTGAAAACACGTGCCTGTTTTCCCTCCTAGAAATAGTAGCTGGAATTACTAACGGTAATGGAGTCTCTAGTTTGTCAGCCTTTTTAACACTCCCAGCTATCTAACACTTGTGCACCTAAGCACTGGAATTTACAACTCAAGTTCTCTGAATACATTTGTGCTAGTTGTTCACTACACAACAATGGAGGGGCTGGAATTCCATCCACTGTGCTTCTTGCCAACCCATGTTCTAGTGGGACTAATTTGCAAAAAGGGCATTGTAGGGAGCAGAAATAACCTAATTATCCCGACTATAGGTCAATAAAATAGTGATGAATGTCATCGCCACCTTTATTAGTATTAAAAAAAAAAATTAACATCCTATCTTTGAAATTACATCACATAAGACTGTATCTAGATTAAGACTGAAAGCATATTCAATTCTCCCATTTTTTTTTTTTTTTTTTTGTGGGCCCATTTCACCTAAAACATTTTGTGGATCCATTTTCACCTAAGGCCTCCTGTGGACTCATTTGCAAATAGGATGCAAATATATAAACATTTCAGTTGTATGAACCCATTGTAGATGAGTTAGCTGCTATATTTAGTTTAAAATTAACAAAATGGCTAAAAAGATAATGTATATTCATTGGTCATAATACAACATCATATATTTGGGGGGGGAACTATCATTTGAAAAAGAGGGTCACCATCTATGTCTCAGTCTCCGTTATCTGCTAACATTTTATAATGGCAGCACTGCTTGAAAGAGCAGTTGTTTTTACCTATTTGTAACTTGGCTTTTCTAAAATGCATGACGATATGATGGCATTTCCTTCAGAGCGTTTCTATTTTTAAAGATATTCTATTCCTGTAATTCTTGGCTACCTTACATTAGTAAGAAAGAAGCAATTCTGTTACCCAATGGCTATATTAATTGATTTGCCCACCTTTCTTTACCAAGTTTTAAGAGTCCATCATCTGAATAATGTCTAGCAAAAGCTAGCTTCCAGATACTTTACTGACCACTAATCTGCTTGCAAAAGAAATCCAGACACATACATGTAATCTATTCTTTTTACAAAACAAAGTAATTTTATTCTTTATCATAGAAGGTAACACAACAATTATGAGAAAGACATGATGGCTATGTTAGCCAGTTGAATGAGAGTTTTCCAAACTGTATGGAAGCAATACACTGTATCCTATGATAGAATTAATGTACATAATTATGATCTAATAAAAAAAATCAGATCTGGGACTGGAGGGAAAGTAAACAGAATAAGAGAGGTAAAATATAAATAGCATGATATTTGATTCCTAAAAAAAAAAAAAAGAAGGTTATCAGAATTCTACTGACAACGTAAAACTACTAGAGGGCTTAAATGCAGAGGTCTCAGGTAGGACAGGCTCCAGGCAAAGAAAAACTTGTAACTTCCAGATGTCACAGGTGGTTCTTCCCATCTCTTCGCTCCATCTTCCCCATCATCTTGCTTCTTCCCACATGTAGTTTTCCCTCACAGATACGCTGCAACAGTTCCAGGTATCATAGCCAGGCTTCAAAAGCGTTCAGAGAAAGGAAAGGACTATTTATGTTTTATGTGTTTATATCTTTAAAGGGAGGAAATTTCCTAGAAGGATTACCACTAACTTCCTCTAAGACCTAATTGGCCAACCTTAGGGCATACACCCTCATATAAGCCGACCATTCTTAAAGAATGAGATTGACTCATTCTTATAAATCTATCACCTCCCATCTCTGGAATCATGGTGAGGCACATGGAAGCATGGAGGACCATGGTTCAGTTAAGGAAGAAGGAGGGGCTGGGCTGGTTGTTGATGAGACAGGAACAGTGTTTGTTGCCTTATAAAACTCTATTAACACTTAGTTTCTACTGCCTTAGAAAAGCTAACCAGCCCTAAATTTCATGAATCATGCCAGCTTACATATAATAAAGAGCTGGCATCCATACGCTGACCTCCTGTTATCATGGGTGAATTTGCAAATTATATTTTGGTTATGAACATCTAGAAGCAGGGCTTGTTATTCATGACCAATGCGATTTGGACATTATCATAGACCTTTAGTGGTCTGCTACGTAAGTCTGGGAGTATCTGAACTTCAGGTATAAGAGGCAGAAGCTAAGAATTCCGGGTGTGAGGAGAAAGCAAAGCGAATGAGGAAGTTAAAAGAAATTAAGGGAAGAGAAATGATAAAAAATTTATGGTACGGCACATCGATTTCCATAATTCAGCCCATCAGGAATATGCTCCTCTTATACCTTCTGCTGGCCCTTAAAACTATTATCTTAACATATTTGCAAGTTATCAGAAGCAAAGTAAATAGCCAGTCTTTAAAATTTCAAGTTGATCCCCAAACTGACTCAAATTTGCAAAAATCTGGCATAATTTAAAAGTAAATAAATAGAAGCAACACTTAGCAGAAGGTTCCCAACATAAACAAAGCTGTGCACGTTTTGTTTATTTATGGGATCCATGCAAAGTGTCATATTCATTTAAAAATATTCAGCACAAGAGTGATTGATTTTAAAAATTGAATAGAGTTAAGAAACATAAGCATTCTTTAAAATCGAAAGTTTGTTATAAGAAAGAATGGCTGTTTTTACAGAATTATACTTGAAAAAACATTTTTCTCCTTTCTCTGTCTTTAGATTTGCTTAAAGGTTGACGGTGAGAAAAACAGCCACCATTTTATTCAGGAGTGCATTATAATTGGGATGGGACAAGTCCCACCATTCAAAGAGCTCCTGTGTGTAGCTCAAGGTTAAGTGTTAAAATGTAAGTGCGAAATATCCTGCAGTAATCTCTTTTTATTCAATATATTTTTACAGCATTTTCAAAAGACAAAACATGCTTAAATGTGCACCTTTTGGAAGCTTACATTCTACTGTTACCTCCTTATTCAGCTGATAATTATTTACTCCTTCCTTTCTAGATAGAATCATTTGATGCCATATTTTAATTGAATAAATGTTTCTTAAACACTATTTTGTGCCTAACATGATGTCAAGGACTGAGGGAATTCGTTTTCTTGAGAAACTAATAATTTAATCGAGGTTACTCAGAGAAAACAGATCCGCACAGATCTAATGTCAATGATCTTATTGTTTTCATAAAAATAAGAATGTAAATGAACATAAAGCATAATAAAAATGAGATTCTGGAAACTTCTATATCATAACTATAAATAGAGTGCAATAAAAGCCAACAGGAAGGATTGGACAGTTTGGAGGGCTGGGACGCTCCTGAGGAAGAGCTCACAAAAGAAGTCTTCTTTCAACTGAATGACTAACAAATGAAGAAGAGAAGAAAGACTCCTTGGCATAATGGACATAGTATAAACAAAAGGGGAATCAAGTGCATGGCAGAGGCCACAAGAGCATGGTGTCTTGTTGAATGTGGCTGCAGCAATGGGGGCCTGAGAAGAGAAACAGTGATGGGAAATAAGACCTAAGAAGAATAAAGTTAAATTGCAGACAGCCTTTAATGTTTTGCTGAAGAAAAAGACATGCTTAGAAGTAAAAGAAGGCCATGAAACATTGTTTGGGTCAGGATTTTCATGATCAGTTGGGCTTTTTTGTTTGTTTTCAAAGGGTCCCTCTAACTTACACTGGGGAAGATGATTTGGAAGGAGGAGAAACATTCCGTCCCTAAGGGCATTATAGATTCATATCCCAGCTACATAATGAACCAGGAGGGAGACCATGTAGACAATTTGAGAAAAGCTTAGAGTTTGAGGGATTGATGAGCTTCAGAAGACAGTTCAGAGTTACCAGAAAGGGAGATGGGGACAGATATTTCAAAAGGAAGGATATTTCTAAATGGATGAGTGGTCTGCAGAAGTAGTGATGCTGAAAGGTCCAGGAAGGCTTGAAGATTGCAGGGGCAATTACAGGTTACACCAGAGCAGTTGTATTTTCACCACTAATTAGTTCGGGAAGAGGTGGCAGATGTTCGTTACTTCTGCTCTTAGTACAAGCCCACAATTGGCTTCTGTTCATTCACGTGCCAGAACTATGGTTACTTTATGATTTCTTGTATGGGAAATTATTATTTATGTTATGTGGAAAAATAGAAACTAAAGGCTCTAGCTACATATTGGAGCTTACCTCATATAGAAGCCAGAAAATTTGGCAACAAGAAAAAAACTTTGTATTGCCATTAAATGAAGAATTTCAAAGGCATTATGGTTACGTGGATATCCATGCAGTCAAGACAGTACCTTTTGGGGTCACCACACCTCTGTAAAGATTATGAAGAGAGGTTCACAAATTCCAACCTCTACATACTCCCCCCACACTCACGTTCTCTGCTACTGGCCAGACACCGTCAGGACTCACCACTACACGCACTTTATCAGTACGTTTGTCAGTCACAACCCGAAACCACACATAGCCTTGGTCATTTCCCACATTCTAGTTCCTATCCAGCTCCGTACATCCACTTTTCAGTAGCCATCTCCTACATGCCCTCCAGGCTGAGACTGCTTGCCTGTCATCAGCGTAGTCCCCCACATTCTCAACAACTTCATTTTCTGGATCTTCCTGAAATGCAGTTCTTTTGGGGGACACTGCATAGCTGATAACTCTCTCTCTGATGGTGTAATGGGGAAAGATCTTGACTGTCACTTCCAGAATATTGCATGCTCCTTATACCCATGCTCTGTTAACAGTATAAATATTCCCTTTCTAACTCTCAATTCTCCGTGATCAATCATCTCCAGCTTACTCTCTTTCACAGACTTTAACTCACTTCAGTATCTCTTGCCTGGATCTGCTGGGCTAAACTCTTTGGCTCAACTCAGCTTTTCTGCCTCCTTCATTCTTGTGCCTCAATGGCCAAAGATGGCTGGAAAAAAATTTACGAATCTAGGTCTCACTTTAACTTCATGGCAATTACTCAATTACCCTGACTAATATAATCCCTCACTCTCAGCAGTTAATTTAATGAGCAAATCCTATTTGTCCCATTTTCAAACTCTGTCAAGAATCGGGCCACTTCTTATAACCTCAATTGCTAACACCCTAGTTCATCTGGTCAGCATCTCCCACCTTCTGAACCTCAGGACCCTTCTCCTCTTCCCCCTTCTCTACTGCAGTCTATTATCAGCAATGTCTTAATAGTTACAGTGGTCCTGTTAAGACAAATGCTACATTTTTCACATCATTATGTGAATCCCAGTGGCTCCTTCCTTCCCTCAGAGTAAAAATCAAAGTCCCTGTGGTAGCTAAAATGGGCCTACACAATCTGGTCCCCTTTCACCTTTTAAACTCACTCCCTTAGTGACCAATCATCCCAGTCTTTTTGCTGTTCCTGGACCCGCCCTGGTGCTCTGCCTCGGGACCTTCCAGTGTTCTTCCCTCCGCCTGGCGTTCTCTTTCTCCACATCCATGTGAGTTTCTCCCTCCCTTCATGTTTTTACTCAAATGACCACTCAGTGACGGGTTCACTCGGTTTAAAATGTCATCCTCCACCCTGGCACTCCCTCTTTCTCTTTCCTCCTTGATTCTCTCTAGAAATATTTATCACCTCCTAACAGTACATAGGTAACATATTTTTTAAAAATTCTCTCTCTCCTCACAGACGGTAAGCTATCTGAGAACAAGGGCATTGCATTGTTTGATGCTGGGAATAGTGCAGGGTATACAGCAGTAACTCAATACAATGTATGAATAAATGAAAGCCACATAAAGTATCCAAGTATGAAAATATTAACATACAAAGCTACCAAGGAAATTTAATAATTGAATCAGAAGCCCGAAGGATAGAACCAGCCTTGGAAATGATTAAGGACAATCTTCTTCTAAAAAAAGGACGCAAAGAGGGAAGCCAGAGAAGAAAAGAAATGAGGGAATAAAAGTAAATTCTGAGGTGTGGGGAGAGATTTCGACTCTGATTATGTCTCTTGTTTGATTAAAATGAGAGATAAGGAGCCACTGGTAAAAGAGGGAGTAAGGGCAGGTGAACGTAGAAAATCAGCAGTAAATATTTGAAACACTAACTCTGAAAAGCGAAGAAGGGAGTCCAGGATGTAAACAAATATATGAACATAGAAAATTCTCAATGAACATGTGTTGACTTAAATTCAATTAATAAGCGAGGGAAGGGTATATTAGTCAAAAGCAATATTGATAGCTCAATTTACAAGACATAAATTTATTCCTCTGCAGTAGATATTTAACTCCTTCAGAGCCCAGTGGAAGCAACGTGTGCTTGGATTGATTCATTGTAGATGACTGCCAGGGTGATTGTGGCCATACTTTATGAACGTGATAAATTAGTATACACTAATCTGCAGCTAACAGTAACTGAAAATGCTTAGTAAGCTCTATGGCAAGGATTTTATCTGGACCATCTCTCTGCATGTCCACCATCCTAATAAGGTTAAACAACTTACTCAAGTGTGGCTGAGATTCTAGTGTTTTAAACTAGATTGACATTGGGTATCCTTTTATGATTCTGAATTTCAAGGAGATGCATCAAATTATTTTTATTCATAAAGTGTTAGCTATAGGCTTTGGTTCAAATGCTTAAATTGCTTCTGTGATAATTTTGGCAGTTAAAATGTATTCTATTTAATTTCTACAATATATTTTTGTTTATTTCTTTAACATTTTTAATTTTTTATAAATATAAAAGTGAATTATGTTTCCTAATAATCTGTTATTATTTTTTAAAAAGAAGAGTCCTCAAAGAATGTATTCAAACCTATATACACAGATAGATATATACACACACACATACACACACATACACACACACCAGGATGTATATTTTTAGTGTAGAAAAATAAGGTAGAGTCTGGTCAAAATTGGTAATAAAAGGAGGAAGTTGGAAGTTTAATCACACAAATTATTTTATTCTAGGCTCAGCACTGTCTAAATTATAGTGGAACCACCATAATGAATTTTATGTCATGCAGGATATGTTGTTTCAATCATCTAATACCCTACACGTCTGTTTCTGACACACCTATAGATTTTTATCTTTGTTATATGTAAAGTATATTAAAAAGTATAGGGAGTAGTATAATTAATACTATATGACCTTTTTCTTTATATTTTAAAGTTCCATTTCCTTCTTTTGTCATTCCGGCTAGAAAGCAGTGCCACCACCACAGCTCACTGCAGCCTTGAACTTCTGGGTTCAAGCAATCTTTCTACTTCAACCTCCTGAGTGGCTGGGAATACAGGCTGGTGCCACTACACCTGGCTAATTTTTTTCTTATTCTTCACAGTGACAGGATATTTTATGTTTCCCAGGCTGGTTTCTAACTCTTGACCTCAAGCGGTCTCCTACTTCAGCCTCCCAAAGTACTGGGATGGAGGCATGGTCTGTCATGCCGGGGAACGTTACATGATCTTTACATAGATTTAGCAACATTAGCATTTCTTCAATTTCTTCAGAATTTTAAAAAATACATAAAATAAAATTTTCAGGTAGATTTGAGAGCCTATTACACTCTCCCTTTTTCCTCTCTCATGCATTTCTGGTTTGGAGTTTTATTTCAGACATGCATGTAGCAAGCAGTATCACATGGTATAGCTTTACAGGGTTTTTAAGAAAGCTTTGTACTGTACTATAGTACAGTATGGAAGGTATAATTCTGCAACTTGTCTTTCAGGATTTATCACATCCCAATCTTCCAACATACCTGACAGCCCCTTTCTTGGTCTCCACATTGTTCCCTTTTTCATAAACATTCTTCTCAATAGGACTTATGTTCCTATACTGTCCAATTCTTTTTCCTTTGAGACAGATCCTCACTCTGTTTCCTGGGCTAGAGTGCTGTGACATGAGCCTAACTCACAGCAATCTCAAACTTCTGTAATCAAGCTAGCCTTGTGCCTCAGCACCCTGAGTAGCTGGGTCTATAGGCACCCGTCACAATGCCCAGGTAATTTTTTTTCTATTTTTAGTAGAGACAGTGTCTCCTTCTTGCTAAGGCTGGTCTCAGACTCTTGAGGAGCTCAAGTGATCCTCTTGCCTTGGCCTCCCAGAGTGTTAGGATTACAGGTGTAAGCCTGGCCTATCTACCTCTTTGTTGAAAGTCCAACCCCCAATATCTCCTCTTCTCAGTTTAGACACTTAATCTTCCTCACATAATTCTATATTTTTCCCTATGAAATTGATCAGTTTTTCTATTAAAATGGGCTACCTTGGCTAGATTTTCCCTTTCTTTCCCTAAAAAGAATCTCTTATCTCCTAGTACTAGTGGTGACTTCTGGAGCTAAGCTGAATTCCTTCCAACATTTGTCTCAACTAAGAGAGGAGCCTCAGTCAAGTTTACATCCCCTACGATTAGACAATCCACATATAATAGTCTATGCAAGAGGCTTATGCTCTGCCCCCATTTCTTAAGTAGGGATAACATGAAGAGTCAGCCAAATGGGCATCAGTGGAATCTCCTACTGCAGTTGCATCATAGATCAACTTCTCCTTTTGAGCAAATCTTCTCCTTTTATACACAACAGTTGTTCCCGAAACCTCTACTCCAGTGAATTTTAACGATTGTTTCGGCCAAAAGTTTTATATCTCATTAATTAAATTATTTTCAAAAGAAGTTCAAAGCACAGTTAAGTATATAACTTTTTTTTAAACTATTTTGTCTCTTTTTTGGGATTAAGATACTTTAAGTGTGCCTCAGAAGTTTTATAGGTTCAAGTGTGCCATGAGATAAAAAAAGGTTGAAAAACACTGTTCTACCCCAAGTTCCTTATGTACACATTCTCCTTCCTATGAGAGTTTCATGAACCTTGAAATACGTATGACCTTTGTGCTAGAATTGATTCTCAAAAGTAGAGTCTAAAAGGGGATATTTGTAGCCACATCCCTTTCCAGCTATATGGCAAAAAACCCTCCTTCTGTGGGGATGGATGGAACATTGTTAGGACCAGGCATTTCGTTACGGTAAAATTATTAAACCTTTAAATGGTGTAGAACAGAAAACAGATGGTAAAAGGAATTCACTGGCAAGTACACTATCTCAGGAGTTTGAAAATTTCAGGGATAATGGTAATTTAAGAAATTTAGAATTAGATGGCTATTTTAGGGTGACATTGATACATTTGAGAATGGCACAAAAAGTCTGAGGGTGCTTAACCACTTATATAAAGAGTCTCCTGTGGCCAGTGGAGACCAAAAGCTGAAGACTCAATATTTAATTAAAGAAGCCCCCAGGATCTGTTAGGCAAAGGTCAGATCCCAGATTGGGAATAGAACATTGAAGCTGGGATGCAGATATCTGAGTAGTAACACATCCAAACTTTGAATTTTTAGATTGTTTTGAACCTGTCGAGACCTTCATTAGTTAACGCTCCTTGCTCACTAATGGGCTAACATACCTTCGCTTGAGGTATCTTCCTCGTGAGACCAAATGTGCCCTCTCTAGGACATGCTATCACTCCGCATTCTCCTCCCAAATTAAACCAATAACTAGGGTTAAGACACAACCTAACCCATCTAGAGAAGTGCAGATAGAGCAAAGGGGTTGTAACCTAAAGGAAAAGCTATCTGATATATACTGCCAGGATTCAGGAGAGCACACATAGGATTGGATCCTGAGGATGCTGGATAAAACAAGAATTTACTGAAGTGAGAGTACTCTCCCAGGCTGTAGGACTTAAAACCCATGCAAGGTCCTTGGAAGGTAAAACAAACAGGATAGTAGGATGACACCTAGAAGCCAGGAGAAAGGAATGGACTATACTCTGTGAGGCTGAAGTGTCAGAACTACTTTCTCTTATAGTTTATAGAGGGATCAAAGGGCTTACAGACGTGGGCATGCTGGAGTGGATACACTAACAGGGTCAGAAAACCCACCAGACCACTGTGATCCATGAGAGGAAATTTCATTCATCAAAGGAAAAAGAAATATGCTGGTAAGAAGGGCATGGGCATTACTGAGAAGCCCAGTAGTGGCTGTCTTCCACCAGCCAGGCATGAGGGTAAGAGACGCTGTTAATAACTGGGCTCACTGATAGCAATGGGACTCATAAGATGGCTAATTAATAGAGACCAGGTGGCAGTGCTGAACTGTCAGACACCAGTTGGGGCAATTATTATAATGAGCAGCAACATCAGCGCGGCAGCCAGGAGAGGATCTGCAGAGAGCTGTGGAGGTGGTTAGAGAACACAGCACTTCTAGGGTGAGACACATGTGCAGCCAACAAAGGTACAATGTACACAACGAAAATAAAGGATGGATCAGGCGGAGGCTGAGGCAGCTCCTCAGATAACAATATCTCAATACATTTCCAAGATTCCGGATTTGAGCCAGTTTTCAGAACCAGAAATTGGTGGCTGAAGGCTAGACTTTTATCTCAGAAGGAAGAAACCTAAAATACCATAAGAGTAAGCAGTAATGATTCTCCCAGTTTCTCCCAACTTGACTTTGCCATTTATATGGATAATTGTACACTAGAATGAGGGAGGAAGAAAAAATGCATTTCAAGATTTGTTAGACAGAAGGTCCAAGTTGACTTAGACACCTGGAAGACCCACAGCATCATTATGACTCACCTCCTGTTTGGAAGAGGGCAATACTTATTAAATGGAGTCAAGACATAGGTGTGGCTCACAGTGGATTCACTGAGACCACTGGGTTTGCAGACCCAATGGTTTCTGAGTGAATGATTCCAATAGCTATAATCGGCTTTTGAAAATACTCCACATTGGTTCTTTGGCTTATACATTAAGAGCTATCACAGAGGAAAAGGCAAAGCCTCCAAAATGTGTCCCTCATAGTATTCATGAATGTACTGATACTGAACTCAGAGAATATGCAGAGATTATTGCAACTGTTAAAGACATAATAGACTCAAGATTAGTGACGCATGTTATATCTCCACTTAACTCTCCAGTCATGTCTCCACAAAACTCAGGTGGATCCCTGGGTTTATGGCTTCCTGATAACTCTACCAAGAAGAAACCACAAGTACAGTTGCTTTGCTAACACCTTACGAGAGCCATTGGTAATGCCTCATGGCCTCAGGTACATAGTATGCAGTAATCTTGCCAGACTGTTCTTTTCCACCTCTTCAGAAAGGAGAGCAAGAATCCATTTGCATTTACTGTGAATGGCCATCAGTATATTTTTACAGTTTTGATTCAAAACTACCTTTACTATGCTCCCATCCTGAATTAAGATAAAGTCTGAAGGCACGTCAGTATTAAATTATGTGGTCCTACTGATCATGTCCTCAGAGTGATAACAGTCCCGACAGATGTCACAGTGAACATCCCCTAAACTGTAAACTATCATTATCAATACCTCACTTTGGGTTCCTAATGCCCATTTCTTTCCGCCCTCTAAGCTGTTCCTCTCAAGCCCGTCGTCCCACAGAATCCGGAATGCAGATCACGGAGTCTGACGACCTGCTCCCCCAGGAAGTGGCTTTCACTGACTTTTAACCTGCCATGGTATTTACTCATTTGTGTTCTTATTGTTTATTTTCTCTGTAGCACATGAGATCCTGGAGCACAGGAATTTTTGTTTGCTTTCTTTCTAGATGTGACTCAACATCTAGAATAGTTCCTGGCACATAAAATAGACTCAAGAAATATTTGGATAAATACATGATGCATATCAAGGCTTATTTTATTAACTTTAGCTTTTGGAGTTGTGACTAGTTTTACAATACTCCAATGCCTCTAAAACCTTGTGTTTTTCAGAACATCTTCCTATGTGGTTTACAACCTTCTGAAATCTACTTTTTAAAAACTTACACCAGTGATATCCAGTGATCATCATCTTTGCTACTAATTTTTAAATGGCTTTACAATTTTTACAATTTCTGCATAATACATATTTATTTGTACTCACAGAGCATAGAGACATATAATGGAAAGTTTGTCACAATAAATACTTTTAGGTGACCATTTTTAAATACTTTTCTCTAACAATTATATTAACACATTTTACATTTCACCTAAATAAGGTACTATGTCTTATTTGTCATCAATATTTTTACCTTTAGTTTTTTGCTTAGTTACTTATACTATCCCCAGACCAATCACTTTTCCCATGAGTGAGATTGCATTCTACTTTTCCCCATGCATATATAATCATGTAAAAATATGTGTACACCCTTGGGGTCTGGGAATAATATGCTTTCGGTATTGTGATGGACAAAGATACCACTCAGATCCTTGTTCTTGGGACATGATCGGTAGATGCCTTCAGCTCTCAGAGTCCCTTTAATGAAGATCTGGCTGGTGACTGCCTCAGTGTCCCAACGTGGGGACTGCCTCAGGGTCCCAGCTGTCTCTGACCTCAGCTGTAGAGAGCTGCCTGACCCAAGAGCACACTGTCTCCTGTGCAGCCCACATCAAATGACTGACCTAGCGCAGGTGTAATTTACCAGCCATTTTCATCAATGCAGGGACATTCCAATGGTTGTTTCAGCTCTAGAGACCCCCACAAGGTCAGCCAGAATTCTCCTCAGGCTTGCTTTACAGCTCAGTTTCACCCTCTGCCAAAGCTTGCTCCCCCCCCTCCCTTGTATTAACATTGATTCCAAGACACTCCTCAGTAAATATCTGAAGCTCTAAACTCCAGGAAGATTCTGCTTCCTGGAGAATCCAACCTGTGTAAGGGATCATATTATGTATTCATCTCTGCATCTTGTTTTTCTCTCGCACTATAATCACAGATTCTGTCCCAGACAATTGACATAGATCGAATGCGTTCTTTTGAATGACTATGTAATTTTCCAGGGTTTTCATGTACCACAATTTGTTCAACTTTCCATACTAGGGAACATTCTAGTAGTTTCCAAATTTTATTTTTAACCATACAAAAAGTTCTGAAATAAATACCCCTTTCACAGACCAATTTAAACTCAAAATTACATGATTACTTACTTCTAAACTTCCTATTACATTTTTCACTAATTAATTCTCCTTTATTTTTGTGTTAAATTTCACAGCAGCCACTTATTGTTTCATGTACTTTCAGACTGTTCCAGTATTATTGACATGGGTCAATAATTGAAGAATTTATGTCTGCTGTCTGTAGAATTAAAGTCCTTTGTAATTTTTTGGCCATTCCTCTTTACCCAGTTTTGTGACTTGTATGTAAAAAGTACTATCAATAACCTTTAACTGGGATAAACTGCTTCCATGAAAGGAACGATGGCTTACTTACACCTCTCTTTTCTTAACCTAATCCAAAGGTACTGAAAAATATTCAAACTATAAATTTTGAAATCACAGCCTAAGAATACTAGCTATAGAAAATGTTGCATAGCCACTATCCAAGTTACTTAAACTCTCTAAATTTCAGTTTCCTCATTTGTCAAATGTGGATACCTTGGTGCGCATTAGTGAGAACTAAAAATTCTGGTAGGTTCATTGTCTGGTAAAATGCTTCTCATGAAGAAGACAGTTTGTAACTCATTTAGTTATTTTATTCACATTCTTGGATTTCCCTCCAAGGGTGTGTATATGTGTGTGTGTGTGTGTATCCATGCTATGCACATTTTTTTCCTAAAAGTTGTATATTTTGAAAGAAAAGTTCACCTTTGCTCTGCTTTTTTTTTTTTTTTTTTTGTAGTTTTTGGCCAGCGCTGGGTTTGAACCCACCACCTCTGGCACATGTGGCTGGCACCATACTTCTTTGAGCCACAGGCACCACCCTGCTCTGCTTTTTGAAAGTATACCATCTCATTTGACCTTGTGATACCAAATCAGATTCATGTACCTTTTTTGAAAATTTCATAGCTCATCAGAGTATAATCTTTTGCTCACAAGAAAAAGCAGACGTGGCTATAACAAATTTGTGGACTTGATAAACTAAGTCATATTATAAGCGTCAAAACTAAAAGACAAATACAAACAAAGAAACCAAAGTACTATAATTTCAAGGAGCCAAATCAGAGCTAAGTTACAGCTGTTGAAGACGCTTCAGCCTGGAGTCAACCAGTATCATTTCTCCTTTCTGTTCCCTGAGCCAAGAGCCAGTTTCCTCAACTCTTGGTACCTATGAGTCGTCCTTATTTCTGTAAAAAGAACGAAAATTGTCCTCCACCCCAGATGGTCCTGATTTACCTAATGCTAATGTGCAGACCTGTTTTACAGTTCCTGTAGTTCAAATTTTTATTTTCCCTTCTGTTTTTTGACATAGTCTAGTTGGCATCATTTAACTGTCAGTTTTTATTCCCTTTGATCTACTTCCTTTCTTTGGGGATTATTTCATCCACCCTGTCTAGGGTCTCTACTAATACAGGTATATAGAAACACAGCTTGTGATTTTTGATCTTTTCCCTGGACGTAAGGTGATTCTAGAATTTCTTACCTGCTAGATACTAGATTCTTAAACTGTGTTGGCACCTATGAGTAGAAGAAAAAGAGAGCCTCCAAGAGAAAATACAGAAGGGGCAAATACTCCCTTTCGGAGAACTCTCACTAAATCTTTCCCCAGAGATTGAATGGCAGCAGCAGAATGGATCCGAGATGAAGCCAGTACTGAGAAAAGGCCTAAGCCCCACGTGGATGGAACGCTTTGTGAAACGTTGCAGAGCCAAGCTGTACTACAATTCAAATCAACATTTTAGGATGGGCAGTTAGAAGATCTGTCAGCAAAACATGTATTCTTTTAGGAAAATTGTACTGAATATATGATGCTGTAATATCTTTTGAAATCTTTTATTTAGTGGTTCACAGTCTAAAGTGCTTCCTGTCCCCTTCTGGAGCACTTGGAAAAATGTGGGGACACTTTTGATTATCAGAATGACTGAAGGGCATTACTTGCATATTTTTGGCAGTGACCAGAGATACAAACATCCTGTGCATATTTCTGGAAATCTAGCCCAATAAAGAATTGGTTTACACAAATGCCACTGATGCTCCAACTGAGGGATACAATGATGTAGACAGTTATCCTGCCAGCTTAATCTTAACCATGCGGTTTTACATGTTACCTAGTATGACTCAGCTCAGTATGACAGCAGTTGCTCCTGCTCCCATCACTCCAACTCTGGCTACATAAAATAAATTCTATAGTTTTCTTTTCATTCTAGCTTTGAATAGTGGTCTATTCAGTATCAAGGATGGAAAGTCTAAATAGTCCCTTGCTATGGAAAATCACAAAAAAAGTAAGGTCTAGCAGAAAGAATATGCACTTTCTACTCTCTCATCAGCTGAGGATTCTTGTTTTGAACAAAATACATGCGAGTAAGAAAACAGACTGCCTAGACTCAGAGAAAAAATCCCCACCTAGGCCAAGGGCTCATAACTACGCGTGGATACGTCGCTGCATACAAACACACAGATATGCACACAAAAGTTGTCATGCAAATTAGTAAAGACCAAGAAAATTATGTTGACGAAAAAATCCTCTGAGAAGGAGAATTTTAATAAAAATGTAAATAATAATCCGGAGGAATGATATATGTATCGGACATCCTCAAGGCACTGATGGCTAAGAGATGCATAATCATTTCCACATTATAAAGGGAAGGAGTAGTGAGAAATTCCCAAGCTGGTAAAACCTTCTTTTTCTTCTAGCTGAATTTTTTTTTCCCAGCTAAAAATATCTTTATCTATTTATATATAAAACTGCTATTGCACTTTTGGTTAGCAGGGCAGAGGTTTAGACATTTACATCATCACGTGAAGAGAAAGTTATACCTGGCTGAGTTAATAGCTTCAACATAATTTTTTGATTAATATTGGGTGGACTTGTGGAATATAACAACCTTGTCAATTAGAATGATCCTCTGTTCTTTATGATGTACGTATTATAGTAAAAGTGTAAAAAAAGTCTTTTTACAACATCTGATGTAAAAATATCCTTAATAAAGATCTTGTTGCAAAGTGACTTGTTAATTAGAAACTAACTTAATTAGTGCCAAAATATTTTTAATAAAGAAAATATTTTGAGGGGTAATTCTTATTTTAAAATTCACACAAGTATATAAAATAGATAAAAAGTGGCCTCCTTTTGTTTGGAGATCATAATCAAACCTCTTTGCACTAGTTTCTGCATGCTAAAAACTCTCAAAAATTCATTCCTTTTTTTGCCCCTCCTTGCCCTAACAACTGAAGGAAAATCCTATTATATAAAGGAGATTCCATCCAAAAGTAAAAATTACATAGATTTTTTAATAGAGCCTAAAGTATTAAAATAAGATTTACGACATATAATCCTACTCTTATTTTATGCCTTAAACTTGTAATGATATTAAAATTCTATCTTATGTCTAAACAAAAACCTTAATATCTTTGGTCCAGTTTGAAGTTTAACCTAAAAAGGATCCATGAGATACTTTTGTAAAGACAAAGAAAGTAATGAGGCACAAATGTCATAGATAGGAACTATAGTTTAGTAGCACCTGGACAGAGAAAGTGACCCGAAGAAGAGATCAAAGAGAAGAAGAGAAGAGATCTTGACTATCTCTAGAATAAAGGCATCTTTCCATACACATCAGGAATGCTAACCTGCAGCCTGTGTACTGCACATGGCCCAGAATGGCTATGAACGTGGCCCCATACAAAACAATAAACTTACTTAAAACATTATGAGATGGAACTCAATCACACAGTTCCCAAGAGTGAATTTTGTAGACACCAACGTCCTGTCACATCACCCCAATAAGCGTATGTACACTCTATTTGTACACACGTGGCTTCAGTTTTATGGTGGTGTGCAGCTTCCAGTGTGTGATCTTCCAAGCTCAGTTGAATTGATGCTGTCAGACCTTACATGTGCTCCTGGTGACTTCGCAAAGCAGTGATTATCAACAACATTCCAACCTACCATTTTGGGTTTAATGTCATTTAGAAGTGAGGTGAGCAGTCTTATTTGATTATTAAGGCTCATCCCACACCTCAGGGACTCCACACATGGCTCATGGTGTGTCATGGTTGGCCCTCTACCTCACCCTGCATCAGCAGCCAAGATTGAGAAGGGCACAAACTTGCTTTCTAATTTTCTGCCAGTTAACTTTCATAATAAAAGTAAATATAGTCCCTTCTCTGTTATTATTTTTTTCAATCCCACCATGGTTTCTATAATGTCTTAAAATAAAACATAACCCCCCCAAAGAGAAAAATTACGGATGATGGAAGATTGTTCAATGAAAAGTGGGCAGGTGGCTACTTTTCAAAAATTGTTTCAGGTTAATTGAGGGTACAAAGAATTAAGTTGCAATGTTTGCATTTGTTAGTAAAGTTCCTCTTATAATTGTGTCCCGCCCCCAAGAGGTGTGTCATACACTGTAACTTTGTGCCCCTTAAGTGGGAGCACCCCATCCTTCTCTTTACTCATCTCTCCCTGCTCCTTCATCCCCCCTTAAATTGATTTGAGTTTTTCTCTTATGTGGGTATGTATTACATCATCTCTTGGCTTCATATTAGAATTGAGTACATTGGATTCTTGCTTCTCTATTCCTGTGATGCTTTACTAAGGAAGAATGTATTCCAACTCCATCCAGGTTAATACAAAAGATGTGAAGTCTCCATCTTTTTGAATGGCTGAATAGTATTCTAAGGTATATATATACCACAGCTTGTTAATCCATTCCTGGGTTGGTGAGCATTAAGGTTGTTTCCACATTTTGGTGATTGTAAAATAAGCTGCAACAAATAGTCCAGTGCAAACATCCTTATGTTAAAATGATTTTTTTCTTCTGGGTAGATGCCCAGGAATGGGATTGCAGGATCAGATGGGAAGTCTAGCTTGAGTTCTTTAAGGATTCTCCATACTTTCTTCCAAAAAGGTTGTATTAGTTTACATCAACAGTATAAAAGTGTTACCTTTTCTCCACATCCACACCAGCATCTGCAGATCTGAGACTTTGTGATGTGGGCTGTTTTCACTGGGGTTAGGAGATAACTCAGGATGGTTTTGATCTGCATATCTCTAACAATCAGGGATAATGAACATTTTTTTGAAATGTTTGTTCGACATTCATCTGTCTTCGTCAGAGAAAGTTCTGCTCATATTTCTTGCCCAGTGGGTCATGAGATTGTTTGCTCTTCTTTTGTTGATTAATTTGAGCTCTCTGGACATTCTGGTTATCAAGCCTTTGTCAGATTCATAATATGCAACTACCTTTTCCTATTCTGAAGGTTGTCTTTTCATTTTACTTGATGTGTCCTTAGCTCTGCAGAAGCTTTTCAGCTTAATTAAGTCCCATTTGTTAATTTTAGTTGTTGTTGCAATTGCTGCTGAAGAATTTGTCACAAAATTTTTCCCCAGTCAAATATCGAGAGTTTTTCTCACACTTTTTACTAAGATTTTTATTGTTTTGGGTCTTAGCTTTAAATCTTTTATCCATCTTGAGTCAATTATTGTATGTGGTGAAAGATGTGCATCCAGTTGCATCTTTTCCATGTGGGGTTATCCAGTTCTCCCAGCACCATTGGTTGAATAGGAATTTTTTTCCCTACTGTATGCTTTGATTGGCGTATCAAAGATCAGACACTGGTTTCATCTCTTGGTTTTCTATTTGGTTCCTTATGTCTATGTCTCTATTTTTGTGCTAATACCATGCTGTTTTGATTACTGGGAACTTGTAATATAGCCTGAAGTCTGATAGGGTGTTGCCTCCAGCTTTGTTCATATTACTAGGAATAGCCTTGGCTATACAGGGTTTTTCTGGTTCCATAAATAATGAAGTACTATTTTTTCCAGTTCTTCAAAATATGATGTTGGTATTTTAATGGGGATTATACTGAACCTGTAGATTGCTTTGGGTAGAATAGAAATGTTAACAATGTTGATTCTTCCCAGACATGGTATATTCTTCCATTTGTTAATATTTTCTTCTATTTCTTTTCTTAGGGTTTTATAATTCTCATTATAAAGATCCTTCACCTCTTTTCCTAGGTATATTCCTAAGCATTTCAATTTCTTTGAAGCTACTATGAAGGGAATGTGTCCTTGATTTGTTTATCAACTTGACTGTTATTGGCGTATACAAAGGCTACTGATTGTGGACATTGATTCTATACCCTGAGACATTACTGTATTTCCTGATCACATCCAGGAGTTTTGTGGTTGAGTCTCTGAGGTTTTTTAACTATAAGCTCATATCATCAGTAGAGACCAAAGTTTGACCTCTGCCCCCATTTGGATACTCTTTATATATCATTCTCTTGCCTGATTGCACTGGCTAGAACTTGCAGCACACTGATGAATAATAATGGCGATAGTAGACATCTTTGTCTGGTTCCAGTTCTAGGTGGAAAAGGTCTCAGTTTTACTCCATTCAGTATGATGTTAGCTGAGGGTTTGTCATAGACTGCTTCAATCAGCTTAAGAAATGTGCCACCTATGCCTATTTTCTTAAGTGTTCTTCCTAGAAAAGGATGTTGAATGTTTTCAAATGTTTTTTCTGTGTCTATGGAGACCACATGAGGATCCTGTGGTCTTTGTTTTTGCTTCTATTGATATGGTGCCTCACATTTATGAATTTGCATATAAACCAGACTTGCCTTCCTTGTTTGAAGCCTACTTGATTGTGATGTATAACTTTTTAAATATGTGGCTGTAATCTATTACCTAAGATTTTAAGTATGTTGGCATGAATATTCATTAGTGGAATAGTTCTGTAGTTCTACTTCTTAGTTGGGTTCTTTCCTGGTTTTGGAATCAAGGTGATGTTTGCTTCATAGAACATTTTTGAGAAGGCTCCTTCCTTCTCAATATTTTGGAATAGGTTCTGTAGTAGAGGTACAAACTTAGCTTGGAAAGCATGATAAAATTCTGATGTGAAGCCATCTGATTCCTGTTGGGTTTTTTTGTTTTTGTTTTTTTTTTTGTTGTTGTTGTAAGCTTTTTTATTGTTTCTACAATCTCACTTTTTGATATTGATCTGTTCAAGAGATCTATTTCTCCCTTGTTAAGTCTAGGGAGATGGTGTGATTCCAGGTATTGGTGTATTTCCTTCACATTGTCAAATTTCTGGGCATAGAGTTTTGGGTAGTCATAAATAGTCTCTTTTATCTCTGTAGTATCAGTTGTTATTTTCCCCTTTTCATTTCTGATTGAGGTTGTTAAAAATTTTGCTTTTCTATTTCTGGTTAATCTGGCTAATAGTTTATCCATTTTATTTCTTTTTGAAGAACCAACTTTTGTTTCATTAATTTTCTGAATGATTCTTTTACTTTCAATTTCATTTATTTTTGAATTAATTTTGGTTATTTCTTTTGTTCTGCTGGGTTTGGTATTGGATTGTTCTTCCTTTTACATTTCTTTAAAATGATTCATTAAATTGTTGATATACTGTCTTTCTGTTTTTTGGATGTAGGCATCTAATGTGATAAATTTTCCTCTTAGGACTGCTTTTACAGTATCCCACATGTTTTTGTAGTTCATGTCTTCATTGTTGTTATGCTCAAGGAAGTTAATGATTTCCTTTTTTATCTCTTCCTTGACCGAACTGTCATTCAGCAGGTTGTTCAGTTTCCATGCCTTTGTATGAGGATGGAAATTTGGTGGTGGGGGGTGGGGTTAAGTTCCACCTGTATTGCCTTATGGTCTGAGAAGGCAGAAAGCATAATTTCAATTCTTTTGATTTTGTTGAGGTTTGATTTATGTCCTAGGATATTATTTGTTTTGCAGAATGTTTTATGGGCCAATGCGACAAAGGTAGGTGTATTCCTTAGTTGCTGGATGGTGTGTTCTGTATATGCCTAGTAGGCACAGTTTTTCTAGGGTCACATTTAAGTCCCTTGTATCTTTGTTTAGTTTGTTTAGAAGATCTGTGCAGCTCTGTAAGAGGAATGCTAAAGTCTCCTACTAGTATGGTGTTATAGGCTATCATATTGTTCAGACCAATAAAGGTTGGCTTCATAAATCTGGGAAAATTTAAGTTAGGTGCATAAATATTCAGAATTGAAATGTCCTCTTGTTATATTGTTTCCTTGATCAAGATGAAGTGTCCGCTTTGTCTTTTGACTTTAGTTGCTTTAAATTCACTTGTATCTGAAAATAAGATTGCAACTCCTTCTTTTTTTTGATTTCCACTTGTCTGAAATATTGTTTTCTCTCATCTCACCCTGAGTCTTGATTTGTCCTTTGAGACTTTGTGGGTTTCCTGTAGGTGGCATCTGAATGGCTTGTACTTTTTTATTCAATCAGGCAGGTTGTACCTTTTCAGTGGAGAATTCAATCCATTAACATTTATTGAGAGAATTAATAAGTATGGTGCAGTTCTACTCATCTTATTTTGTGAATGTTTTATCTTTTGCATCATTGTGGAAGTTAAGTTTTGTCCTTTAGTATCTGGGTGCTTAGTTTGCTGGTGGTCTCTGTAGAGAATAGGTCTAAGTATTTCCTGTAGAGCTGGTCTTATGACAAATTCCCTCACTGTTAGCATATCATTAAAAAATTTGATTTCTCCATTAATTTTAAAGCTTCACTTAGCAGGATATTGAATTCTGGGCTGAAAATTGTTTTATTTAAGAAGGTTAAAGGTAGATGACCATTCTTTTCTGGCTTAAGAAATTTCATTTGAGAAGTCCACTGTCACTTTTCTGGCTTGAGAAATTTCCTTGAGAAGTCCACTGATGGCTCTTCCCCCATAGGTCTACTGGCACTTAATCCTGGTTGCTTACAGAATTATCTCTTTTGTCTTGACTTTGGATGGGTTCATGACAATGTGTCTTGAAGAAGCTCTGTTTTAGTTGAAATGACCTGGTATTCATTATCCCTCTGAAAGGAGAATGTTGAAATCCTTGGTGAGACTTAGGAAATTTTCATTTATGATATCCTCTAGAGCTGCCATTCCTCTGGCATGTTCTTCTTCCCCTTATTGGGTACCTGCAATTCATATGTTACAACACTTCATGAAGTCCCGTAATTCTCTGAGTGCATATTCTACTCTCTCTTTTTTCTGCCTCCTTTATTGCCTGTGTTAGTTCAAGAGCTTTATCCTCTAGCTCCAAGATTCTTTCTTCTCCATGGTCTATTTGTTATTGATACCTTCTACTACATCTTTAAGTTTCCTGATAAACTGCTTCAATTCCTTAACCTCTGCTGTATCCTTTCTATAGTCTTCATATTGTTCACCCTTATTTGGTTCTGTTTTTGGATTTCCTTCTGGTTATTTCCCACATTATCAGACATTTCCTTCATTGTTTTTACTATTTATATTTTAAATTCCCTTTCTATCATTTCTAACTTTTTTTATAGGTGGAATCTTCTACAATCATTACCTCATGATCCTGGGGAGGAGGGGGGATTGCCATTCTGGTTTATCATGTTGCCAGGATTTTTCTGTTGTTTCTCCTCATGAGTGTTTTCTTTTTGTCTGTTTCCTTACCCTACTTTTTCCTTTTACTTCCTTTGCTCTTTAAGTTACCTTGTCTCTGACCTTAAGTGTTGAAGTTTCCTTTAGGTATAAAACCAAAAAGAAGAAAAAAGTGAAGCGCAAGAAGGGAGAAAAGATAAAAAAGAGAGAAAAAAGAACAAATATGGGTGGTGTAAAAGGAAAGATTGACTAGAAGAGGAGAGAACAGAAAGAGAGAAACAGGAGTAATAGTGGTATTCAGTAGGGTGCTTTGATCCAAATCCATAATTCTCTGCCTCTGGGGGCCTGGGTTGGGTGGGTCCCTGGAGGTTCAGAGCTCCTTATCAGCCTGAGAAGAAATGAGATCCCTCCCTCTCCACCAAATACAGAAGAAAAACAAAATACTATAAATCAAAACAAAACAGACAAACATATACCACAATTTATTGATCCATTCATAATCCAAATGGAGCCCTAGACTACGGGGAAAGGGGGGGAGGGGAGGGGGAGGGGAGAGGGAAGGTTGGGTGAAGAGAATGATATTGTGGGGATTATGCCTATGATTTATCCTATTAGGGTACATGTGAATTTGTCTAAAGGTTGAATATAAATGTCTTAACACAACAATTATGAAAAAAAAAAACAGACAAACAAAAAAACCTTAAGGGATAAAATTGTGGGAAAAAAATAAGAGAGAAGAAAAAGTAGCAAAAAATGAAGCCATTAGTATAGAAGGAAATAGGATAAAACTATAATTACAAGATTAAAAAAGAAAAAGAAAAATCTAGGGGGGAGAGTTGAAAAACATTTAAATATATATAGCTATATAGAGATATATTTATAGATAAATATATAAAAATTATATGTAATATATTATTTTAATATATATTTAAAAAATTAAAT
>NW_003852498.1:3505402-3507898 GCF_000181295.1 Otolemur garnettii
ATTTAAATATATATTTATGTATATATAAATTTAATTATATATATATAATCTAGTAGGGCTTTCATTCCTTCCCATATAGTGCCTGAGCAACTGGTGATCTTCTAGGGTATGAGAGGCTAATCATGACACTGATACCACTGTATAAGATGGAGACTAAAACCCTCTGTCTTACTGAGAAGATCCAGTCCCATTTTCCTGATTATTTTGCCCTCAATCCCCACAGGATTGGGAGCCTAAAGCTCTAATTAGTCCACTAATAGACACTCCTCAACATTTCCACGTTCCTTGGCCATGCAGTGGCTTTCCCTGGAAAGCATGTGTCACTCGAATCTTCCCATGTGTGGCTGCCTAGCTTACCAGGCACACCAGAACCTGCCTCAACCACAAAAAAAATGTTGTTAAAGTTACAACTCAGATGCATTACATTGTAAAAGCTAGTTATGCAACAGCACATTTAATAGCAAAAAATAAACCATTTACTAATGGTGAGTCTATTTAAGCAATGTATGGAAAACATGACAGATATAATTTGCCCTGAGAAAAGGAGGGACATTTCTAAAATCAGTTTGTCTCACCAGACTGTAACCAGGTGAACTGAAAAAACTGGAAAAAAATGTTTGGGGGTGGTGCCTGTGGCTCAAAGGAGTAAGGCTCCGGCCCCATATGCCAGAGGTGGCGAGTTCAAACCCAGCCCTGGCCAAAATCTGCAAAAAAAAAAAAGAAAAAAAGAAAAAAAGTTTGGAGAATAAAGCTGCAAATTTTTAATTTTATGCTTTGGCAATGGATGACAGCACTGTTGCTACAAATAGGGCTTAACCTGCCATTTTTATTAGAGATATTGATGACAAATTTAATGTCACTGAAAAACTGGCTTCTTTAGTGCTATTAAAAGACATAAATCAAGAGATTTATATGAATCAGGAAAACATGTTAAAGCAATTTTCTTTGTCCACTGTCAACATATCTGGTATTATTACTGTTGGTACCTGGGGATGGATGGAGGGACCTATGAAGTTAATAGGACATCCAAGTGGCACCCCAAACTCATATTTGATGAAGTATCACCGTATACTACATCAAGAAAATTTATGCACAAAGGCTTTAAAAATAGATAAAGTCATGCAAATCGTCATCAAGACTGTGAATTTTATAAGGGCCAAGGTATTGAATCATCTCCAATCCTAGGAATTCCTTAAAAGCATTCATGCTGACTAAGACAACATTATTTACTTCTTGGAAGTAAATCTTACCCTGAGATTGAACACAGAACAACTTTCTGAAGAAACTGGGGTTTTAGAGACAAGAGTCCAAATTCGGTTTTGAAATCGAATGTCTAAATACCATTCCCAGAGAAGAAAAAAAGAATGTGATAGTCTTCAAAACAAGACCAAGATCAAGATTTCTGAGAGAGAACAAGGTGTAGAAGATAGACAATAGGACCAACCTTACCAGCAACACTATTATTTCTCTGAAGCCAGAACAATGTGGCTTCTTTTATTTATTGATTTCCTATAAGCTGCAGAAGATCATAGATGGTGCAGAGTATTTTATATCTTCAACTTCAGTCCCAAATCTCTCCCACAGTCTTCCTGCAAATTTATCTTTCTCCTGAGATTGCAAACTGAGCCTTTTGGAGATTGCAAAGGGCTTCCAGAGGCAGAGATAGACACCAGAGGCACCACATAACCCTATTGACCTGGACTGGATCCAGTGTTCAGACCTTGACATGATAAAAAATAAACTGAGTAATAACTATTAAAAAAAAACCATTGGACGGCACCTGTGGCATAGTGGGTAGGGCACCGGCCCCATATACCAAGTGTGGCGGGTTCGAGCCAGGCCGTGGCCAAACTGCAACAAAAATTATCCAGGCACTGTGGTGGGTGCCTATAGTCCCAGCTACTTGGGAAGCTGAGGCAAGAGAATTGCCTAAGCCCAGGAGTTGGAGGTTGCTGTGAGCTGTGACGCAACTGTACTCAACGGAGGGTGATAAAGTGAGACTGTCTCAAAAAAAAAAAAAAAAAAAAAGTCAAGGAAGTAAATGAGGACAAATGTTGAAAAGATTTTAGAATTTTCAGCATGTTATCAAGTCCTTTGTGATATCAAAAACCAAACTTGTGCCAGAACTTGATGAAAACTGGCTAACAAATTTAACATTTTTAGTGGATTTAACTGTTCACTTAAATTAGTCAAACATGTGTCTTCAAGGTAAAAACCAACTTATCAACACAATGTTTCAGAACATAACAGCATTCTAAGTGAAATTAAAATTACAGCAAGCTCAAATTAAAGAAAACAATTTTATGAATTTTGATATCTTGGCTAAACACATTCCTGTGAATAGTAAAAATATTCAGTCTTCCTTTTTGATTTGATACAAGAATTTGAAAACAGATTTCAAAATTTCTGAGAAAATAATCAGTATTTTGGTGTATTTATGACTCTATTTTCAGTTGACATAAATATGTTACCTGCCAGTTTTCTTTTTTTTTTTTT
>NW_003852498.1:3508318-3510986 GCF_000181295.1 Otolemur garnettii
AGACAAAGAAATCTGACATTGAATTTAATGAAAATTTTGATCAAATCTCTTACTGGAGTCTTATAGGTTCTATCTTCCCAGAGACAAATATCCTCCACTTCATAACCATTCCTCAGTTATTTCACTGTTTTTTGGCTGTGGTTACATTTGTGAGCAACTGTTTTCAAGAATGAATCACATTAAGTATAAAATAGAACCAAACTATCTGCTGAGCACCTCAAGACTTCACTGAGAGCTGCAACTACTTCCATGTCACCAGATATTGAGGCATTACTTTTTCAAATACAGTGTCAAATCCCACTAGTTTTTACATTACCCACTTTTCTCTTACTTTTATACTGAAAACCACAACCCCCCTCCAAGACATTTGATGACTTTGATATTTTACATTTTCTTTATTAATGATCACAAACTTGGGAGCCGCTCAATGCTTTTAAAAGACTCTCTATCAGGTCACTGAATAATTAGAAGTATTATGTGAGGACATTTTCCCTTATCTGTGGTGGTGGATATCGTAAAAATTATGCACAGAGATTTATTTTGCTCATCAGCTTTCATTAGTGTTTGTGTACTTAAAGTGTGGCCAAGACAACTCTTCTTCTCATGTGGCCCGGAAAAGCCAAAAATTTGGATAGTCCTCAATAGATATCATCTCTGTGTGGTAACTACTATCATAATATAAGGCATAAGTAAAACTGGAGACTCTCCAGCTTTTGAGTATTAGACATTATCAGAAAAGATGGGATTGAAACCATGAATATCACAAGCTTCCCAGAAGGTAGGCCAACCTGCTGTTTACCTTAAACTGTACCACTTGTGGAGTTAGCCTTTCTAACCTCTTGAAATTTCATCTTCCTCAATGAAATTCATCACTTGAAAATGATGAGTTCTAGCTGTAAAATTCTATAATGTCAAAAGTTTTTAATTTCCTGAACTTTTTACAGAAATGCTAATGGAGGCAACCTTCCAAATGGAAAAAAATTTATAAGAAACATACCAGAACATAACATCCTCATATATAACAAAAACTCACACAAATTCAAAAGTAAATGACTCACATTAAAAAAAAAAGATATGAAAAAATTGATTTACCAAAGTCAAAATTATTACCTCTCATGGACATAGGAGCACATCTCTAGATTTCCTAAAAAGCCTATTTTCCTTTTCCTAATTCGGCTTCCCCATGTTTCAAGATTTTCAGTTTGTAACTTCAAGTTCTTCGCACTATTAATAGTCTCCCTTCCTTTTGTACTGGTCTCCCACATAGTTATGTTTCCTCATTGTCCATTGAAAAAAACTGAAGTAATCAGACAAAAACTTTGTTCAATACCACAGCCTGAAATCCCTCAGTACACTGAGCTTGCTTCTATCACACTGTAGTTCACTATTTCCTCCAAGGCACTCAAGATACAACTTAGATATAAAAAGTATTTGTGTGTGTAGGTGGATGGTATATATAAATGTATATTTTCCATTACATTAAAGTTATGAACGCTGCCATATGTAATGGTGGGTCTGTATTTTTATGTATCTACCTACATTTTGAATAAAATACGCCAAAATGTTCACAATCATTTATATTCTGTGACATGTGGGATTAAACTCTCAGACTTCAGAATTTTTTCTCTAAGATTTTGTCTGTTTCTATGATCATGTAGTATTTCTTAAACATAAAATAAAAACTTTAAAAGATAATGTGAGGCTTCTATAAATTTATGGATTATGGTAATAGGCAGAGTATTGCAAATTTTTCCAGTTCAATATAGATCCACTTAATTACATGATAGTCTTTGAATCCTACAGAAAATGATAAATTTCTATGGTCATGTTATGGGATTTTTAATTTATTTTGTATGGAAAGGAAAATAGCTAACTAATAGCCTCAAGAACAGAATTATAACTTTCCTAAAAATTAAACCTTTCAAATATGTATATGTTATTTGCAAAGTAATGTCCAAATTATTTTTGCATTACAGTTATCAAATATTAAGGGAAAAAAAACAAATGGAGTATCCCCAGGAGATTATATCTTCTCAAACTACAGGCTGCCATTACAAAGACAATATGTTATGTTAGTGTGGGCCGCAATCATATTAACAATCTTTTGCAAGATGTTGGTTCACTGACTTGAATGGGTAGATTGCTGGTGTGTTTGCTCGTGGGTTAATCAGGAAGTAGAGATAAAATTGGCAAATAAATCTAAAAAAGGTTTTTATAGAACCTCTGCTGTATTTTTAAATTTGTTCAAAATATATTGTTATAATAATTTCTAGTCTTATGACAAATAGCAAAAAATAAATGCTTGTTATCTAAATTCACTTATACTTTGTTAAAAATAGTATTTCTATGTGACAAGCGTCACGTTGTTTGCTAAAAGTGAACATCCAGATGCATGTAATACTTCAAGGTTGCTGGAGATTAGAGTTCCTAGGGAGAAATAGCAATAGATAAACAGTGTTTTATAAAGTAGACAGTGTTTCTTTTTTTTCTTTTATTAAGTCATATACACATAGATCATGAATACATTTATGCATATGTGGGGTACAATGTGTTGTTTTTTTGTACAATCTGATGTGCTTACATCAAATCAGTCAGGATAGCTTTCGCCTCATTTACTTGATTATTGTGTTAAGACATTTATGTTCTATACTTGATAGATTTGACTTGT
>NW_003852498.1:3511137-3532849 GCF_000181295.1 Otolemur garnettii
CCACTCCTTTGAGCCACAGGAGCCGCCCTACCCTCCCTCTATCAACCCCCCCTTCCCCTCCCATTCCACTCCATTTCTCTCCTTCATCCTGGGCTATAGTTGTGATCTATCTTACATAAGAAAGTGTGAGTAAATATAAATTGGTTTCATAAAAGTACTAAGTACATTGGATACTTTTTCTTCCGTTCTTGAGATACTTTACTTAGGAGAATATGTTCCAGCTCCATCCATGTAAACATAAAAGAGGTAAAGTCTCCATCTTTTTTTAAGGCTGCCTAGTATTCCATAGTAGTAGACAGTGTTTCATAAAAAAATTATATATCCTGCACTCCCATGAACAATTAGATGTCACCTCAGAGGGAGAAGTCCCCTAGAGCAGCTCAAAGCAGGGCATCTGACATCTATGCTCTAATGCCTGTGAAAAGAGAGAAGAAAGAAGAAAGACTGGATTGGCAGAGTCAAATGACAGTGAAGCTTCGAGAAAGTCTCATCTAACCTACGAAGAGTCTCTGAGCCAGAATTGCCAAAGAGAAAGTCCCTGGCTTTTCAGGAGTGGGGCAACATGAACATGCATGCTGTGCATACCTATGAGCTAGGACCAGACTGAGAAAGATGGGGCTTCAGCACAGATATAGTAGACATACTGGATCCAAAATCAACCACGCCTTTCCAAAGGTTTTCTAGAAAGAGATCTGAGGAGTGCCCATTCTGTAGCCACCAACCCTCACCACTGCCATTTCATGAAAGCTGCTACATTTTTGTTTGTTTATAATTATTTTAGACTAAAATTACATTCAAACAATAGACTGCATTTTCATTCATCAATAATTTTTTATTAACATATATCTCAGTACTAGTTAATAGCTTAACTACAGTTGCAGAGATGCCACATAATCATTTACTGTCTCATTCACAAGACTGTGGGTTGGCACAGGGGCTGTTTTCCTTCATTCTGCACATCTGTAATATCACCGGGAAGGATTTGCTCCATTGGCTTATATTCTAAGCCTCAGGCTAAAGGATCCCTGTTTCCCAGTAGAAACTCTTTCCATGACAGAAGCTGAAATCTCTCAAAGCGAGAGTAACACACATAACACTTCTTATGACTAGGTTTGGTACTGATATCCTCTCACTTCTGCCCACATTGCATTGGCCAAAGCAAGTCATGTCAGGGTGTTGGGAGAGTGTACTGTCTCTAAAAAGGGGGATATAAAATCAAATGATACAGCAAGGAGCAAAGAATTGAAAAAGGAAAGGACATTTATCACACTTAGGTAGTTCAAGGAGCAAACAAGAAAAACAAGAATTTGTCCCATGAAAAATTAGGATAGAGGGGAGATTAAAATTATAAATAGAGAAGTGTATCTAAAGACATATTACATTTGAGAGTTACGCGTATGTAGTGGATACCAAAATTCACTTTTGAGGATGAGTTCTATAATAGAGAATAAGAAAGAAGAAAGAGAAGATCTAAGTTCTATAATAGAGAATAAGAAAGAAGAAAGAGAAGATCTAAGGTCAGAATCACATATTTAAGAGATCATAAAGAATTGAGATCCCTTAAAAGAGATGGCAAAGGAAGGTCTAGAGATATAAAATTAAAATCATCAAAGTGACAGAAATAACTAAAATCAACCAAGTAACTTTCCAGAAGGCGAGTAACACACCAAATCCTGCAGACAGTTCATGATGACTGTGGACAAACAATGGTGCACTTGACCTAGTCATTAAGAAGTTGTTAGTGATGGTGATGATGATGTCAGTGGAATGATAGGACCATAAAGTACTAAAGCGGGTTGAGAAGGTAGGACCAGTGAATGTGGTATACTAAGTTCATGAACTTAGTTCGGAAGAGAATGAAAATGACAAAAGAGTTAACAAGGTTTAAATAGATCAATATAGAGGAAGGAATATAAGGTAAAATAGTATGTAGGACCCTCTAAGAACAAATTTTTGGTTTCTTCTCATTTTTTTATTTCAAAATGTTAATCAAGGAGGTACAAATATTTTTGCTATATAGATACCCTGAATAATGCTTCTGTGAGGGGTTTAAGCAAAGAATGGTGTCATTGTACCCAATAGGTAAGTTTTTAATCACGCATCTCTTGTTCCAATCCCCTCCTTTTTTGGTTTCTCATGTCCTTTACATCACTTCATGCCCATGTGTACTCATCATTTTAGCTCCCGCTTATTAGTAAGAACATATTTTGTTTGGTCTTCCATTCTGAAGACACTCCAGTTCCATACAAATTGTTAAGAAAGAGATTATTTCATGCCCTTTTCATGGCTGAGCAGTACTCCATAGCGTAAGCTACATTTTCTTTATCCGCTCATAAATGGATGGACTCTTAGGTTGATTGCACATCTTTGCAATTGTGAAGTTTGCAATAATAAAATTTGAACACAAGTGTCATTTTAATAAAATGACTTCATTTCTTTTGAGTAGATACCCAGAAGTGGGGTTGCTGGGTCTAATGGTGAGTCTACATTTATGTTTTTGAGGAATCTCCATACTGTTTTCCCCAGAGGTTGTACTAATTTGCAGTCTCACCACCAGTGTATAAGCATTCCTTTCTCTCTGCACCTACACAAGCATATGTCGTTTCTTGACTTTTTACTAATGCCATTCTGATAGGGGTAAGGTGGTATCTCACTATAGTTTTAATTTGCATTTTCCTTGTGATTTGTGATGTTGAGTATTTTTTCATATGCTTATTGGCATTTGTCTATCTTATTTTGAAACATTTCTGTTCATGTCTTTTAGCTACTTTTTGATTGGGTTGTTTGTTTGGTTGGTTTTTGGTTGCTAATTTGGTTGTTTTGTCATTGTTCTTGTTGTTATTGCTAATTTGTTCTTTGTCAATTCTACATATTAGACCTTTGTCAGATGTATAATTTGTGAATATTATCCTTAAATTTTGTAGGTTGTCTTTTCACTCTGTTGATTATTTCCTTTGCTGTTCAGAGAAATTTTAGGTTGATTAAGTCCTATTTATTTATTTTTATTTTTGTTGCATTTGCCTTTAGGGTATTAATCATAAATTCTTTGCATAGGCTGATATCTAGAAGAGTTTTTTCTACATTTTCTTCTAGAATTTTTATGGTTTCATGCTTTAGAGTTAAGTCTTTATCCATCTTGAATTAATTTTTACATATGGTGAGAGATGTGGGTCCCCTTTCATTCTTCTGCATGTGGCTATCTGATATTCTCATCACCATTTATTGAATAGTGTTTCTTTTACTCAGTATATATTATTGTCTGGTTTGTCAAAGATTGGTTGGTTGTACGTAGATAATTTTATTTTAATCAAATGAATTAACATAACCATCACCACACTTACTTATTTTTTGTGGTAAGACATTTATAATATACTCTTAGTTGTTTTGAAATGTACCCTTGCATTGTGCACAATAGGTGAGATCACACTGAATACCCTCCCTCCAGTTGGCCTCCTCCTTCTTCCTCCCCTCTTCTTCTTTCTGGACTAGATTTGTGTTTTATCATTCGTATGAATGTGTAAGTGATTATATATTTGTTTCATAATAGTATTGAGTACATTGAATACTTTCCCCCCTCCATTCTTGAGACACTTTACTAAGAAGAATATGTTCCAGCTCCATCCAGGTAAACACAAAAGATGTAAAGTCTCCAGCTTTTTATGGCTGCATAGTATTCCATAGTATACATACACCACAATTTGTTTATCCATTCCTGGGTTGATGGACCTTTTGGCTGCTTCCATTACTTGGCAATTATTAATTGGACTACAATAAATATTCTGGTGCAAATGACTTTGTTCTAAAATTATTTTTGTTCATCTGGGTAGATACCTAGTAATGGAATTGCAGAAGCAAACAGTAGGTCAACTTTTAGTTCCTTGAGTATTCTCCATATTTCTTTGCAAAAAGGTTATATTAGTTTGCAATCCGACTAGCAGTGTAGAAGCATTCCCTTCCCTCCACATTCATATTGACATTTGCAGTTTGGGGATTTTGTTATGTGGACTAATCTTACTGAAATTAGGTTATATCTCTAAGTGGTTTTGATTTGCATTACTCTTATGATTAAACATGATGAGCATTTTTTCATGTGTTTGTTGGCCAGGCACCTGTTATCTTCAGAGAATTTTTTGGTCAAGTCTCTTGCCCACAAAGAAATGGGACTGTTTGTTATTTTCTTATTGATTCAGTTGAGTTCTCTAGATTCTAGTTATCAGACATTTGTTGGAATCATAACCTGCAAAAATCTTCTCCCATTCTGAAGGCTGTCTGTTTGCTTTACTTATGGTTCCAAATGAAGGTTAGGATTTATATCCTAGATCTGTGAAATATGACTTTGGTATTTTGATGAGGATTATGTTGAATCTATAAATATAATATAAACATTTTAACAATGTTGATTCTACCAGTCATGAGCAAGAGACATTTTTTCATTTATTTTTGTCACCTGCAATATCTTTCCTCAGTATTTTGTAGTTCTACCTATAGAAAAAAATTGCATTAAAATTATAATGTTTAAGTCATGTTTCATTTCTGCAAATATAAAAGACACAAGACATGGTAGAGAAGATAACAAATGATGTGGTATATATTGAGTATTACAATCTTAATGCAGGTTTTCCTTAAAATTATTATTTTTTTGTTGAATCATTCCTTTTACAGTCTTTTTTTCTTTTCTTATCATTGTTAATTTAATATCTATTTTTACTGATATGAGAATGGCTATACCTGCTCACTTTTGATCTCTAGTTGAGTGGAATATGTTTTCCATTATTTAACTTTGAGTCTGTGTGAGTCCCTGTGGTTTAGATGTGTTTTGAGGAGATAGCAAATGCTTGGACTGTGCTTTTCCATGCATCCAGCCTGTCTATGCCTTTTGAGTGGGGCATTCAGACCACTCATGTTGAGTGTTACTATTGATATGTGGGATGCTGTTCTGCTCATCATGTTGATGGTACCTTATTGTTTTGTTTTCCCTCTTGTGCTATTGTTTTATAATAGCTATGAGATCTAACTTTGGGGCGTTTTTATACTAATGGATATTTATTGTGCTGTTGCATTCATAGTACACCTTTGAATATGTCCTGTAAGACAGGTCTAGTGATGATGGATTCTCTTTGTTTCTTCTTGTTTGGAAAAAGCTTTACTTCTCCATCATTTATGAAACTTAAGTTTTCAGGATACAAAATTTGTGGCCGCCAGTGGTTCTGTTTAAAAATATTACAAATGGGCCCCCAATCTCTCCTGACTTATAAGGTCTCTGCTGAGAAGACTGCTGCTGGCTTAATGCGTTTTCATTTTTAGATGAGTTGCTTTTGTAGGTTGTAGAATTTTTTCCCTCATTTTGACTTTGGCTAGGTTGATAGCTATGTGTCTTGGGGGTGTTTTATTTGGTATGAATCTTCCTGATGTCTGGTGACCATCTCATATCTGCATATCTAAATCTTTGGTGGTACACAGGAAGTTCTCCTCAATAATCCCCTCAAGAAAGTTTTCCAAGCTTTCTGGTTTTTCTTATTCTCTCTCTGCAATGCCAATCATCCATATATTCACTCTTTTCACATAGTTCCATAATTCTCTGAGTGACTGTTCATTCTTCTTTATTTTTTTTTTCCTGCATCTTTTACCGACTGGCTTAATTTGAAAACATTGTCTTTGAGCTCTGAGATGCTTTCCTCTTCTAACTCTAGCTTATTGTTGAGGCTTTTTGATGAATTTTGTTATTTCCTGAATGACTCTTTCATTTCTTTAAATTCTTTTGTATTTTGTCTTATGTTGCCTATCTCTTTGATGAGCTTTTCATTTTTTTCATTCATGTCCTACATTTGGCTCATTTGTGTTGGTTTCAGCTTTATCTTCAATTCCATTCATCTTGTTTGCCATCCATATTCTGAATTCCATTGCTGACATTTTGACTATTTCCTTTTGGCTGGGATCCATTGCTGTAAATCTATTGTGATTATTTGGGGATGTGAAACTAGCTTGTTTTCTATGTTGCCAGCTTTTTTTTTTTTTTTTTTTGTTTATTTCTTATCTGAAACCTTGCCTCCTGGCACAGGGCAAGTAGGTTTGCACATACTATTCTTCTTTGCTGGGAACTCTCCTACTTTGTGGGAAAATTTTGTGTCTGACTCCAGAGGGCTGACCTACTGGAAGAGGGGTAGATTCACTGAAAGCCTGTAACATCACTGCTCTCCTATATTGCCTCCACCTTCTGTGGTCATTAAAGTCCAAGCCAATGCTGGGGACATTCATTTGGATATGTGTATTGGTATCCAGTGTGTTGTTGGAAACTCAGTCAGGGGGCTATGCAAATCCTGCACAGAGGTGTGTAACATGACCTTGGCTGGCACCTGCGCAAGTCATGGGACTTTGGTCAGTGCCTGGGTGGGCACAAAATTTGGGTCAGTGTAGGGGGCATCTTCATATGGAGTGGTAGACTGGTCCCTAGGCTACTGTTGGAAGCTTGGGCAGGACACTAGGTGTTTCTTTCTCCACTGAGGAGGCATTGCAGGAGATTGCTCTGCCCATGTTTCCCAGTAGTGGTGAGAGTGGCCATTTAGTGAGACCATGCCATATAGGTGTCTGAGCTGCCAGTGTTTGCTCTATCCAGGTCAAGGGTAATGGCAGTACACAGCAGAGAGCAGCTTGTGACTAGCAGGTCCATAGTGGAATTCTGGACCACAGGCACAAGCCACAGGCATGGTGTGGCTTACCTGCCAGCATGCAGAACCAGAGAATTTGTTCTGCTGGTCAGGCACTTAGACTCATGAGGGTGTGGAATCCTGGCCAAATGACTGAACCAAGGGGCATGGCTTGCCACACAATGTATAGGTATGAGGGGGTGTGACTTGCCATGCAGCACAGGGCAGGGGTTGTGGCCTATCAACCAGCACACAAGACCTGGAGCCTTGGCCCAACACACATTGACATAAATTTTGTATGTCTCCTGGGGTGTGGCCTGCTAACTGGTGTACAGGACAAGGGGTGTGGTGTACCGCATGACATGGGAGGCTGGGAACTTATGTCTATGAAGGCATGGACTCTACTTGACACCCATTTCCACAGAGGCCTGTATTTAGACACTGCATTGTGGGGAAGAGGCTCTTGTTCCACTGGTCAGGGTTTAAGCTATGGGGCTGGACTGCTGGATGCCTGAGGCTCTTTCCCCACATGGGTCCTGCTAAGGCTGCTATAGTGGCCTTGAGTCCTCTGGTGGCGGGGGTACCTAGCTACTAGTCACAGGCATGTAAGTATAGCTCTCCCTGTTTGCTCCCCAACCCAGCAAAGGGTAATGTTGGGGTAACTACAGCAAAGCTGATTTCTATGTAGACCAGGTGCTCTGGAACTGAGAGCTCAGAATGGCATCAGCTGTGAAAACCCAGAAACCAAGACCAGCAGGTCCCTGCTCAGCATGTTTTTCCATGCAACTTCACTATGCAGTGTCCAAGTGAACACAGAACAGCATGGATGCCCACTGTGCAGTAGTGGGATGCCCCTCCCAGCTCAAATCAGTGTACACACGGAGACTTTCTGGCCCTGGGGTTCTTTGTTTCATCACCTCCCCATGTGTACATGTCTTCCCCAAGTACCTTATGAGTGAGAATGCCCTTCTCCATCTTCACTCTGTGCTTCTCCTGGTGGTTCTCTGATGATCTACAATGTTTTCTCCAAGAGGATCTATTGGTCTGTGAGCGTGCACTTGCACTTTGCGATCATCTCCCAGAGAGTGGTGTGTGAGCTGCTTCTAGTCTGCCATCTTGGCCCCCTTCCCCCTAAATTTTTATTTCCTATTTGTTCTCTCTTTCAAACTACTTGAAGTTCCTCAAATAGGCCATTTTTGTGCTTTTCCTTTCCTGAAATAATACTTCACAGTAAGGCATAGTCTTGTATTCCTAAATATCTTTATAGGAATAAGTACTAATACTTATGAATACTTTTTATGTATCAGGTACTGTTGGGGACATAAAATCAATTGTCTTAATTAAATGTCACAGAAATGTATTAGAGGCATAATTAATCCCATTTTAAAGGTGAAAAACTGGACTTGTAAAGGTACACATATAATGATAATGTCCAGATAAACATCTTGTACATGGTGAGTTAGAAATTTTAATTTATAACGGTCTCCAGAGCATTTGTGTAAGTTTCAGGGTAACTAAGAATCTACTTCTTTGTAAAATCTCTTCTGTCCTAAGTGTATGACCCCTCCATTAAGCAGTGGGGCTGATGGAAGAGGTTTTGCATCATGGTAGTTTAGTGTTGATCTTACCCATCTTTGATATACAGGTGTATCCGGCATTTGTCACGCCACTTGGTAACATTAAAAAGTATATGGCATATTCTTGTAGGCAATAAGGACACATGTAAGTATTAAAGTAGAGAACAATATAACACTTAGATAGTTGAGAGGAAAAAACACATGTGCTAACAGGGTGGGTGAATTGGAAAGGAAGAGACTGTAAATAGAGAGATAACTAATAATTTCTAAATCCAAGCGAGAGAAATGATGGCCTACCTAAAGATGTCATAGAGAGCCAAGAAATGAAAGGGGATAATTGAAGGAGGCTTATGAAACAGAATCCATAGAATTTGGCCAGTTGGCTGGGGGAAGAGTGATGACACACAGTTTTCTAGCTGAATGGATTGAAAGGATTGATGTATCTCAATGAAAATGGAAATAAGAAAGAGAGAACAGATTTGAGGAGGAAGTGTGGAGCCAACTATGAAATATGTGTGAGATATGGAGGAGGGGGAAAGAGACCACAACAAAAAGATCCTGAGTCAGTATACTTACAATCAGATCTCAGAAGCTCTACATTCAATACTCATTGGATCTACAGGGAGTTTTAGTATCTAATTATTATCTGTGGATTTCGACTCACAAGGAACTGGCAACCAAATAAATTTATATACCAGACTTCTCAAAAGAACACTGCTTCTCAAAGTTTCCCATGGCAAGATAAATATACCTTGTTCAAAAATATTTAATTTTAGTTAGAAAAGAAACTGTTCCATTGCTATTTGACATAGTTTTGTGTTGCTGAAATTTTATGTCTTCAGTGTCCGCCAGCATCATTTTCTACCCAATGGTTTCACGATTCTTTGATAATACAATATAGCAAACTAGGTGTTGCTTTCTAGATTTCTTTTGAATCTAAAAACTTAGAACAATGCAAAGATACACTTAAAAATAACTAAGAGTAAATTACAAATGTCTTGCCACAAAAAATAAGTAAGTGAGGTCCTGGTTATGTAAATCAGTTTGATTTAAGCATTCCACTTTGTATATCAGATCATCACATTGTGCCCCATAAATGTATACACTTACACTTTAATAAAAAAATTAAGAAAAATTAAAAAAATTA
Source organism: Otolemur garnettii (assembly GCF_000181295.1). Lineage (NCBI taxonomy): Eukaryota > Metazoa > Chordata > Mammalia > Primates > Galagidae > Otolemur > Otolemur garnettii. The sequence goes on from NW_003852498.1 coordinate 3,520,506, forward strand.
AAAAAAAATAAAAACTAGGACAGTCTATTAGATTGGCAACAAGTCAAGAATATACAATTGCTATTTGGTAAAGAAGAAAGTGTAGTCATTCTGGCCCATAGTGTGCCAGCATTTGAGCAGTGAAACGACTACATTCCACCAGGTCATATTTATCATTTTTCCTCTCTTGATGTTGACATTGTTTGTAATTTTGAAGTCCTTTAGTGCTATGCTGGAGTTTAAAATAAAAATAGGGTTCATATTAATGATGTTGCAATCTACCTGTCTATTTATTGGGCGAGATCCCATCATGACATAGAACAGTGAAGCCCTTCTCTATTAAAGATGCTTTATTCATGACTCTCCAGATTGGTAGAACTTCTGCCTCCTCAGGGAAGTTAGGTGAAGTGGTGAAGATGTATTGAGATTCATAAAAAGTGAAATTACTTCTGCCAAGATTTTAGCATATGAGTTTGGTCCCTCGTACTCTTTAGTGGAGCAAGAATTTTGTGCTTAACTGTTCAGACATATTTCAGAAATCTGTGTTTCCAGTTCATCTCTTACATGATGGATAAGCATGGCCTAATGCTCAAGGTCTTGACAGGCTGTACTCGATTGCTGAGGGGAGGAGTCATAAGGTGTAGGAAATGAGTTTTTCATTATCATGGAGGTTGTGTGAAGATACCCCCTTTTTCATCTCCCCTGTTGTAGAGGTGAGTGACGTTTCATCCTTATACTTTATTGAGGACCATGCATATGCATGTTCACCTCTAGGAAACACTGAAACATTATAATTTTAGCACCAGACCTTATTGTTTTAGCATCTTGGATACTCTTACTTTATTACTTTTAAGTTATAGGCAATTATTGTGCTAAACTTATTAAATTGTAGGCATTTATTATTCTTAAATTATAAATAAGCAAAGATCATAATAAGGAAGAAAGAATAACTTCTGAGTTCAAAACAAATTACTTTGACAAAATTATGTTTCTTAGATTAATCTGAGCCTGAACTGAGAAAAAATATTCTAAATCCTTTCTGGCAAGTGAACATAGAGAAAATTATCTGGAAGAATACCACTGGTACTAATTTTACAAAAGCATGCCATTTTTCTCAAATTGACTTTAATTGGAATGCTTCATAACTTAGCACATCGGTTAAACAAAAAAAAAAAAAAAAAAACTCAAATGGTCTGGAAACAAATGTATAAAAATGTCTTTTGTGTAGAAGAATCCTAGGAGGGCAACTTATATTTTGGATTCCTTAGGTCATTTACACAGTATAAAGTTAAGTGGTGAATTTACATTTATAAAACAAATTTTGATGCTTAAATTTCCACCTCAGTAGACATTCTTTCTTTCCCTCCCTCCTATCTCTCTTTTTATCTTTATGTGTATTATATACGTATGTGTGTGTATAAATTGTGAACGAGTTCAAAATTCTTTACACTCTAATTCATAACGTTCATTTTCTGTACTGCTATTATGATTATAGCTCCTAATAACAGCTCTTACCTCATCATGCATCAGGGCAACCATGTAGCTCTGTCCCTCTTCTCACGGCGCCTTTCTCCTATCCCTGAGAAGCTACTTTAGCCCTTGATTTTGGGCAAATAAACATATTCTATAGAACAAAGCTTGTAAATTACAAAGCAATGGTGTGTAATGAATTTGAAAAATAAGGCAGAAGGTTTAGTATAAATAAAAATATTGATGGTTGGAGAATTAAGATAAAGAGGAAGAGGTGGAGGTGGGGCTTGGGTTGGACCTTTGAGAAGGCAATGCCAGCAAAGGACAGGGGGACAGGGAAATGGAGTGTAGCCTGAACGTAGCAGAGCAGGGGAGAGCTATTTCAGGGAACACTGCATACCACAGAAGGACATCATTTCAAAAATTAGTTTCTTTCTACATCAGCTGACAAAGACCAAGTGTCTTGGATCTCAGATCTCTAGTGATTTCTATTTTTCAACAACCCTTGTATGAATGCACTTCTGCTGTCTGAATAGCAACCTCCATCTAAAGGCTAAATTCACTACGTAGACAGCATACAAGAACAGTTCCTATGATGCTATATTTTATCATGATAGTATGGCTAGGCTACTTTACCAACTACCATGGTTTTATTTTATCAACACAGTCTGTACCTCAACTCAAAATGCCCCTTTCTATTGTTTCTATGACTTTCAGCCCAGACAATTCATCCCACCCACATCTGCAATTCTACTATAAATAATTACCTAAGAACATGGTACAGATCAACCCTCAGATCAGACTATAGACTATTAAAGCCACGATTAATAGGAGTTGAACCACTGCAGAGCTTTCTTAGTGAGAAATTTTCTTGTGTCTCCTCTGGCTTACTCAGCCATATTAAAAACCCGGATGACAGAAAATTATTAATTCTGTGGCTTTCACCTACAACTGCTGCCCTCTGGGAAGATTTACTTAGTGCTCTAAGCAAGACCAGGCAGAATCCTGTACTTGGCAGGGAGGTATTTACCCAACACCTCTGAGCACCAAAAGTTTCCTTAAATACAGTATCCTACGTGAAAAATGTTTCCATCTTGTTCCAGAAAGAACTTGATACGATTTCATATACCTTGATACTATGATTTATGGCAACCAATGACATGGCAGTTTCCTCTAGGATCAAGTGAAATAGAGGGTGAACTTATTTATCCAACAAATTGATCTAGGCCTGGCTACAGTGCCGGGTGTCATCTCTGAATGGGTAATTACTTCCAGCTCTTCCTTCTAAATAACTAGGGTAGAGAGTAGTCACCATCTCAGTGGCAAAGTGGTGCCCTTAGAAATCCACACAAAAAAATTGTTTACAGTGTGGAACATCAAAGGATGTTCTAGGGTGAGAAGAAAGATGTGGAGAGCCTGTCTCTGGATAATTACTTTCTTCTACAGCCACTGATCTTGGTTTCTTCTTGCACTAAATGGTATGAAAAACATTGCTTGAAAAAAGCAATCCTGACAGCCTCTCTTCTTTCTAACTGCTCTTGACTCTCTCCTTCTCGCTTCATGAATTGAGCTCTTTTGTCTGTGGCTTATCTGATTATTATGTTGCATGTCCTAGATTTCTGCCTCTGTTCTGTTCCCATGTCATAGACGGTTTAAGAGTCCATCCATAGAATTTCTATGAAGAAACTCTGGTAATTTAAAATAAGTTGTTTGGAAAGATAATAGCAAACACAACTGAAGTAGATAAAATATACATTGACTTTTAAAATACATAACTTGATAATAGAAACTATAGCTGCTCATGTTATACAAAGAAGCACTAGTGAACTCTTTTGAGATTACTAAGATTGCATGTTTGTTTTCTAATTGAAAGTTGGTATAAAGATATGTGTATGGCATGAGTATAAACTTAGAATGTTAGAATAGTAGCTACAAGATGTATTTGCAGAATTTTGATAACAAACAGATGTATAGTTATTGTCATTAATGTACAGGATATTCTGCTCTTGGCAAATCTCAATAAAGTATCGGGAGCTTATTGATATTACTGTTTCATTAAATGGAAAAATCTTAAAGATATGTATATATAATATAAATAAGTTTGTAGGACTGAAAATAAATGTAAGGTTTGAGAGAAATACAGTGAAGCCATTTATCCTTCTGGTGATTAAGTGCTGCATACACAAGGACATGGGGTTTTGTTGGCCATGACATATATTCAATAATTGGTACTTCTGTTTACACAAATGGGACACTCTTATCTCAGGGGAAGATTATACTCATGCAATTGATTGACAGAAATGTTTTTTTTTAAAAAAAGTAAACAAATTCATGTCTGAGATTCAAATATGACAACAACAATAATAGTAATAAAGCTCCTAACATGTTTTTCCCCGATGATCTTGAAATATTTGATTGTATGGTGAATTCATGTTAATACACAAATGTAGGGTTGATATAGAAATTCTACCAAGCTAACACTCCCCTTCCTAGAAGCCTCCAGTTATCCTCTACATGGAGGGAAAGTAGTGGGACTGAACTTGAATTAAAGGCTAATGATTTTGCTTTCTGTGTAAACGTTATTGTGAAGGAATTCCCAGAGATAAGAGTGAACCTAAGAAGAGAGATGACTGTTGAGGGTGGCAGGCCCAGATTACCCAGGCAGGCTGGTAGTAAGTGACATAGGGATCCCTGAAAGATAAAAGGAGGAAGAGGGAAAGAAAAAGAAGAGAGAAATGTCCAGGCAGATGTTGATACAGTGGAGGATTCTACTTAGGGAACTGAGGCAGAAGCTCAGAAGTATAAATAAAACTAGTTTGGCTGTCAGTTGTCAAAGCCTTAAAGCTTGAAATGGCTCAGCTATTAAATGGTTAGAAACAAATATAGAAGTATAAATCTAAACTGATAGTTGGGGGGGAGTACTTAGTATCTGAGCAGAAAAGAGGAAACTATATCCTGAATTGTCTTTCCAAAAAGGACTCTTATACTTCCCTGATGTGGGACCTGGGCAGAGGCACAAATCCAGCATGTGCTGGATACCAGATAAACTACAGGCAAAAGAGCTAATTCAAGTTGTCAGGAAAGGAAAGAGAGTTATCAAGCATAGTATAGAAACAGAAGTAAAGTAAATTACAAGGAAAGAGCAATGATATAGTGAAAGAGAGTCTAGAATATATTTAATAAATCTGGGTCACTAGACTTGATTTACCCAAGGGGATCACAGATAAATAAATAAACAACCCTTCCCTTCCTTTCTCTTTCTCTGTCTTTCTCCCTCTCCTTCTTTTTCTGTCTCTCTCTCTCCTTGTTGCTTATGTCTGTAATCTTAGCACTCTAGACCAAAGCAGGACGACCCTTTGAGCTCAGGAGTTCAAGATCAGCCTCAGCAAGAGCAAGATCCCATATCTACTAAAAATAGAAAAATTAACTGGGCCTTGTGGTGGATGCCTGTTGTCCCAGCTACTCAGGAGGCTGAGGAAAGAGGACAGACAGCTTGAACCCAGGAATTTGAGGTTGCTATGAGCTAGGCTGATTCCATGGCACTCTAGCCTAGGCAACAGAGTAAGAGTCTGTCTCAAAAAAAAGAAGTGTGTACCTTTTTTTTGACACCCTCTGTATATAAAAAACTCAATTCCATATAGGATATGCTCAAATTATGGTAATTTGCTTATCATATTCTGATAATTATGTCATATCAATTTATTATTTTCCTTATTAAGAGATAAAGTATATTTTTGAGTATGAGAGTCAACTATTCTCATGAGAGAAGTGTTGAAAAATACATAAACACTTTTTTAAAAAATGAAAATCATCTTTAACTCTGCTGTACTACTCAAACCACTGTATACATTTGGCTATGTTTCCTGCTATCTTTCTTCTACACATTTTCTTCTGAGTGGAAAGCAGACTAGTACGGGACCACAAACGACACTGAATAGCCAAAGAAGTCTCAGGCAAACAGAACAAAGCTAGAGGTATCACACTACCAGATTTGAAAATGTATTACAATTCGATAGTAATCAAAATAGCATAGTACCATCATAAAAACAGACACATCAACCAATGGGACAGGTTAGCAAGTTCAGAAGTGAACCCACCTATTTATGGTGAATTGAGTTTTGACAAAAGTGTGAAGAACGTACAATGGGGAATGAACAGTCTCTTCAATAAATAATATTGGAAAAACTGGATATCTACATGCAGAAAAATAAAAATGGATCCTTACCTTATTTCTTGTACAGGAATCAAGACAAAATAGATTAAAGATTAAAACATAAGTCCTGAAACTATAAAAACTGCTGTAAGAAAATGTAGGAGCAAAGTTCTGTAATAATGGTCTGAGCAGTGATTTCCCAGATATGGCCTCGAAGGAGAGACAATGAAAACAAATACAGACAAATAAAACTATATCAAACTAAAAAGCTTCTGAAGAGCAAAATAAATAACATAGTGAAGACACAATTCACAAATTGGAAAAAATATGCACATCACATATCAGATAAAAAGCTAATCTCAAAAATATACAAGGAACAACAACTACTCAATAACAAGAAAAAAAAACCTTATTAAAAAAATGGGCTAAGGACATGAGTAGATGTTTGTAAAAAGAAAACGTACGTGTGGACAACAGATACATGAAAAAATGCTCAACTTCTCTAACCATCATAGAAATGAGAATTAAAACCACAAGATGTCACCTCACACCTGTTAGATTGGCTGTTATCCAAGATATGAAAGGTAACAAGTGTTGGCAAAAATATGGAGAAAATAGAAAACTTATACACTGTCAGTGGTATTATAAATTAGCATGGCAATTTTGGAAAAGTATGGAGTTTCCCCAACAACTAAAAGTAGAATTAACAAATAATTCAGGATTTCCACTACTGGGTATATCCCAAAAGAACTGAACTTTGTTATGTCCAAGAAATGTCTGTACCACTATGCTTACTGTAGCATGTCCTCAATAGCCAGGCTATGCAAACAACCTTGTTGTCCAAAAATACATGCATATAAATGGATTATAAACACAATGGAATATTTATTATTCAGTGTTAGAAATCAGGAAATTTTGTCATTTGCAACAACATGGATGAGCCTAGAAGATATTGTGTTAAGTGAAATAAGCCATACACAGAGACAAATACCATGTAATGTCACTTATGTGTGTAATCTAAAAAAGTCAAACTCATAGAAACAGAGAGCAGAGTGACAGTTACCAGCAGCTGCAGGGGCTGGTGTGGAGAAGGAAAGGGGATTATGTTGGTTAACAACTGCAAAGTTCCTGTTAGATAGGAGGAAGAAATTCTAGTGATCTATTATAGTACAGTAGGGTGACTATAGTTAAAAATAATGTAATATGTATTTCAAAATAGCTAAAAGAGAATTTTAAATGTTCTTACCCCAAAGAAATGCTAAATATAGGTGATGGATATTCTAATTACCCTTATTTGATCATTCCACAATGTATACATGTATTGAAACATTACATTGTACCAACATCAAAAATGCAATTATTGTTTGTCAATTAAAATTTAATAAAATTTTAAAAAGAAAGAATATTAATTGTAGGCTTACATTCCTTTTTAGCTAAGATTTAACTATATTTAACTAATATAACTAATTTCTTCTGGTAGCTGAGCTTCTTTTTAAAAAGTTTTATTTTATTTATAATTGATGCATAATAATTGTACATACTTGTGGGGTACAGTGTTATGATACATGTATATCTTATGGAATAATCAAATCAACATAATTTTATTTAAACTTTAAACAACTATTATTTCTTTGTGGTATTAACATTCAAAATCCTGTCTTCTAGCTTTCTTGAAATATAAGACAATATGTTATTATTAGCTTTAGTCACTCCACTGTGTTGTCGGTAGAACACACGAACTTTTTTTCCCTCCGCTTACTTTGTACTTGTTGACCAACCTCTCCTAATCCCCCTGCTTCCTCACTCTCTCCACCTTCAGGGAACCACCATTACATGCTCTACTTCTCTGAGATCAACTATTTCAGAGTATATGAATGAGATCATGCAATATTTTTCTTTCTCTGCCTGCCTCATTTCATTTAACATAATGTCCTCCAGGTTCATCCACGTTGGTGCAAATAAACAGGATTTTACATGTATTACTTTTTAAGGCTCAGTCGTACCCCACTGTGTGTGTGTATGTGTATGTATCTCACTATTCTTTAATCTATTCATCTACATATTAGTACTTGGTTTGATCTTGGCCACTAGGGATAAAGTAGCAGTAAACACCAGAGTGCAGAGATCTCTTTGACTTATTAATGTCATTCTCTTTGGATACATTTCCAGGAATGGTATTAATGAATCATATGGTAGTTCCTTAATTTTTTGAGGAAATCCCATGCTGTTTTTCATAATAACTGTACTATTCCACATTCCCATCAACAGTTTATAAAAGTTCCCCTTTCTTTATATCCTCACCAGCATTTGTTATTTTTTATAATAACCATTATAACTGGGGTGAAGTATTATCTTATCACAGTTTTGATTTGCATTTCCATGATGATTAGTGATGTTGAGCATTTCTTCAGGTACCTTTTAGACATTTATATGTATATCTTCTTTTGCGTAATGCTTTTTCAGCTTTTTTTGTCCATTTTTAAATGGATTTTTAAAAGTTTGTTCATTTAATTTTTGTCATTGGGTTGAATTTCTTCTATAGTCTGGATGTTACTTCCTGTCAGATGTTCAATTTTCAAAGAGTTTCTCTCATGAAGTAGGCTGTTTCTTCATTATTATTTCCTTTGCCTTGCAGAAATGGCCTAGTTTAATGTAATTTTGTTTGTTCATTTGTACTTCGGTTGCCTGTATTTTTTTGAGGTCTTATTCAAGAAATTCTTGTCCTGTCCAATTTATAAAACATTTCCCCAATGTTTTCTTCTAGTTTTTTTTAGTTTTTGGTTTTATATTTAAGTTTTCAATCCATTAGAGTTGGTTTTTTTTTTTTAAGTGGTAAGATGTTAGATGAGTCTAGTTTCATTCATCTGCAGGTGGCTATCCATTTTTCCCAGCACTCAGACCATCTTTTCCCAATGTATGTTCTTGGTACCTTTGTCAATAATAAGTTGGCTTTAAATGCTTGGATTTATTTATGAGTTCTATATTCTGTTCTATATTCTGATCTACATGTCTGGCTTTATGCCAATACCTTGCTAGTTTGGTTATTCTAGTTTTGTAGCATATAAGGCAGATGATATAATGTTTCTAGACTGTTCTTTTGCTCAAGATTGCTAGGCTCTCTGAGGTCTTTGGTATTTTCACATGCATTTTAAGATTTTTTTTCTTTTTCTGTGAAAAATGCCAAAAATTTTGATAGGGATTGCATTGAATCCATAGATTTTTTTGTGTAATATTTAACTACTATTTAAACCAGGACATTTTTAATAATATTAGTCATTCCAATCCATGAACATGGGATATCTTGCCATTTATTTGTGTCCTGTTCAATGTCTTTCATCAATGTTTTATAGTTTTCATTGTAGGGATTTTTCACCTCCTTGATTAAGTTTACTGCTTTCTATTTTATTTTTTTGTAACTACTGGAAATAGAAATGCTTTCTTGATTTCTCTTTCAGATAGTTTGCTATTAGAATGAAGAAATACTCCTGGTTTGCTACTGTTTTTTATTGGTTGATTTTTTTTATCCTGAAATTCACTAAATTTATTTATTAGTTCTAAAAGATTTTCCACCAGACTTCTGTTTTAAAGTAGCATTTCTAATGAATCCATGACTCCCAAGTGAATGATACATGGAAGTTTATTGTTTTCATTTTGTCTATTTTTATAAATTTAGATTTTCTTTTCACCAATTTTTGCTTTTAGGAAAATTACTATTATAAAATTATTATATATTATGCATAATGATTTTTATGTATTTGAAAATGCTACTTTCTTTTAAAATTCAAATGATTCCTAGAAGTTAAACTGATAATTCAAAGAAATAGGAATGTATTTTTAAAAAATAGCCTATATTTAAATTGCTTTTGGGAAAAATTAGTTTCTAGCTCTCTATAGCCCTAGTTTTAAAATTGTTATTATTTTAAATTTTAAATCCAATTGTACTAAATGTATTTATTAATTTTAATATTTTATTAGGAAATTTAATAAAATTTAATATTAGCATTTTACATTTTTATGATTTTACTTTGTTAATTTGAAAGAAGATTCTAATGTGCAAATTTATGTTTCTTAAATTAATGGAATTTAGTATACACATTTTCTCTAGTTTGCAAGCTTTTTATGTTTGTGCCTTGTTCATTATGATTACATGGTAAAGATATTAACTCCTTGTACCACTAAATGTGACAAATTAAATTTACTATGTGTGTTTTTAAATTGCATTTGTAATGTTTTGTGTCATTTAAAAGTTTTAAATTTTTATGTAATCTAATCTCTGTTGTCCTTGTGCTATTTTTTTCACCCATTGGTTTTACATTTAACAATTTTAAACTTAAAAAATTATCAAGTAGACAGAGGGTCAAAAAATATTAACTTCAATTTTCTTATTGGTTTCAAAATTTGTATTTAAAAATGTATTTAAACTCAAAGGAGTAGGGCGCCGGCCCCATAGGCTGGAAGTGGTGGGTTCAAACCCAGCCCCAACCAAAAACCACATACACACACACACAAAACTATTTAACTATTTAAACTTAAAATTTTATTATGCTATGAAGCATAATTTCTAAAGTAATTTATATACTCCCATTCACTAGTTAGTTTATTTTATAAATATTTATGTGATTCCAGTCTATACTAAGCTCTTAGGATACCCTAAGGTAACCTACATTCTAGCCAGGGGGAGACAGAGATGCTGTTATATAGACAGATAGGTCATATATATACATATGATAGACAACGCCCACTCGCTCCCCACCCTTTTTTTTCCCGTTTAAAAAATGTTTAAATGTTTAAATGTTCTCAATAAAATAATAAGCAAAATTTTCTACTGTTAGATGAGGGAGCATGGGCTAGAAGTTTGAAGGGAGAGGAGAAAATACAAAATTGTTATGTAAGAGGGTTGCAGAGTAGAGGCCCTAGGGAAGTGCAAAATGGTTTCCCAGCAGCCAATAGCACCCACTTGAGCTTAGCAATCAGTGATATAAAGAAAAACCGTCAGTGGCATCGTATGTTCTTCTCCGGCTGCATAGGTTTAAGTGTGAAGCGGGCAGAGGTGAATTGATCCAGGATTGTGTTTTTCCCAAATGAGTACAAGGAAGCCAGAGAGGAGCAAGGGAGCAGAGGATGTAGTAGGGGAATGATTATGATGATGATCTGTGGGATTAAAGATGGTAATAAGGAAATATCAAACAGATAAGGGATAATTAAGTTAATAGGAATAATCCATTGGTGGAGATACATAATTAGAATAGCAGTACCTGAAGATTTGAGCTGAAAATGTGGGACATTGAAGTTATCACAGAGTTGCAATGATTGGTAATGATAAGACAGTGGCATGCGTCTGAAAGTGAATGGCTCCTTAAGCTTTGTACTTGCCACATCCTAGTCCTAGCCCTGCTGTTCATGTGAATACTGACATGGTCTAAAATAAGAAGGCAGTACTATTGGACAGAATAATGACTTGTTGAAGTATGAGAAAGAGTGTCCTGGGGAACAGCAGATGACAGTAAAAATGAGAGGAAGAAGATGATATTCTGTGAGATAATGAAACACTTCAGGAAAGGAGATTTGTCTGCAAGCAGCAAAGAGCACAAACTCCACCTCCAGGCCCAGTGGGACAATCCCAGATAAAGGAAGTGCAAACCATAGAAGTCAGAAAAGTAGTAATGATGCGAAACGCTCATGAGACTGGAAACTGGCCCTTGAGCTCCCATAACTCCATCTGTCTCAGCCTGATCTCTTTTTGTCTCAGCAATCTGCTGCCTGCTCTAGATTTCCCAGTTTGGCAAACCAACCGTTCAGTTTCTCTGGCTCTCTACTGTTTCTCTCCATCCCCCAAAAGATGGCTTAATTTTCTCTCTGGCCTAAGACTTGTTTTGAAAAATGTTTCTGGTAACTGACCTCTTTGTCTAAACGAAAAGTCCTGCTTTGTGTACCTGCCTTCGTAATCAGCCAGTGGGGTGTGTACAGTATTCACGGGACGTACATCCCTCCTTCCTTGCTAAACATTTATATAATCAGCACACTAATGGGCTGATTTTAAAACATGATCTTGATTTCAATCATAGTATAAAGTTATACAACTTGATCTTAAGTTCTCATTTTGGCTTCATGAAAATTTATACTAAGAATTGAAAGCAGTAACAAAATAAAATTCTACATCAGTTTTTCAAAAACAAAATCACGAAGGGCCCTAATTCTCAATTGCTCTTTCTATAGATTCCTGCCAAAATTGTACCTCTTTAACCTCCAGCCAAAGAAAGCATTCAAAATGCCTTTTGTCGTGAAATAGATAGTTCTTGCAAATAATATTTCAACATCTGTTTAAAGTGGTTCCAGGTTTTTGTTTAATTGCTTTAAACTTTGGAAAGTCTGACTTTGTATACCATCAAGGTATATGATTTACAATTCATTATAATGTTAGCTTTTACTATTAGACCCCTAATAAGAAACACATCTTCTCTGTCACATGCATTTCAATGCACAGATGTTTTTTAATTTTTAAAGTAGAATGTCAACCCATCTCTACTTATCCAACCTCCTGGTAAACAATATTCCATCCTCTTTAAAATGCATCATCTACCCAAAACTCTTGGCTAGTCAGTCATTGTCCTGTAGTTTGAGCCCTCTTGTGCTCACTGATCAAACTATGGATTTATCGAGAGTCAATTGGGTTTGCTCTCAAAGTTATTCAATTTTACTTATTATTTCAAATTTATATAAATATTATGTAAACTATTTAAGT
>NW_003852498.1:3534070-3541252 GCF_000181295.1 Otolemur garnettii
TTCCCTGATTATAAAAGCAAAATATAGCCATTATGGAGTATGAGAAATTAACCATCTTGAAACCACCACAAAATTGACACTTATGCATAATCTCGGCACCTACCGATCACTACTGTCATTGTACTGTATTTTCCCTGCTCTTTTATTTCAATACTATTTAACATAAGTGAAGTGATACTCATGTTTAGTTTCCTTTTCTAATTTTTCACAAAATATTATTTTATAAAGTATCCAATGTTATTAAATTTACTTTGAAAATGAGACCGTTATAGCTGGACATCACTTCATTATATGGATTTGTGATGGTCTGTTTAAGCATTATGCCTCCCTTACTGGCATAGAACTGGCTTCCATATAAATAACTATTTTTTAACTCAAAAATAGTTATTTTACTTTTTTAACAGTATAGTTTAATTTATTCCTATTTATTACCAGGTAATGACCAATGTATATAACCTTCTTCTTTATTTTTCAGTAAGGGTATTAGAACAATAATTTCAAACACTCATTAGAGAATATATTCCTATTTTCTCCACAGTTAACTACTTGGCCTGTTATTGAATTCTTAAGTCATATTTTTACCCCATAAAAGTCTGATACATTATATTATGTTCTGAACTGTAGTACTGTAAAATAGTATTATCCAGTTACCATGCTTTTATTTTTATAGGTACCTTTTTTTCCTTCCTGTTTGTTTATAAGAATTTTTTTCTCATCTATGAATATAACAATTTTTACTATGCTACATCTAGGACTGATTGTTGACTTTGGTAGGTAACTTTACCAAAGGCTGGCAGTGATAATGTTACTTATTAATAAGTAATCAGACATTAGCATCTTCTTCTAAAGTCATAAAACCAAGATTTTCTTAATGCAGAACTGGCTGACTACCAAGTAATAGTAGTATTAAATGCATAGATGCTGATAAACATTCTTCAGACTTATTGAGCAATATAAAGTCATAGTGACTTTGGAAAGTATAAAGATATAAATATCATTCAATTTTGACTCCAGAGTTATTTGCTCGATTTTATGTTTCCTAGTTATGCATTTGCATATAACTTAATGATTTACAGGTATACAAGCATGTTCAGGTACATCATTTAATATAATCCTCCTTGCAACCAGGAGAGAAAAATTTGATTATCATGTTCCTATTTTATGAATAAGGGAAAAGATCCCCAAAGCAATTCAGTGACTTTCCCAAGTTTATCCACCTAGGTCTTAGGCAGTGGTTCTCAACCTTCCTAATGCCACGACCCTTTTATACAGTTCCTCATGTTGTGGTGAGCCAAGGCCACCACATTAAAATTACTTTCATTGCTACTTCATAACTGTAATTTTGCTACTGTTATAAATCATAATGTAAATATCTGATATGCAAGATGGTCTTAGGAAATCCCTGCAAAAAGGTCGTTCCACCCCCAAAGGGGTTGCAACCCACAGGTTGAGAACCACTGTAATTTGTAGCCAAGTCTTTTGGTCACAGATAGTGTTTGTTATACCCATTATCTTGATTTGATTTTTTTTTTTTTACATAATTTATGTTACTATGAAAGACACAGAATTTTTTTTACATAATTTTTTTTACATAATTTATGTTACTATGAAAGACACAGAATTAGTCCCTGTGGCCTGGGGTATGACTGGTGTTGAGTCTCAAAATGTACTGGTAAGTTTCTTCCTAGATTGATTAATTAGGCCCTTAAATAATTTTTTTTTCCCCCCAGAAAACCCATCTACAAAACAAACTTCTCAGGAAAACTCACACCTTATTTTTTCCTTAAGGAAAAATCTTGAAGATGTATTAGTAAATATACAAAAAAAGAATAACAATTAGTGTGAGAATTATATTTTGACCAGGAAAAAAGGGAAGAGGTGATAATGGAAAGAGAACAGGCTCACATACTTTATTTCATTGTTACACCTTTATCACTTCTACTTTAAGGTCCTATAATATTCTAAATATCCTGTAATTCAGATGTTTTGAATTGGCACTTGATATGAAGTAGATCTTTTCATCATTTAATTAAAATTTATTTTAAATTGTATAGTCACTATAAAACTCCAAAATATACAGTTTTGCATATTTTTATATTAAATATTTTATAGATGTTCTGAAATTAAAGCATTTTTCATATATATGGATAATAGAATATACTTTTTTAAACTTTCCAAGTATTAAAAAATTAGACCATATTATACTGTAACAAGTGTGTACCATTTTGTACCCCATGAAAGTTGCTATTTGATTACTGTAAGGTACCCGTTCCGATTAAATAGTATTATAGTAAAAAGAGTCTTTAACTTTAGGGTAAAGTACTGGCAGTCAGTGTATTTTCTTTTGCTGCTTCCTTAAGTCTAGTTTTCCACTGAGTGATGCTAAGGAAGCCAGGTAATAACTTCTCCCCCAGTGTTGTAATGCAGGAGAGAAATCGTGAATCCTTTCTAAAGGGCAGATTTCCTACGTGAATTTTGCTCTGGAGGAGGACGCTATCTCTATGTTCCAAGTATGTCTGCTATACAGAAAATATGAAAATGCTATCTCAGAACAAAGGGCAGCTAGTCCTGCACTCCTAAGAGCAGTGTGAGAAGTGCAGAAATATAAGACACCCATGGAGAACTGTCTTTCAATAATCATTTGCAATACACTTAATACTTGTGACAATTACCAACCATTAAAATAAATACTAAACTACATATTCTCATTAACATTATTGGGATTGATGGCCTTTCCTTGCTTTTACAGCTTTAGTATTTTATGTCTGGTAATAATGCCTGTGCTTCAAGATTGAGAACTTACTCCTCAGCTTCTCAAATACACAAAGTAAAGAGGCATATGACACATGAATGAGTTTTAGACACTATTAGAGCAAACTTGTACCTTTATTTATATCTTGTCACTGACTGGCAAAAAACAATGATTGATCTTTCTCTAAGTATTGATTATGCATATTTTCAAATCCCATAGTTCAATGTTTTTAACTAATTAATCACCAAATCAATTTTTCAAGCATATGTCTCTATCAAAATGCAAAAAAAAAAAAGTCATGAGAAAACATCTCTTGGAAGAATTAGTATTATGGTCACGAAATGTATAGTTCATTTATTTATTTGACCAGGGCTGGTTTGAACCCACCACCTCTGGCATATGGGGCCGGCACCCTACCCTTTTGAGCCACAGGCGCCTCCCTAAATGTATAGTTTAAAGCATTTGAAATTCACTTATTATCAACATATAAAAACTTAGATAAAATTATTTTATGCTAACTTATGAAAAATATGAAGAATATTGTTAAGAAAACTTAAATTTCCTATGTATTAAAATGTTTACAACTGATACACACAAATCAGATATTATTGAGAAGGTGTACACCTCCCCATAAGAAAAATCACTCTGATATTCCACTATGCCAACATGGGCTATCAATAATATACATGTTAATATAGACTTCATATATTATGTACATAATACTGTATATACATGTACATGTGTAATGTATATAGCACATTGTAATATATACTATATAATCCATATAGATTACAGTATACTATATAGATTATATGTAATATTTTAATATAGACTATTTTTTAGACTACTTATTTTTAATATTATCTTGGTTTCTCCTATTTTGGTAAGATGTATAATCATCTAGCATATATTTAATTAAAATTTCTGCTTTTCATTTCAGTTTTAGAAATCCTTAAATGTATTTCTCCTCCTTTAAATTGAAAAAAATTGAGGGTGGTTGGGGAGAGCTCGAGACAAAAGAGAGTTGCAAATACTTCCTTAAAAATAAATAGACCTATCCACTATTTAAGAATGAGTCAAACATTCATTATCACTCAAATAACTGCCAAGCAATTGAAATCCCACTAATTGCGAGTCCCCTAAAGGGAGCGTATTGCCTTCCTTTCCCATCTACTGACTTCTCTGGGTCATTTCATTCACACCTCCCTTTCCAGCCATCTGGGATCCCCAGGACAGTCCAGCCTTAATGCCGGACACCTGGCCTGACAGTGTTTGCTGCTCTCTTTCACCTGCCAGCCCTTTGTTCCTCCCCAAGATCGAATGAGCACTACCAGTCCTGTCAAGCATGCACACACACAGCAGCTTTTCTTGCGTTCAGTCTCAGACGAGTTCTTAAGTCTAGTAAATCCTTTCATTATTTTGCCTTACCCGTATAGCTGTTCCATCTACTTTGTGATCTCTAGAAGCTAAAAAATCCACATGAGAATTACGTCTAGATAAGTGTGATTCCTCTAGAACAGCAGAATGGAAGGGAGGAAAAACAGAACTGAAACAAACATATAAAAAATTACATAAAACTCCCTGCTCTTGCTAGAAAACAGTTATAAATCATCTGGGTTTGTGCTCAAATTTAAAAATTCAAAAGATATGGGATTTGAAACTACGTGTAATCAGTACTTAGAGAAAGATCAAATAGCTCTTCCACAAAGCAGATAAGCCCCACTTACCACTCAAGACTGGATTTCTCATTCTTTGTCTAGTACCTCCCAGGATTTGTATCCCAGCTCTTGAGCTCCTCCCACACACAAAGCTCCTTTTACACTTCCAAAAATAATTTCTGATCTGACATCCCAGTGATATTGAGTCTATACCTCGACTTCCATCTGTTTCCCACTCTCAATTTCTATAGACTATACCACTAGGAATATGGTACTTGGCTTGGCATTCATTCCTCTTAATTATTCAGAAGTCTTTCCAAACTTTAGCCTTTTTCAAGTTTCTTCTTTCAGTCAATACAGACAACTTTCCTAGTTTGGCTCAAACACAATTATATTTCTCAGAGGATTCTGTTCAAATGATGTCACCCCAGTGCTCGAAAAAATAAATCCAGAGAAGTATTTGCCATCTTAATTGTAAAGAAAAAAGAAAAGGAAAAAAAATTATTACAATTAAAAATCCTACAAGCTTTACTGATTAGAAAGAATGAAGCCAATAATCTGAAATTTACAGGAATCTTACAGAAGTACTTTAGCCAAATTAGATATTTCAGTAGAAAACTATGAAGGAGCTAGCTTTGGGGATGAGGTAAGGGGAGCGATTGTAAATTTTCTTGAAATAGCACAGATAAGGGTCTTATTAGAAAGGATCTAACTGCTGATTAGATGGAACTTAGTTTTTGATAACTTACGCTTGATATGCCAGTAACAGGGAAATTTTTTCACAGAGTATAAGTACAAGGATCAAGAGAATACCAACTCAATCAGGTGACAAGGAATAAATTTAAAGAATGCCTTTCTCCTACTTTCTGTTCCACAAATCTGCTCCTAGGTTTCCACCTCCTGCTCCTCTTATTCCATGCCCAATCACCTGCCAGAAATACAACCAATTTTCATCATTAAGCTGGGAATCAGACTTAATTTATCTGTTAGTAATAAAGTCTGAGAAGTCAGGTGATATCTTTTAAAATCATAAGAGAAGAGAGAAATTCCAATCTGAGGGAGAAAGATACAATTTTCCAAATATATTCTCTACATGTACTATTGCATTTGTCTTCTATAACAGAGGGGAAGGACTCTCGATGGTGAAGTGACCTAAGTTACAGGAAAATATACTAGCAATTAAATGAGAAACAAAACTGGCAGCCTCACGGATAACTGTCCGGTACGTAGCGTGAACTTAGTTAACTTGAGATTTGCAACTAAGAAAGTCAATGAGCCCTCCCAATAAAACTGAAGTTCTGTGAGGCTGCATGTTAAAAAAAAAGTGGAAATCATGCTTAGTTTGAAAGATGAAGATGAGGGAAAAATGTTTAGGAACCCAGGGGGTCGTGGAGCTCCACAACTGTGGAGAAGCCCATGGCGGGATTGTGGTGATATTCAAGCAAAGGACAAAGGAGACATAGATATATGTGGAATATAAGTCACCCAAGCAAGCTAAAACAATTTCAGAGAGAAGAAAAAAATAAGTGTTGGAACAAGATATGTAAAGATGTTTTAACTTGTGATAGGAAACGTCTGGGAAGAGCATTTCCCTGGCCTGCTTCAGTAATTCTTTCATTGTCTTTGCTCTGATGGACGTTTTTACCAGTGCCTTGGATGAGACTGTGGATGACAAGTTGATATATTTGGAGCAAGAACAAGGTGGACAGGAATCCCAATTATTGACTTATCCATTTCCAGTTCTTACTTTCTTCTCAGTACTGATCTCCATCTCCTCGACGATGACTCTTCCTTTCATACAAACATTTCTACAATTTTGTTGTACCTATGAAAATGTTCTTCAAAAATATTCATGTCTCACAGCTCTCAAAATTGGCTGCCACCTCCACCATTCCACCAAACTCTCCTCGCTAATGTTCTTTAACAGTGCCCTAGTTCTCAGTTTGATGGACTTGCCTCAGACCTCATCTTTTTAGCCTCTCCGGGACTGACTTTTCATCCTGTTGCATTCTCACTTACCTCTTTTAGAAACTTACCTCTCTGATCCTTTTAAAACATTGGAGTTACATGTAGTTCTGTTTATCTTCTTACTCCCGGTTGCTTCTGAGGGAAATCTCACTCACTTGCATGATTTAAACAAACGTCTGTTTCAATCATCTAACTCTGAGTTCTAGACCAAATAGCTCTTCCTGAATGTACTAGATAACCTTCAATAAAACTACAATTTCCTTCTACTTCTAATTTAACCTTCCTCTCCAGAAGGCATGGGCCCAATAACATAACCAGGAAACACACAGTCATTGATGCTAAGTTCTTCCCAGCCTCACACCTCATGTTCTGAAACATGCCACTGAAATCCTCTTCCCAGACATTGCCTGTCACTATGTGTTGGGGATGAGTTGACTGTGGTCAACCAGATATATAATGTGTATCAAAAAGGGTGGCAATTTCATTACAAGTTACTTGTATTCCTAGAAAGTCCTCCTTAAAATATTATCATTGAAAAAGCATTAAAGGGCCCATTTCAAATTCTATGAAAATGTTCATTTTCATATTCAATTACTACCTTTATATAACATTATTCTTACCTTCATTATGGCAAAAAGTTTTTAGACTTACTTTTCCTTATTGTATCATTCTTAGTGTAAGGATAAAAAATGTGTGTTCTATAAAGGACACCTTCCTACATTAGAAAATGTACTGATTATATCAATGTATAAAATTGTAGACTTAGCCTTTCAATTAAAGTAATGTGCCTTAATTTTTACAAAG
>NW_003852498.1:3542547-3544351 GCF_000181295.1 Otolemur garnettii
GAGGCCTCTCCAGGTAGTTTCTCTTCCACACCAGATGGTGGCCACAAGGTAGTCAGAGTTCTTTGCAATAGTTCCGGGCTACAAGTCCGGACTCCAAGACAGAAGCTTCATTGCCTTTTATTACATAGCTTTGAATGTCATACAGCATTGATTCCACTGTACTTAAGTCAACACAATTACAAGCCCATTCAGATTCAAGGAGGGAGGAATTAACCTCCATGTCCTCATAGGAGAATCAATATTACATTGTTGAGAGTTTTTCGGTGCAGGAGATATTGCTGCATTCATCCTAGAAAAATACCATCTGCTGTGATCTGTGCATTAGCCACATCAGTTCACATCCCTCCCACATGCAAAATACATTCACCTTCCTCCCCCCAAACCTCCATTAGGACAGCAGCTTGAAGTCCTGTAGATCATTATCTAAATCAGGTCCAGGTGTGGATGAAGCTCCCTGTATGATTCTTTGAGTGCAGCTCCCAGAGTTTCTCCACTTCTCTCTCATGCTGAGGATCTATGAATTTAAAAGCCTACCTATCAAGTTGCTAGGGAACCATGCCCTCAAGAATCTTAGGAGTCATAATTTTTAACAGAAAAGGTTTGGGACATATGGCCTTGATTCCTTAGAAAGACTTTCATCTGTTGGAAAGGGTCTATGAAGTACCACCGTTAATCTTTCTGAGGTTTTAACAAAGAGTTATATCGTCAGATCCTCGGTTTTATCTTGACCCTGTTACTTGAAAACAGTTACAAGCCTATTCCACCTTTTCATGGAGGTGAGGAGGGTGTGGAAACATTAAGTTATAAAAGAACATGTGCTACTTGTCCTCTACTTGTCTTTGGAAAACACAATGTGCCATAGAGTGATATCAAGAGGCTGTTAACTGCATAGGATAGTGATGTGATTAATTTACCATACCCTCATACAATGTCACTGACCCACTTTGGGGACAAATACAGTATCTCGTACATTTCAGGTATGGTTCTAGGCTCTAAATATAAAGCAGTGAACAAAACAAATATTCCCCTCCCATAGTGCTTTACCTTCTCATCCAGAGAGTCAGACAAAAAGTAATCAGCAAAACATATAGTGTATTAAATAGTGAAAAGAAGGAAAACAACAGCATAAGGAGGTTGATAGTGTATGTGGTGAATTACGAGTTTAGATAGTCTTAATAGGGAAGGTCTCACTAAGAAGATGATACTTTAGTAAGGGCCCAAAGGAGGTGAGAGTGAGCCATGTAGACTTTGGGAAAGAGGACTCCAGGCCAAAAGTGCAGGAGGTACAAAGTTGTGTTGAAAGAACATCAATGGAATGAGCATGTGGTAAAAAAAATATGATTGTGGTGACAATCAGGGACAGGTCATGCAGGGATCTACTGCCATCATAAATGATTAGGCCTTTACTCTAAATGGAACATGAAGAAATCAGTGGGCTGTTTTTTTTTGAATGAAATAAATTCTCAGAGTTTTAAAAGAATTCTGGCTCCTTTAATGAGAATAGTTTAAAAGAAGAAAGAACAGAGCAGGGAAACTGATTAGGAAACTATTAAATTATACAGAATAAATGGAATGAAGCAGTGGTGGTGATGCTGATGAGAAGTGATCTACTTTGCATGTATTTTCAAGGTAGAAACAATACAACCTGTTGTTGTGCTGGATGTGGAATATAAGGGGAAAATCAAGAATAATGCCAAAATTGTTGGCTTGAACAACTGGATGGATTTTCTAGAAAGATGAAATTGGCTAAAGACAGACAGACAAATGGCTAACAAACATATGAAAAAGTTCTTATATCCCTAAT
>NW_003852498.1:3545721-3547335 GCF_000181295.1 Otolemur garnettii
AGGAAAATTATACCACATACTTGAAAGCATTTGTGATTTGATAAGATTAGAACTGGATTTTTGGTCAAAGGGATGGGGTTTAAAACAAGTCTTTGCTTCAACATTACTGGCTCTTAATCAAGTAACATTGAGCAATATACTCAACCTCTCCCTAGCCTCAGTTTTCCCATTTATGCTAAGGGTGAAATATGTTCTATTTTCCAGCACCACAAGGAAGGTCAAATGAAGCACTGTGCCAAGGTTAGACATGTTCTACCATTGACAAGATAACTGTGGTCTGTGCTAGACCAGAGTCTCCATCCTCAGGGGCACTCACCACCCAATACCAGGTGTAGCGGGAATGCTGGGATGTGAGTTGGACAGCTTGCTTCTTCTCAACACTTTTGCAGTTCCCTAGGGAATGCCTTCCACATAGCTAAAATTTCTATGGAGGTGCTCATCCCTTTTGCCAGGAATATTTTCAACTTCCAAAAAGGTAGAGTTTTTAAGATGCCAAAAAACTCTGGCTGAGCATATCACTGTCACAAATAGGGCAATCTGAGATATAAATGCTGAAAGAGACGACTCCTCTATGATTGTATTGATTGCTATCAGCTGCCAGTCAGGCAACACTTACTCCACCTGCTAACGAACTAATCCCAGAGTACACTTATCCTAGACAAAAGCAAAGGTGAAACACAAAGGCAATACTGCCAGTGAACAATAGCCATTAACAAACCATTTTGCAGAGGAGTTTCTAGTTATTTAGTGGCCCTTTATTGTTATTAACAATACATTAAATGAGCATCTACTAAGCTACTAAGCGCTAAGATTCCAAAAATGGTACAAAACACAGCCACGGTGCTTGTGTGGCTTTTAATGCATTAGAACACACCTGATTTTTCAGATTTGAACATTCGTTCAAAGTTCTAGTGTGTACCTAACTGTACTAAGGGGAGAAAAAAAATCTGAAGGCAAGAGAAGACAAACAGAAGAAACAATTCCCTAGGTTTACAGTAAGAATGTGTTTACCTGTCCTGAAGGCCTCTACGTGATGCTTTAATGAAGACAGTTTATGAGATCCAATGCTACCAGTAGGAACATTCTTTTCTCAAAATTTCCCGCTGCTTATATCTCTGTAAAAAGATTACCTTTTAATCTTACATTGTAAGTATTTTTAATCATCTTAATCTTTTTTTAATTTTGATAGATTTAGGGGTACAAGTGGCTTGGGGTTACATGGATGACTTGTATAGTGGTGATGTCTGGCTGGAGCTTTCAGTGCACTCATTACCTGAAAAGTGTACATTGCACCAAGGGGTAAATTTTGATATGTAGAGGGACATTAATTCATTTTCTAATGGCAGACACAGAAGCTTAGAGTGACAGGAGAAGCAGTAGAAACAGGTGTGTAGGATGAAAGCAAGACCAAGAAAAGGACTCTGACTATTTTGAAATTCCCAGGATTTAGGAGAGAGATTGGAACACAGCAAGTACCCTGCAAGAAATACTTCTCAAAAAGATAGATGGGTAGATGGAGATGTGAATAAACTGAATAGGACATTCAAAATAGCCATTGTTAGATCCAGGCCAAGCATCTTTGTTTGGAATATTGGAATGGAGACTTTTGTTTTA
>NW_003852498.1:3548204-3548890 GCF_000181295.1 Otolemur garnettii
ACACAGCATAAAGAAGCAGAATTGTGGCCCCAGGGTCAGGGACAGGGGATCAGCTGCTGGGGAGCAACTCCTGACACCTTATAGCATGCCTTCTCAGCTCTTAAGAGTTTTCACTATCTGTTCAGTCCCTTTTGCAAGGGGAAATAGGTTCTGCAGCATATATCGTGGCTTCCCACCTGGAAGAGTTCAATTATGGATCGCTAGAGTCCACTGCGGCTGACAGGTTTTTCTCTTTTTTCCCTGTCAGGCAACGGTGACTCAGAGCAACCACATGTTGGTATCATATACATGGCTTTCCCCTTCCTGTCCTTCCCCACCCTGCAACACATTAACTCGTCATTGGCATAAATCTACTTTTGTTACTCTACATTTCAAGATGCTGGTGTTTGTAAGACACTGTGCTAGGTGGAGGAGATGAAAAAATGAAAGAGATATGATTCCTGCTTTTGAAGAGCTCTCAGTCAAGACAAGGGAGAGGTACCTGAACACAGGTAACAGATACGGAGTCCGTGTAACCAGGCAGGTTCTCCTGTGCTTATATGTATCATTTACTCATTTAATCTCAAAACCATCCTAGGAGGTAGGAGTCTTATCCTCACTTTATAGAGGGGGAAACAGATGCACAGAGGGCTAAATCCATTACTCAAGTTCACTCAGCTAGTAAGAGCACCAAAGGATTCAAAATC
>NW_003852498.1:3549640-3552175 GCF_000181295.1 Otolemur garnettii
ATTTTACCTGAGAGTTGATCTGTATATACCTCGGGAGCAAGTCAGCTAGGGTTAGGGATGGATACTGAAGAAGAAATGTGACAGAAATGTGCCTTTTAATGACCTGTTGGAACCATTGTCTTTGCTGGTCACCCTACTTTCGACTCTGACATAAAATGTCAAAGCTCCATTGCTGCAAATGTGGATTATAACCCCTTTGTCATTGTCAGTGAAATTAACTCTCCCTGTGAAGGCTACTGAACAGCCCTGTAGATAGAGAACAAGAGGCGTTCTATTTTTTAATACAGTCTTGTTTGAAATTATTTGATGTCTGTATTCCCCAGGATTAAAACAAATTAATGCATAAGCATACCAAAAAAAGTAAATATTTTACGAATAAGGTACTACTTCACAAGACAATTACTGATTAGGATAAGCATAGAAGTTTTTTGAAGAATGAAGGAGTGGAAAGAGAAAATACAGGGGACAAACCCAACTTCAGTGGTTTTGTAGCCTCCCTAAAAATCAATTAGGAAACCTCCATCTGTTCTCATTGCCAAAGCAGTATTGTCAAGATTCCTTCCGGACGACTATTTGACTCTTCAGCTGTTATTCCTATTGTAGCTGATTTTTATTTCATCACTTTCCTTCTCCACACGTTTCCTAGAATATTCTAAATGATTGCATAGTAGGTAATTGCATACAACTGTCTCTTTAATGTTCCATCAGAAACGCCACTGTGATTGTCGTTTTAATGACAAATATGAAATAATCTCAATCTGGATTATTCAAAGAAATGTTTTGCATGTTGAATAAATGGAATTTACCGTACTCTTCCTTAGTGAAGAAAGTTATTACTAACTGTCCTTTGTGCTTCCTTTGCTGGGGTTTTCAGACAACAAGATTAATTATTTTAATCTGTTCTTAGAAGTTCATCAGACTGAATCCTTAATCATTTTTATTGCCCATCTCATCTCAGATATATTTAATCCCATTTTTCTATATTTGGTACGTTGGTAAATACAAAATTGCTTTCAGCATTCAAATATGGGTCTCATAAGAATTATATAGAGAAATAGTATAAGTAACATACCAAGTCCTCAAACACTGTACTAGTTTCTGACTCCATCACATTATTACTAAAGTCAAAATCTGCTTTAAGTGGCTTCTCACATTCTTTACATATATTACTTATCCCTTACTTTTCCTTTCATTGAGCGAATTTTACAAAATTACTTAATCCCATTGTATAAGTATGATTTATGAAGTTCAGGGTCATTTTTGCTTCCATGTAACTCTTCTGAATCATGTCACTATCTTGTCATTATGCATGCGAACAGCACCCTTCAATTTAGTGTCATCTGCAAATTTCATTAACATATTGTTTACTCTTATGTTCAGGTGATTAATATAGATATTAAACATGACTATACCTAACATCAATGCCTTCATGACTAGATTGGATATTTTTTCATAATAAAATAACATTTCATCATTTCTCCTAAATTGTAGTTCTTTCAGTTGTATTTTCGGAGGGCATGAGGGTGTTCAAAGCAACTTAATATTTAACTTTTAAGAGTATATCTCAGATTACTAAAATCAAATTTGTTCTGCCTCCCACGTTTTTCACATTCATTAAAAATAGTTCTGTAAAATTGTAGACAACCTCATGGACCTATAAAATTAATTTGTAAATCCAAGTTATCTTTGAAACATGACACAACCATCTTGGGAATGTTTAAAGGTCTACAAAGTTTTTCTAGGGCTTTATAATCTTGCTAGTTTTCTTTCATTTGCATATTCCTAGGTAACTAAGGTACACTTGCTTTTTTCTACTATGAATATGGACATACTTCTAGAGAATTTCATTGTTTTCGTACTCCACTGTAATTTTACTTGCCTTCTCATTTGAATGCTTGTGTGAAGTATCTCTTCTAGTTGATGTACCTAAAGAGGGAAATGTGTGTTAATTACAGAATGTTTTGCTTTTTTTTTTAGTTGCCTCCATTTTTATTGGTCACATATAAATAGGCAATTGATAATTTTTTTTCTATCTTTCCTGCAATACAGAGATTAACATAATCTAATCATTGATCACATTCAAATGATAATCTAAATGGAAATGTCTCCTAACTAGCTGCGAAAAAGTTCCCAGCACATGACCTGGACACATGATTATGAATTCTTTTAAAAACAAAATATATTTTATTTAACCACAGTCTCTAGTTCCTGAGAAGTTGTTACTATTCCAAATGAAGAAGTTTGGTACTGTGTATTTTCCTGAGTCTCATTCCCCCACCCCAAACAAATTAGGCTAATTAATTATGGTAATCTATCACTAGTTAGGGATGATGAGCTCTAGGGCAATGTGGGCCAATGAGCAAGCAGGGAAGGCTTGCTGGAGGTTCCAGGAGAGGCTCTCCTCAAGAATCCAGTATCTTCTCTCTCTACTTCCTGACCTCTTCTCCCCACCTTCTGACACCCTCACCCATACCATGTGAAAAGGCACAAAGCCCAGATGCCCCTGTGAGGGGGACCCCACCCAGGAATACAGCC
>NW_003852498.1:3552611-3557146 GCF_000181295.1 Otolemur garnettii
TAATGTATTTTCTAAATCACAAGAGTCTAACAAGGGAAAAGTTTGAAACCAGTGTAAGGTCACAGAGATGGTAAGTGAAAGAGTCAGGATTTACACCCAGCCATCCACTCCAGAGCCTGCCACTAGCTACCTCCTCAAGCTGCCTCTGAGCGGGATGACAGTAGACACTCCAATGTTTTAGATAAGTCTGCTCAAGATGCAGGAGCGCCCAGAGTGGGTGGTGTCTGATAACAAAATGGAAAGACAGAGTGTCCCAAAGAATGGAGTGCTCAGCAATGGGAAATACAGCAGAAAAATCAAATATGAAAGGATCTAAAATTAAGCCTTTCTATGAGCTGAATTTTATTGTCGGACTTTGTAAAGCCAAGTACTGTGGTACTCACTGGGCTATCAATTGGGGTAGTGGCTCAAATAAGGAATAACAAGAGGATAAAAGTAAACGTATACATATTTAAATTTTGAGTTAACAAAAACTATAATTATTATGGCACATTATTATTTTATCTCTGTCACAATGCCAATATGGCCCCTTTCCATGCCTGAAGCTTATCTCCATGTTCTGCTGGGTTGCTTTGCTTCCCTCAGTATCTACTTCTCTGGGTGGTAAGGGCGTACGTGTTGGAAGGAATCTATTGGTAGACCCTAAATTAGAATCCCCATTTTTCTTTAAAAAAATGTTCTAGTCCAACTTTTCTTTCCTACATATGTGTTTGACCTTGTGAAAGAAGGTCCTTAGCTAAACCGTGTGTTTGCTCTTGTACATACAACCCCGAGTTGTATTGTGCAATCCTAACCCTCTGACATCTAAACAATAGGTAGGTGGTTACTGAACATTCAGGATAAGAAATTCAGAATGCCACAGGAAGAGGAAATAAGATTAATTCGAGTGGCAGGATAAATAATAGAAATAATGAAACAGTGTCTGAAGTAGTCTAGCTGACCTGGGATAGAATTCCGTTCTGCCACTGTCAGCCGGGTGACCTTGGAAATTGCCTTAACCTACCTGGGATTTAGTTCAATTTCTCTTGAATAAATTGAGGGGAATAATACTGACATCCCAATACTGTTGTTATAATTAGCCACACAATGTAAGCGTTCAGTGAATGGTAGCCATTATTATTATATGTATTATTAATTTTACCCTGACATAAATCCCAAAGATAGGGAAAGTATTTGCATGCTATATAAAAATGTAGTTTAACATATGTAACTAAATATGTAGTTTCATCAATCCTAGTGCATTGGAATAAGGAAGAAAAAGAAGTGAAACAGTCACTACTCCTCTGGAAAAAACAAAACAAAACTGAAAGGTTTGCCTCCCTGCCCCACAACAGACATGCGAACAGAAATATGGGCAGAGATCGGGCAGACAATGTCAATGATAGAGCAGACGCATTCCCATGTGGTGGTATGTTCGCCTTCAGATCTCTAGCTCTTTCTATCCCTGTTCTGCTCTGTGTCAGAGAAGGTCTTGCCCATGTAGGCCATATTTCCCAGGCTCCTGAGTCAGCTGCCTCCAGCAGGGTGAAGCCAAAGGCCCTGCCAGGAGATTGGAGAGCAGAAAACTCAGCAGGAGACTAAGCAGGGAAGTCAGGGCAGCTCTGCTCTCCCCCGTCACTGCCTGCCTGGCTCCTTTTCCAGCAGCAGGTGCATCTCTAATGGCTGCCAGCACCCAAGTAACCATGGCCTTGGGCTCCTGCAACATCGTCTCCTGCTGGCTTCTCCAGCCAAGTGTTAGCGTTAGTTTCATGCTGTGTTAATACCATGACACAGCAGCCTTGTGATTATGCCACAGCAGCCTTGTGATTCTCTCATTTCCTCTGTCACCTTTGTACCTTGTTCTCTATGCTACTGTATAGGTTTCTGCCTTCCTGGCTAGATTCTGACAGACAGCATCTGTAAAGTTAGAAACAAGTATCATGAAAAGATTCCAGGAGATGGTGGGAAGTGACAAGAGCCTTCTCAACACCTGGTCCTCACCGGAGGCCGCTTGGTGCATTGTAGGAACATGGCTATGGTGTGCGCAAATCCTCCAAATTTTCAAGAAATGCTGAATGGTCCCATTTGTGTGTCATTTTTAAAACACTAGCAGTTAGTATGTAGGATGGCAGAGCAGATTAAATAGTTCTGCACTCTCTTCCTCCCATACAATTTGAAGGCTGAAAATGTATAAGGAAGCCTTATGTGAAGAGGCTATGTGTTTTTAAGGCTATTTAACATATGGTATTCATTAGGTTAATGCTAGGTGTTTGCTGGGGCTCAGAAAACCACACCCCAAAATGAAGACCTCAGCAAAAGCCTCAGAAGCAAAAGCTTTCTTGCAACCTGACCTCCTGTCTCGGTTCCATTCTCCCCTGAGAGTAGCCACAGAAACTAGAATCTCACTTCCCCAAGGCAGGTTATAGAAACCAGAATCCATTTTCTCAAAAGCCAGTCATTAAATTCTGCGTAAAACATGGCCATAAAGCAAATATCTGAGTTGCTTCCTTTGACTGTAGGTCATAAGACCTCCATTGCAGACGGGGTCCTGCCCCACATGGGAAGGAGGAGCGCTGCTCGGAGAGGCCTGTTGGATTCCCATTCAGTCTATTTATTGGATTATATTATTTTTGCCTGATTATATTCCTAAACAACTGTACACACTTTGTTGAATCTAAGCATAAAAATGGACTATTTCCTCTGTATCTTCATTCTGAAGGCTCTTGTATAGGCATGTTAGATAAATTAGTGTGCATTTTCTTCAGTAAATCTTGCTTTTGTGAGGTGATTTTTTTGTGTGAAACCTCAGGGGGCCAAAGGCCTTGGCCCCTTTATGCTCTAACAAATAAACTCCCAAATTTTGGTGTCTTAACACAACAGACATTTCTTTTTCGTGCATGTATGTATGTCAGCGTGTGGTTCAGTTGCTTCCTTTTGAACCAAACCTTTTCCTACATAGTGATCCAGCTGCCATCTCCTGGGCTCTTGAAGTCATCTGCATGCCCTGAGCACATGGGGAGGAGTGAGGGTAGAGGGCAGGCCCACTGTTGACCTATCTTGACATTCATTCCTTTGGAAAGAGCTTGACACCTGGTCACACCTAAGTGAGTGCTGCCATGGCTGGGCAGCTGTTTTCCAGGCCCAGCACTATATTACGGGAAGGGTGTGTGAATTTGGATTTGAACGCACAGTTCTCTAGTTCTGACATATCCATACTGACTCTCTACAAGAATGGGACCCTCAGAAAAGAAGAAATCTGAAGCGATAAATATTTTGACTATGGAAATGGGCAATAAGGGCAATTAAGATGTTTTCAATATTGAAATATATTGAATAAAAAGAAATGGTCAGGAAAGGGCTAGGGGGACATGTAAATCCTGTCGTAACACAGTTTCCTAATAGACCCATGTGAAATCTGAGGGCCAGAAGTATTTTAAATAACTTGCCCAAAGAATTAAAAGCTATAAGTATGCTCAGTCTAGCACATACTGTTTTGGAATTCCCTCAGAAACTGTTTTTAAATGAGGTTAATTTTATTGCAATAAAATAACTTTTGTTGCCTCCCATGGAGATAAGCAAAATCGGGTAGGTAAAATATTTGGGGAAGGGGCAAAGAATAGAGAGTAGAACCTCTGTAAGTTGGCCACCCAAGGGACTATAACTAACTGGTCAAGATACAGGCGTGGCTGATATAAGGAACTAGGCCTCCTATACTGATACATACGAGTAGTGCATGTCTGCTCTATGGGTATTAGGTCTGCTTAAGGAGGTGGTCAGTGCAAGCAGGTGATCAACTATGAGAATTCTACTACAGTTAGAATTTCTGATATGCTTGGGTCTTTTAGCTGAACTAATTCAGAAAGAAGTCAGACATTCTTCATGAACTATAAGGTGACCTGTAATTATCATAATTTTCTACGAAGAGGTGGGGAGAACCAGGATTGACTTGCTGATTTGATGCTAGTGAACACTCTGAGTTCTGGAAATAGTCAACACTGAGAAGGAAGCACTGCCATGTTCCTGAATTTAAACATTTGTTATTTCAAGAAACATTTCAAGTGCCTACATGGTATTACTCACCAAGGTAGGTGCCAAGAATACAAGAAAAAAGAAGAGTAACTACTATTAATTGAATATATATTTTCAGCCAAGTGGCTTTATATAGATAATCAAATTTCATCTTTACTATGATATGAAACTGGATGGCAAGTGATACTATCCACAAGTTTTATTTTATTTCCTCTTTTTGAAAGCTGAGACTCAGAAGCATTGATGAACGTTCTCAAGTTCATAAAGCTGGTTTGAAGGACATCTCTCTGAAATGCAGGGATGTTGGACTCTAAGAACTGTGTTTGTTTTGCTGTGACATCCACACTTTTCCTGGCTTATGGAAAATGTAAAATGCTTATGATCAAATAAGTTACTTGTTAGCAAGGAGATAAATAAATAGCTATAAAGCAATAAAAGAAACATGGTGGTGGTGGCGGATATATTTGAATGATTCACTCATTATGTTTATATAACACCTGAGTCAATAGTTCCCAACTTTTTTTTTT
>NW_003852498.1:3557438-3561464 GCF_000181295.1 Otolemur garnettii
ACCCCAAGCCATGTTTTATAATTTATAGAAAGCCTGTGTTTAGGAAAGCATTCAGCAAAGTAGTTGTGTATCATTGTGAAGGAAAGATAATGATACTGGTAGCTACAGTAAGTCTGTAGAATTTATAGACATTTTTAACTCTCTTTAAATATGTAGCAATAGTTAGCAAATGTTATCTGTGAACAAAGGACCCAGAAAAAAATGAAAACTGAACTTTACTTTCTAATACTTGAAACCATAAATAACTGTATTCTAGTAAAGCATTTTATACTATCTTAACATTCAGATTTAATGTCTTTTAAAATGTTTAATCATTCTATTGGGAGTCATTACAAAATGAATTGAGTAACTAACACCCATGTAGTTCTGACTATGTATAAAGCACTCTTCCGTGCACTCTGCATGGAGGGCCTCCTGTAATACACTAGTTCTCTGATGATGCAAATATTCTTATCCCCAGTATATAGAGGAAGTAACTGAGGGAAAATGAGGCTAAGTAAATTGTGTAAGGTCACCCAGATGCTAAGTTGCAGAGCTGCTATTCAAACCAAGGTACTGAGTGCTATGCCTGGGCTCTGAGCTCTGGCATCTCACTGCTTCTTCACTGAAGGCCAAAAAATGCTTGCTGTATGTAGTGGTACTATGCTGCTCTCCTGAGTGGCTTGGAGCCTAATTGAAGAATCATAACATATCACCATTTAAATTTATATCAGTGCTAAATTAATTTTAAGGAGGTACCATATAACAGACATTGAATTATTACTGTTGACTGAATAAGTAAAAAAGATCAGAGAATGGGAAAGTGAACCAATTAATTTTTATTGTGCTATATAGCCAATGCAGAATATATTTTGATTCCTATAAATTGTGCCACATCCAGGGAAATGGATATTGCTAGCACCTTTATTTTACAGATAGAAACTAAACCACATGCCTATACCCACGTAGCTAAGAGGCTGTGCTCAAAGTGTGTTCCATGGACAGGCAGTAAGTATCACCACCACCTGCCAGAAATGCAGATTCTGAGGCCCAGCTCAGACCTCTTGAATCAGATCTCTGGGACTGGGGCCCAGAAATTTATATTTCTGTCAGATTACTAGGTGATCCTTGTGTACATTTAAGTTTGAGAAGTTAAGTTATGAATTTTATGATAATTGTGAGGTCTGTGTCATGAATGTTACACTTTGTATTCTTGCCACTGCACAATGCTGTGACCTGGGCCTAGTCAAAAAAGTTCCAGGATGGAAATAAAGATAAGAGTTATTCTTTGAAAAACTGATAAAAATGTGGGTCAGTTGAAAGACTAGTGGGGGACACAGTAGAAAGACTAATGGAGACACATTTACTGGACGTGTAACTCGGGAGGCCGCCACATCCGTCTCCCTCTTCTAGCCATAACTGCTTCACCTAAGACTCTTGGTTAGGCTTACTTACTGCACTAAGGGTGGGCACTTGATACAAAGGTGGGCCATCTGACATCTAGTTAGCAGTTCAGGAAGAGGCTTGGCATGAAGTATTTGCACCAGTGATTAATACTGATAATTAGCTAAGCAAATTATTTAGATGTGGATGATGGACTATGGAGGTGGAACTATCAGTGGATTCCTCTTATCCTACTTTTTGTTTTGGTCAGTTCTTGTTTCTATTTAGGAGGACTTTTACAACCTCCTGTAGGAATCCTGTACTCTAAGGCTAACCATAATCCTTTACAGAACATAATAGAAAAGGCAAAGAGATTGACAGTACCAAGGCATTTGGAGGGGACAGCTAGGGGGGACTCGACCTGAATGGCCAGGGGTCTTTTGTCAAGGAATAACAAAGACAGGACTGGTGAGAAGTTCAGCAGAGGGCAAAGACATCTTCAAGCTGGTAAGTCACTGCCGGGCTTCCCCTCCCTAACTCCCATTTCTCTTTAGTTAATTCTCATCTCCTACCACGCACCACAGCACCAAATGATGCACGTTAAAACCGTACAGTGCCACCTTCTTCCTGGTAAGTTAATTATTCCTGGTAGCAAAAGCCCTTGATCTTCTGACAGAGCCAATTTGTCCCAAGAAATTCAAGCACTTGCTTCACTTGCTCTTCCGAAGTGCCAACAAGTTGGCTCCTTTGCCCACACAAACCAAAGGTCCTGCCCTGGACCTCAGGCTACAGTGCAAAGCCTGCCTCTGCCCCTGCTTATCTCCGCCACATTCCTTCTGCACTCCCCCCCCCCCCCCCCGCTGCAGCATTATTAAACACAGCAATAATGATATTCATAGTAAATACCGCCTTTCCACAAGGTTGTTCACAGGATATAACGAGATTACGCTCATAAACACAATTTGGAAACTGTTAAGTAGACCTAAATTTTAGTGGTTGTAAGAATATTATTTTTATTTATGATCCCATTAGAGTTTAACATTGTACTGGATTTGAATACTTAGTTAAAAAGTTTGGGTTTTACTTTCTAGCACTGTTAAAGATTCGGAGCAAGGTAGTGACAGGCTGAAAGCTGGGTTGTACTAATAATCTAATAATGATGTAGGGAGTGGAAAGAGGAAATCCAAGGATTATAGGATTAATTTAGAGCGTATTACCCAGTACCTGCGTATTGGCCAAAAGGCTGGGTAGTGGTCCTAAAACTGGAAAGGGGGGGGCATTTGATGACACATTTAGGCTGCTAATTAGTTCTCAATGACCTATTGAGTATAAATGGCCTCAAAGAAAAAGAGTCAGAGGAGACTCTGTGGCCCAGAGCCTGTGTCATTTGGAAAACCATATTACTCTGAATTTCACTCTCATGTCTGAGCTAAATCGACAGGTTTCCGTTATGAATGGGCAATCTTCTACATAATCTCTAAAATATTCTTTTGTTATTTTTAATGCATCCTCGAGGATCTTGACACACTTTGTATAACAGTATGGACCTTGCTTTGAATCATGTGGATCCAAGTTCTTTTTCCAGAATGAGCTCAATACTGAGACACAGGGTTCTAACATTGTCCATGATGTCTGGGTGGAATAACGACATCTCTCAGTCAGCCTAGGAGGGACTCTGGAGAGAGAATGAAATGAGCTCATCCTCAGTTAATGGCATTAACTGCCTCCCTCCTGTATCTTCCCATGTCTCACTGCTGCTACTCCCTTCTGTCCTAACTTATTGAAGTTAGTGTTTTCTTTGCCCCCCAGTATGGAATACCCAGCTACAGAGCCAGAACTATAGCTTAGGCCTCTGAAATAAATTTAACCAAATATGTCAGCGGAAAGAACATAGTGATTTATGTCTTGCGAAAATATAATTACTATTCTTGTACATATGTGTGTGTGCGTGTATGTGTGTGTGTGAGAGAGAGAGAGACCATAGTTTATTCAATATAAACATTTTGGCTTTTTTTCCTCCAAGCAATGCATAAAAAATTTCTCTTAGTCTGACAGGCAATAATCATCAGTAAATCTTAAAATGACACTAGGTTTTCTATAAACATTTTTCTTTTCTAAGGTGGTTTCTGCTTTATCCGTCCTTTAGGACAGGAGAGTGTTAAAGTGCCATCAAGTAAAGTATGGGATTTTATGCTGAGGTCTGTTCAACATCAGTGAATTTACATTTTCTAAGAATACCCTAAGGGAATTTCAACTTCTTCCCTTAAAAAGTTAGGTGGATCCATTTCAATCTTAGACGTCCAGCTTCATGCTGTAACACGACCAGATTGCCATGGCTTCAATTTAAGGTTCAGGTTTCCGGTGATAATATACATCTATATTTGTCCAGTATTGGCTGAGAATGGGACTCTCTAAAGAATCTGACCTGAATTACTAATAATGAAAAACTTAAAAGTCTGATCCCAAACTGATGGATAAATTCTGCTAATGTTTTAATGTAGTCAATACTTTCTAAATCTATCTATACTTCCAAGATAAGATGACTTCCAATATAAGAAGTATTTTAGATCTGTGATTAAAAATAAAAATTGCCACTGAACATCAAAAATCAAAGCATACATGTTTATCACAGATAGAAGTATTAGTTATCTAAAATATATAACT
>NW_003852498.1:3561484-3565107 GCF_000181295.1 Otolemur garnettii
AGCCTGATTTTTATAAAACTGCCATCAATATTAGAGTTTCATATATTGTTAATTAAAAGGTGAGACAGCAAATATATCTAATTAACAGTTTTGTCCTGTCTGCATGTGCAGAAAGAATACGTTTTCTTTATACATTATTGTTTTCCTATTATTTCAGATTAGATTGACTAGCAATACCTTAGAATCTGTGGATCTTATTATGTCCATCAAGGTTTCCGCACACTAAATAAAGATGCCCGTAATGGGAGGGGAGTAGGAAAATTACAAGTGAAAGTGTGATCCCAGAGAATAAGAGGGAAGACGTGACCATGTTGGCATGTGAGGAGAGGTGGCCCTTATCCTAAGCCAGCACGAAAAGGTCCTGCAGGGATCATTACATAGAGAGAGAAAGTGATTCACATAGGGAAATAGCTGGCCTATCATGACCCTGAAGGGAAGGGTCCAGGAGACCCAGGAGAATAAGTACCCTGACTTCAGTCTCCTTCCATCTTTTCCCAGGGGTCCTTATTGGCAGAGAACCACCGGAAACCAAAGAGTTATGGATCCTACTGACCAGTCCACACAGGTCAGTCTTCAGGAGGAAGTAAGCAAGCTGAAATGGATAGGGGTTGAGCTGGATGGGTGAACAAAAGAGATACTTCAAAATACATAAATTCTACCTGTATATTGTCTCATTTAAAAATAATTTTCAGGCTTGGCGCCTGTGGCTCAAGTGGCTAAGGTGCCAGCCACATACACCTAAGGTGGTGGGTTCGAATCCAGCCCGGGCCCACCAAAACAACAATGATGGCTGCAACCAAAAAATAGCCAGGGGTTGTGGCGGGCGCCTGTGGTCCGAGCTACTTGGGAGGCTGAGTCAGAAGACTCTCTAGAGCCCAGGAGTTGGAGGTTGCTGTGAACTGTGATGCCACAACACTCTACCCAGGGAGATAGCTTGAGGCTCTGTCTCAAAAAAATAAATAAATGAATAAATAAATAAAAATAATTTTCAAATAAGAGTAAAAATCTTCTACCATGGCTGTTCATTCAGCATACTTATCCAGAAGACATTGCTTCGTTTCATCCCAGACCTCTGTAGCACACAACACTCCTGTATCAGTAACCTGAATACAAAAAAGGGTTCAGAAGGGTTAGGATAAACTCAGACAAGAGGCAGCAACTAGAATGGATGGTCTAGTGGGGCAAGTGGGTGACTGCACTAGTGGATTTATTTTTTCCTGCTGGTGCTACCTTTGATCCTGCTCCCTTTGGACTATGGATACATTATGTATCAGTTACATCTTGCCGCAGTGATGCCACTTAACAAAACACCCCCAAAACTCAGTGGCTTAAAACAACATAGGCTCTTCTCATAGATCTGCACATCAGCTGGGGTCAACTAGTCTAGAGTGGAATGAGATAGGTGTCGCTTCTTGAAGCCGGGGGTCTGACTGGGCGTGGCTTGCCCAGTCCACTTGGCTGAAAGGTCAGCAGGGAAGCTCTTCGCATAGAGATTGCACAGACATAAAGAGGGCAAACAGGAAAATAATAATGCCACTGAAGGTCAGGCCCAGAACAGGCACATTATCATTGCAATCAGACAATGTAAGACATAGGGTTAAGGTTGAAATATGGGCACAGGAAAAAACATGGTGTTCCAGATGAGGTCATGGCAAGGATGTGGATGCAGAAAAGAGTAAAACTTGGAAACAGAATTTCAATCTATTTCAACCTACATTCTTGGCCACAGTTCCTAGTTTGTAAGACTTTCCCCAGGCAAAAACAAACAAACAGAACACCCTCATCCTAGAACCTTTCAAAGTCTCGTGCCACATGAAATTACACTCAGGGTGCAGGAAGTTATATTTCATAATTCATTATCAGTTCAGATGAAGTTCTCTTTGTTGTATTTATTTATTTATTTATTTTGAGACAGAGTCTCACTGTGTCACCCTCAGTAGAGTGCTGTGGTGTCACAACTCCTAGCAACCTTGTCTTGCTTCAGTCTCCCAAGTAGCTGGGACTACAGGTGCCTGCCACAATGCCCAGCTATTTTTGTTGTAGTTGTCATTGTTGTTTGGCAGGCCCGGGCTGGATTTGAACCTGCTAACTCTGGTGTATGTGGCTGGTGCCCTCTGGAAACCTGTAAACTATTAAATGAAATAGCAAGTCATTTCAACAACCACAACACACACTGCTGGAACAGAGAAAGAATAATTACAGTAATCACTTCCTTTTGAAAAACTGAAGAGAGAAGAATGGGATGGGGGCTCACAGTAGGCATTGGTGGAATGCAGGCTCACAGTAGGCATTGGTCAGTAGTAATTTTGACACCCCATTTGGTAAATATTGCCAGATCTCCCTCCTCTAGAATTAGGGAACAGTCCTTGATTAATTTCCATTTCTACTCCCAGGCAGTGGTTTCCTAGTCCATTATCCTCTAGGCTTGCTCCACTCTTTTGGATGTCTTTTTGTCCCCATAATGCTCCTTGGCCATTTCTGAAAAGTACTTTGTCTAAAACATTTTCTTTTTATAGAAGCCGACAATCTCCTCAGACTGCTGCCTATTTGAAGACATTTGAAAGATCTTCCTACATTTCCAGCAGGTCTGCTCCTTCTTAGTCTGGCTTTCATTACTACTTTCCAATCAAATTTCTCAAAACTCAGTGGGTCTTCTATCTTGGAAAGATGTGGAATCAATCTAAGTGCCCATCAGTTCATGAGTAAATTAAGAAAATGTTGTGTGTGTGTGTGTGTGTGTGTGTATACCATGGAATACTACTCAGCCATGAAAAGGAATGAGATAATGGCTTTTCCAGCAACCTGGATGGAACTGGAGACCACTATCCTAAGTGATGTATCTCAGGAGTGGAAAAACAAACACCACATGTTCTCACTAATAACTGGGAGCTAATCTATGGGCACACATGGGCAAGAAGAGACATTAGAAATCAAGAAGAAGGGAGGAAGTCGGAGAAGAAAGGTTAAAACCTACCTATGGAGTACAATGAACACTATTCAAGTGATGGGCACCATAAAAGCCCCAACTTAGGCACTATAAAAGGAATCCATGTAACAAAAACATTTGTACCCCCTTAATATTTTGAAATAAAAATAAATAAAATAAATAGGATAGAATGATTCCTTTCTCGCTCTCATTCACTTTAATTATGATTTTATACTTCTCAAATTACATTCCAAAATTTTATTCATTGCTTATTCAACCATTCATAAGATATTTGTTGAATACCCACCATACACCAAATACTGGCCTAGATGTCAAAAAATGAAAGATTTGACCTTCCTAGATTTTAGGAAGTGAGTAAACAAACCTTTCCTGATTTACACTAAAGTTACCACACTTCTATACAGTGGCCTTTGTTTCATTAGAACAAATCTATAATTTGATTCTTCCTCTTTCTTTGTAAGTGACATCTGGTTTCTACAGGTAATTTTCATAGGGTCATGTGTAGATTCTTTTTTATGTTCACTACAATGTTGACTTCATGTGACCTTCATATGAAATCTATAACCTAATAACAGCCTAAGAATATGGGGAGGGGGAGGGAGAGGAGTGGGGTGAATGGGTGGAAGGAGGGTGATTGGTGGGATCACTTCTATGGTTTATCTTACAAGGGTACAAG
>NW_003852498.1:3565195-3596866 GCF_000181295.1 Otolemur garnettii
AAAAAAAAAAAACAGAGGTAATAGAGGGACCACCAAAAGACATTAAACATATACTCAACAACAACAACAACAAAAGACTTAGCCACAAAATATTGAGTTATGAGCAAATTATTTTCATAAAGAACATTTGCGAAATTCAGATCAATTTTCTCAATCTATCTCAAACACTTTGATTTATAATCAGATACTAATACTATTTTAATTCTCTGTCCAGGCAAAATGTAGCAGTCAGGTTTCATAAAATAATTAGGAACAATTTGTGCAGCCAAAGAGGCATCAGTGACCATTTTATATTATTTTCACCTTCTATTGTATGTGTTAATATTAAATCAAGTGCCCACTATCTACCACTTACTTTACAAATCCTGATCAACAGTGTCTTCCTTGTTTTAATAGATTTCTAGGAACTTTCCTAGTTATTAAGGATTAACTAAATCTATATGTATCCATTATTCATATGATTTCTGTTTGTTTTGCTAATGCATGAATTTCCTACTTCAAATTTTCCCCTATCAAATTTATAAACAGAAAAAGACAAATAGTTGTACAAGGTTTATAACAACAAAAACAAGCAAACAAAAATAGTCTCTGAATTTCCTCACAGCAACACTTTTCCCCTTATTTTAACTATTCTGAGGCAATATATATTCTACCAGATGCCTAACTATGCATTCATAAATTTCATGACTTTTCTGTTTGGGTTATTATGTGTTGGCTTGTTGCCTTAGAATATTAAAATTTATCCTTTTTTTTGTTTGTTTTTGAGACAGAGTCTTATTATGTCACCCTCAGTAGAGTGATGTGGTGTCACAGCTCATAGCAACCTCAAACTCTTGGGCTTAAGCGATTCTCTAGCCTCAGCCTCCTAAGTAGCTGGGACTACAGGCACCTGCCACATTATTTTGTTGCCCAGCTATTTTTTGTTGTAGTTGTCATTGTTGTTCAGCTGGCCCAGGCTGGGTTCGAACCCACCAGCCTTGGTGTATGTGGTGGATGCTGTAACTATTGTGCTATGGGTGCCATGTCAAATTTATTTGCTTCCAACCTTTTTTTTATGTGTACACACACATATACATACATTTCCCTTGGTATCAACCTATCTCGTACTAATTTTTGTTTAGATTAATATGAAATTTTAATATTATTAGACCATGTAAATAGAATAAGCCACATATAATAGAATATCATACAACTGAAAGCTCATAACACTTCCTGTCTTGTTTTTGTTTTGTGTTTTGTGTGTGAGTTGTTTGTTTGGTTTTGGTGGGAGTGGTGCAATTTTCGTCCTCTACTGACTGCTCTCCTATTAAGGATTCCTTGTTTCTTAGACCCCAGACCTGCCTCTTACTGATATATGCCCTTCTTGTGGTAAAGGCACATTCCAGTAATTTCTTGAGAATGAGTAAATGGGAGGCAAATTTCTCAAGACCTTGCTTGTCTGACATTGTCTTTATTACACTTACATCTGACCAAGATTCCAAATGGGCTATAGGAATTCTATATATTCTTTCAAATAAATTGCCTAAGATTTTTGAAATCTTTACTATATTTTTCTCATTTTTGAGGGTTGGTTTTGAGAAGTCTGATGCTGTTTGGATTACCAATTCTTTTACTAAGAGATCTAGTCTTTGTTTTTACACATATATTGTTCTCACAAAGTTTTAGACTTGTCTGTTGTGGCCAGGAATGTGCTATGCCCTTTTTGGTGGTATCTTTCAATATGGAAACTATAGCCTTAAATTCTTAAAAATATTTGTAAATAATTTATTTGATGATTTTCTATCTTTAATTTTTTTTGTTGTTCTCCTTTATAAAATCTCCTATTTTTTTTTAAATGTTAACCTTCTGTGGTGATCTCCTAATTCTATTCCTCTCTCCATCATCTACTTTTTCTCACTCTGAGGATTTCCTCAATCTTATCATTTAATCCCTTAAATGAATGTTTTTTCCCTCCTATATTTCCAAAAGCACTTTCAAGTTCTTTTTTTCTAGTCTCCTCTTTTTATTTCAAGGTTGCAATAGCCTCACTAATTGTCTGAAGTTATGAATTATACAAGCTTTTAAATGTTTTTCTCTTCTGCTCTCTGAATATTTTAATGTTTCCACAAAGTACGTTAATCGTGTGTTCATTTGTTCTCTGCCTTCCATGTCCTGACTTCTTTCTTTCATACTTCCAGGGTCTTTGGTTGTCTGTTCATATTGAAATTGAAGAGCCAAGATGCTGTTTGCGTTTTCTATGTTCATGGGCTAGGCTTTTTAATCAGGTCTTTGCAGTATGAGGTTATCAGGTTGATAGGACATGAAAAGCTCCATACCTCTGGAGAATTTTCTACCACACGGAACAATCTACTCTTTTACCTGGACTGTACAGGCCTGGCTATCATGTTCTGAGATTTGAGTAGGAAAGGGAGCCAGGAGTCTCACCATTCAGAATCCAGAGTTTTCACTTAATGCTAGTTTTCAGCAGAGCACTCTGAACCTTCAGCTGTATGTTTCCTTGGCATAGTTCATTAGAGATTAGACCTTTGGTTTTCAATCAGTCTATGGGATATCATGTGGTATGAGTTCTAGGGATGGAAATGTCTAATGTGTTACAACACTTTGATCAGAAATATTTTGCCCACATAGGAGGAAGGTAATTTGGAGCAAAATTACAATTGGCTTGGTCTACCCACTGTGAAGGTAATCTTCATGAAAAGGTCAGTATTGCCCACTTGCAAGTTCTTATACCACAATATGTAAGAAGTTGCTAAATTAACATAAAATAACATAGCACTATAGTACTGTACAATGTAGTGGACATTGAGATTAGGATAATTCTCTTCTAATTCTGTTTCCAGA
Source organism: Otolemur garnettii (assembly GCF_000181295.1). NCBI lineage: Eukaryota > Metazoa > Chordata > Mammalia > Primates > Galagidae > Otolemur > Otolemur garnettii. Next base: position 3,568,037 of record NW_003852498.1, read on the forward strand.
TCTCTGTGGAATCACGAAGATAAATGTACTCAATTGCTATAATTTCTCTGGCTTTAGATCTCCACACTTCTTCTTTTGCTGCTACATCTTTGACGTCCTCCTAGATATCATTTTTTTCTTAATTTTTTAGGCAACATCAACTCTTCTCCTCTCTCTTATTATGTCCATCTTAATGAGGAAATATTTGTTTTCTTTTGTTATCATATTTGCTAGTATGCTTAAAGTAGAAAAATCTGCCAATATTTTTAGAAATGGAAAACAAAAATCTCTCTCAGCTTCAAGACAAGACAACATTTAATGCCAATTCACTGTAGTATCATTACCTGGTGAAGGTAGGTATATTTTGTAATCACCTAAAATTCTATTTCTTAGCAGGTTTTGAAGCAGAGGTGTGGGCCAACCCCTAAACTGTATCTCTTCCTGAAGTCCCTATGTCAAAGTTAGATAGCTGATCCAGTTAAAGGTTCAGAAGCCAACACATACCATGGCTTCTGGTATTCTCTCAGTCCATTCAAAGTATTGTTTAAGAAAGAAGGATGGATTTCAAGTCCTGCACAGAGATAAAGAACTCATGAATGTTTGAAATTAGGAAGGAGTAGAAGAGCAAACTCTCTCTCTCACACACACACACATGCACACACAGATGCACGCGTACATACACACCTGCCTCTGGCAGTTAAAAATTATGACCAAATGCTTCTTACTAGCTCCCAGTTGCTATGAGAGGAAGACAGATGATCTCCAAGGTAACACAGGTCCAAGTCAAATAAAGTCTTACGGATTAAAGTCAACACTTGTAAATTAAAATGAAATCGTATCTGGGATTGGCCCTGAAGTACAGGTGTTGCAGACTCTCTATGACCATCAGCCTTAACCAAACAACCTGTATTTAAAGCATCATAGTTCAAAGCTTTCAGACAAACTCCCAATTCATTCTTCCTCCTCAAGTTTTTGTCTATAATTGTGTAAGTAAATGTTGAAAATATAAGAGAAATCCAAACTAAGAAAACCAGGGTTCCTTGAGAAAGAGACTTCTGCTTGTCACTGGGCTGGTAGATGAGGACCAAGAATCAGGATCAAGCCTCTTTCTGATGTGTCTTTAAGTAGAACTGAAGTCCTGAATCTAGACACTCCTGAGATGTTAGAGTTTGTATTGATTTTCCTTTGGTAACATGCTCCTGGTTATGCACGATACGAGTATAAATAACTTCTTATTCTACACATTTATTTTCTTCTTTCTTCTTCTCACCCCCTTCATATAGTCTTTCTTCTCAATCTGCCATCTGATGCCCTATCTTTCATGGTACAAGCACAAGCATGTGGTAAGAAAAGTACATGATTGAAAATCAGAAGACATTTTTGTCCTCAGCATCATCATTTGACATCTAGGAAAAGGAGAAAGATCATCTAACTCCGTGGGCCTAATTCTCATTGTCAAATGGGGATAACCATCACACTATTTTAAAGGTTGGGTTGAAGTTCAAATGCAATCATGTTCATCTCATAATAAACAGATGTCAGTTATTAATATTATTTAGAGAATTTGAAGGAAACAAAGATTCACAAACATATATGAATGGCAGATTTGCAAAGCTGACCTCATCAAGAAACAAACATGTCTAAATGTAAGACAAATCTTTTGTTGTAATTTTTGGGTTCAATTCTCTTTTTCTACTTTTATAGATAAATTTTGGGAAATGTAATTTTGTTGGTAACATAACTATGTGAGTAGCATGAAAATAAATTTTAATTATCAATTTTCTCTTTTAAGTCATCAAAAAAGAAGTTAATTATACTAGCTACCATTTCTCAAGTACATACTGTGTTCCAAGCCATGTTTGGGGTGATTTGTGAGTATTATATCATTAAACTAGCTATATGAGCTATTATGTCTACTTTACTAATAAAGAAATTGAAGAAAAGCAACAAAGCCAGGGTTGGAATATAAGCATCAGATCCCAGAGTCTGGATTTCTAATAAATAGACAGGAATCTCTCTCCATTTGACTGTGTACTATATACTGAATACACTGTTAATCAGGGAAAGTTGGCATGAAAGGACTCTGAGGCATGGTCTTGTCCAACCTCAACTGGAGTCTTTCAACATGCCTGAAAGCCTCAGCCTTCGCTGAGCTGACATGTTTGAAATTTAGCTGCTATTCTGCTATACTTGGTCAGCCTGAGCAAGCTCTGGGTGGTATCAAAACAAGGTGTAGGAGGTTTCCTGGCAACTAGAACAGTGACCTTGGTCTAACAGCCCCAGTCCTCAAATTTTCCTTCCCTTGATTCCCTTATACATGTCTTTCCTTCCCTTCACAGATAATTTCCTCTTGCTTTATACAATATATAAAGAACAAAGAATGAAAGCTTTATTTCCTAAGATCAGAAATGAGTTACCTTTAGTAAAATTTGACATTCTACTGTTAATGATGTTTTGTTAAATTTCCACCCCTCCATTTTTTAAACAAATGAAGGATGTATGCTTTTAGAAAGTAAATTAAAGTCATGTTCCTTTCTGTTTACTTATCATTTTGGAAAAGAGGAGTATCTGCTTTAATAAAAACTGTTTTTGTAAAACTAAGGTCAAGGGTCCCTGTTCGAAGTTCACCTGTCAGCAAGAGAACCACGCTCTCACTGTACTGGGCTACCCCACAGCAGCAGAAGGTTGGTGACAAGGAAGTCAAGCGTCGAGGACAGGAAGGGCACCTTATGCCTGATGCTGTTTTTCTCACAGGTGAAATGAGAAATCAAATCCTCTCCTCTCTCTGCAGCACTGTCCTCTCTGAACATGACATTAACTTCCACAAAAGAGCCTGGTGGTAAAGGGGGTGATTAGCTAGATAGGCCTTAACAGCTGGGCTCCAGGAGATTGAAGGGAGGTGGAGGAGGGGCACGGTAAGGCACTGGGTCTTGTAGTTCTATCAACAGCAGAGGCAGCAGCAGCAGATGAAAAGCTCCTCGAGGTGGGGGCAGGGGAGAGCCCAGATTGTAAACATCTCTTGCCTGTTGCCTAGAAGCAGTGGCAGCAAACAATCCAAAGGCTGCTCCTAGATTTTCAAAATTTCCTTTATACGCAGGGCTCTGTTTCTTTTTAAAATATGCGGCCATTTTATAAGGTCATCAGCACACACGCGACATGGGCGTATATCATAATAATTTCCCAGCCACCACGTATAATTGCTTACATAAAGTGGTCAATTATTGTTTAACAGAACCTTGTTAATGTTAGCACATTAATCCCGAGGCTTTTATAAACCTTTTAATGACTACTCTGTATTAGGCACTCATATTTGTAAGAACCAACAGATATTTTTTAAATGCTGCTTTGTTTACGGGGCAAATTTGATAATTCTTGAATGACAGTTTTCTGAAATAAGCCATCCTGAAGGATAAGGGTTATGTATTATAAATTGGTTGAAAATGTGGTAACAATAATGTTAAAGGCTGTCTTGGCAGAAATGAACTATGAAATATCACACACACACACACACACGCACACATACACACACCCCACTTGCGCACACGCATAGAGCGAGGAAAGGGCAGGGTGTTAATAGTGGAAGATTTTAATTACCTAGCCATAGGACAGGATTACATCAAGTGGGGGAAGTGAAGCTGGATCTGGTGCCAAGCTGATTTCTAATTTAATGTGTACATCCCCCGAAAAGGGAGGAAAGAATGCCAGGTTTGGAATTAAATAATATTTAAGACTCAATGGAAAGAGAGAATGTAGGAAGCAGTGATTAAATCTCATTAAGCATATGATTTAATCCCAAAGAAAAGCTAGAGGTGTTTAGAGACAACATGGAAATTTAGGAAGACAGAAAATAAAATACAGCATATAATCATTAATTCAGAAAAAGACAAGCCACTGAATTAAGGTCAGGGTAAATAGCAGGAAAGTGGTTTTTAAAATCACAGCATCGCCCAGAATGCCAGTTCCACTAATAAGTGGTAAATTTGTTTAGCATTTTACAAGATCAAAGTGGAAAAGTAAAGCTTCTAGAATGATGCAGCAAAGAAAAGGCTCCCCAGTCCTTTATCAGTAACCAAAATTTTTAAAGGAATAGAAAATCAAATCCTCCATACTTGAAAGGGAACTCTAAAAAGAACCCAGGGGAGAAAAAGAGGCAAAGAAATTACCAAATCGGAGGGCAAACTTCTTTTATGACATTAAAAGCATACAACCCAGCCAGGCAGCCATAGGGCCATTAAGGGGATGAGTGGGAAGTCAGTGACAGATGAGGCTGCCTTAGCTGAGAGCCTGAATGAATTCTCTGCCAGAGTATTTACCAAAGAAGCTGAAGGTCACGTCCCGGAAACTGGGATACATTTTCTTGAGGGGAAAAGTGGAATGTTAAAAGGATTTTATGATCACACAAGAGCAGATAGTTGAGCAATTAGAACTATTAAAAGTTGACAGGGCACAGGACCCAGATTAAGTATGTCATAGAAATGTGAAATAAGTGCAGAGGAAACAGGAAATGCCTTCAGCAGCATTTCTTGCTCGCTTGCTCTGGAGGAGACGGAAGAATCAGGGCTGATAGCTGTTCTAGCCCTAGGTGTTCAAAAGAAATCTGGGAAATCTGACGAAATTTAGACACCAAGAATCCCAGTTGTGGTTGAATAGCAGACAGTGCCGGCCTTTATTTTGTCTTTATAGAAATACAAAATCTGGTGAGACGTTAACATTAGCCTAATAATTAAAAAATAATTTACATTTTCCCAGAAACAGAGCATGTATGAACTAATCTGATACAGACGAACACAGAAGTCACTTACTGCTTTCCAATTCCCTAAGTTATTTACATGGAGAGTTGATCTATAATTTATATTAAATGAAATAGTATTAGAATAAACAAGAATAATTCCAAGCTACTGCTAAACTCAAGGGAATGGGTACATGTGAAACAGAAAGGAAAGCTTTCAGAGATTACTGTGCTCATTGCTACTTTTAGCATCACCATCACCATCAAGCTGCAGTTATTAAACACATACTGTGTACAACATGAGAACAAGGCAGAGGGCTGGGGAGGACTCATCCCAGCCCATCTCGGGGTCTGGATCTCTCACTGATTCAGTCCAGGCCTTTTCGTCATTGTCTTACCAACTACCATGCCACCATATGATTTTAAAAACAAAAAATAAAAATGCTTCACTTTCTGAGGATCTGCTTAGGATAAGCAACTGCTACATTTGCCAGCCGCTGGCTATGTTTCTACGAACCAAAAAAAGTAACGTAAATAGTCATGAAACTGTGGAGTCAAAATCTGAAGGACAAAGGGCATGTTCCTTAATCACTTAAAAACATTTTCTTTTCTTTCTGCCATTCTTACCTTCCTCCCTCCTTCCATTACTTCTTTTCTTCTTCTTTACAAATGGTTATTGAATTTCCTAAACCAGACTGTAAGATTTAACTAGGAAAACATGCAAACATGTTTTTATGGTCCTCAAGAATTCTTCTGGCTAATGGCCGTAAGGGCTGCATGACGGAGGCTAGCACAGGGTGTCCAGAACCACTGAGGGGAGTACACGCAGCACAGCCATGGCTAAGTGAGGAAGTGAGGGCAGCATGGAAGGAAATAGAAGTTAACCAAGTGAACGAGAAGTGAGGAAGGATAGTTCACCTGGAAAGAGTACACTTTACAAGGTCTTAGAGGTGAGACAGTGAAGTGAACTTCGAGATGCCATGACCGGATTATTTTCCTTATTTTATGTTTCATATTTATCTTCTGCCAAACCCTACCACTCTATGTTTATCACCGCATTTAATTTCTTATATTTTCTTAAAACGAAAAGAGAATGATGTGCATTTCCATTTAACTTTTTAATGAATGAATGACCTGAAGGGATAAAATTCCAAAGTGAAATTTCTGTTGCTTAGAAAAAACATGAGGACAGTGAAGGGAGGTGGCAACCCTGACATGATTGAATATATTAATTAGGTTCTGTGGATCCCGAAAGAGCAACAAAGATAGCTAAAGGTAATAATAATAATATGGAGTGAAAGAGACCACAGTGCACAATATGAACCAGAGTACGACTATGGGGGAGGTCATCATGTGGAGGTCACTATAAAAATGATACTTTAGAATTTTCCTTATAAAGCCATCTCATTAGAAACCATGGAGATCATTCTTGTAGATGTCCTGAAAATCACTCTAATCATCTCTAATGCTAAAGCCACATTGAGAGTCAAGTCTCGAATACACATCCATTGTTCCTCTTCCTTTGCCTACTGCAAGTCCTGTTCAAGAAGCTGGGTTCCTCTGCCTGTGCCTACTGCAAAGTCCTGTCCATAAATCAGCTTTAATGTCGCCTGAATCCACAATGGAGTCGCCATACTCACTCACTTTCCTCAGTGTTATCGTAGTGAACATCACCAAGCAGGAATCTCAGGAAATGAGAAGCTTTTCTTTAGTAGCCCTCTCAAGTCTTTCCTTTGTTTCTTCCTCTATATTTTTGCTTCATATTTCTCTAGTTTCTCTCCTATAATGTATTAAACCCTGCTTTTTGGAGAAAGACCTCAAATAATCATTCATCCATACTATGGTATGACATATTTACCTGTATTATTTCCTATTATGCCATCATTAATTATAGAAGAAAAATCTTTATTCTCAAAAGAGAAATTTTAGAAATGCACTGAGCTAATGAGAGAGATTTGCCGAACAGGAGATAGGGACAGAGAGGGGATGCTGTGGGATCTATCCATGGCTCTGTAAATATGATGTTAGAAATATTGAACATCGATTACCTTCTTGGCCACGTGCTAGAGTACAGTCTGGGGCACCTTGGTCAGGGTTTATGCTTTAGTTACCAGATCATGGGATGTCTGTGTTTGTAAATCGCAATGCATGAAAGTGATTGATTTTATCTACCTGACTACTACTGAAAGGAGATGCCACCTGTGTTATCTCTCTGCTTATTTGTGTAATTGCAAAGTAAGAAGTGGGTTATAACAACAAATACTAAATTTTATAAAATGACATTTATTGAAAGATTAATTGGTCGGCCATTTGCAAATAAAAATAAAGTCTATGTGTTGCTTTGCTTCTTAAAGAGGTAGAGGACTATAAATATCAATTGATCAGTATATACACATGATTAAAAACACAGAACAGATTTCAGCCAATTGGGGCTACCAGCCAAGAACTGCCTTTGACTATTTTCTGACCTTTGGCAAACCAATTAAAATCCATTTCCACAAATATGCCATACTTCCAAAAATAAAAATAAAAAGAATCCCTTCCTTCCTCCCCAAATAATTGCTAAAATGTAAGATATGAACCTTGAAAATATCTTTGAGATACGTACCACATGGATAGTCCACTTTAAAGCAGTGATATATATAGCAGAGCCCTATTAGTTATTATGAGACAAATGCAAATTTCTGGATACAGTACAATAATCTCTCCTTTTCCATGGTTTTACTTTCTAGTTTCAGTTACCTATAGACAACTATGGCCCAATAATAAGTGAATAGAACACAATAAGAAACTTTGAGAGAGACCACATGCACATAACTTTTGTTAGAGAATTTAGATGCATTTGAAAAACCGTAGCATCCCTAGGGTGCCATGCTGTCTGAGATTGCAGGCATCAGCCGGAGGGCTTGGAATGTATCTTCATATAGATTGGGGACCAGGGCTTGGACACTACTATATTTTAATAAATTAAGAAAATAATCTTTCCTAAAAGGAATAAAAGCCCAAATTAAAACCACTAGAGTAAAAATATGTGACACATATCTTGGTATGGTGTCTGAAAGAAAAAAATTCCATTATGAGGGGAAATGATTCCCTTATTATCAACTTCTCTTTTATATCTTTCCCTTATTTGCAACCCTGGCTATCACTGCTGCTGATAAGGCAAAATCCAGAATGGTATCCAGTATTTCTAAGTGGTTTCTTCTAAAGATGGTTTTAAAGCACAAGCTTTAGTCATTCCAACATCTACTGCCAATTTACTATACACTTCCTTTTAAAAAAAGACTTTAATTTCCTTGTGCACATACGTGTACTCACACACACATACACACGAAGGCCATTTGAATAGTGTGCCATATTATTTTAAACAAGATTTCAATTTGCATGTAATACTGTTGTAAGAATAGCTTAGTCAACTGCATTTAGGTATAACACCTATGAATACTTCGCAAGGTGACGTAGGACTAACTTTGTAAACTCTAAAAGTTACATCAATTTTTTGAGACTACATAACTCTTTTATATTCTTAGACAATGTCTAAAGCCCTTAACCATATACCTTCAGATGAAATGCTAAATCTCTACACATGTCCAGTCTCAGAAGGACCCCAGGGTCAAGAAGGTCAAGGAAGAGGCTACGGTCATGTTGCAGTTACTTCAGACTGTTATATCAAAAACACCATAAACCAGGTAGCTTTTAAACTACAGAACTTTATTTCTTATAGTTCTGGATCTGGGAAGTCCAAGATCACACTGCCAACAGACCTGGAGTCTGCTGAAGACTTGCTTCCTGGTTCATAGCCCTGTGCCTTCCTGCGCACAGCTTCATGGACAGCCTTCTGTTGGCTGTGGGCTCACATGGCAGAGGGACGAGGGAGTTTCTCTCAGGCCCGCTTGTAAGGACACCCACTAATCCCATCATGAGGGTTCTATGCTCATGATCTAACATGTCCCCATGGGCTCTCATTCTAATACCATCACCCGAGTATTAAAATGTCAACATAGGAATTTCAGGGAGACACAGACACTCAGACTGTATCAGCAAGTCACCATGTAAGATGAACTTTTTCCTGCTCTATACCCTCATCTCTATTTTACTGAATGGACCAGAGCTCTGATAGGTTGGCTGGACCTCAAAGAAGGGCAGCAAAATTAGCAATCAATCTTGAAAACAAGGTACAGAATGCCACTGTGTAGTATTTATTAATATGGAATGACATTTACAATGTATTGTTAAAATGAGGGAGGCAAATTATCCAATGCTACCTACAGCATTTCCTCTTTCTGCAAGCAAGAGTAAGAGAATGTATATGCAGATATAACCATGGATTAGTGATGATCATCGTTAGGCGACAAAATTGTGAAAGTTTTCTTGCTTTACTTATAATATCATTACAATGAACAAGTAATATTCCGTCATAAAAATGGTTTTTCTGACTTTAAAAATAAAAATCCATTTTTGTTTTCTGAAAATTTTTCATAACATACAGATTTGATATTTATCCATAACTTTTCCCTCATGTTATGCTCGTATTTGCATATAACTTACAGATTACATATATGAATGTATTAGTAGCTAATTTTAATTTACAAAAAAAACCCAGACATTTTGCTATAATTACTCAGTAGTAATAAATTTAGAGGATATCTTTGATTTTATTATATACTATTAATAGGGAAATATTTTTGACATGAAACTGACAGGGTAATATAAAACTAATAAGTTATAGGTTTGTTTCTCCAATCAGATTAGACACTCTGAGATTCATCGAATCATTCAGCTTACTCCATTACTTTTATAGATAAACTGCCAAGTTTCAAAGAGACTAAGAAACTACCCAAGGTTCCTAATTTATTTTGTAGCAGTTAGCAACCCTTCTGATGTTAAGTCCATTTAAGGTCATAGTATACACAAGAGAGCAGGATAGAATTTTCTTCTTTCCCCTGAAATTGTTTGCTTTGTCTTACAGAAATTCTGTCCTATTTGAAATTCTGAAGTTGTCCTTATTTAATTTTAAAGTGGTTACTTAATCCATTTAAAACTTTAAAATTTTTTTAATAAATGTGATTCCCTAAAGCAATTTAAGGCATCCTTGGTTGTAAACATTCATATGATGTATGTAAAAATATGGACATAAAAATGTTTTGGTCTTATGCCCTAATTCCACTTTGTGGGCTGGTTGAATTTTCAAGGGCAATTTAAAGATTTCATGCCTTAGCAGGCCAATCTGTAAATTCTCATGTCTGATGTTCATTCATACAAACAGTTCAAAAATATCTTGGCGCTTACACGTAAACACACACATACAGTTACAACTGTACATTTAGCTCATTCTGATAATGAATGATATTCATTATGATAATATATTTTAGTTTATGTTTTGCATGAGCAATAATTAAAACATTTATCATATTTAGGAAGCAACGTGACAGAGGGAAAACAGCTCTGGAGTCTAAAACACACGGAGAATCAATCCCTCTGTCGACATTAGGACCAAGAGGCAAACCAAGCTTTCGAACCTTTTTTTCTGAAAGTAGGATTTAAATGTACATAGAAGTATTTTTGAATAATTAGAAATCTTATATAAAGCACCAGTATTGTTAAAGGTCACACGATCAATATTCATTAAATTGTCACTTAGTTTTTATTTTAAAATATTTAATTGACAAATAAAAGTTGCATATATATTCAAAGGTTTACAATATGATCTGATATATATATACATTTTATGACTACCACAGTTTAATTAATACATCAGTCACCACACATTGTTACCATTTGTGTGTGTGTGACATACTTGAAATTTGCTATCTCATCAAATTTCAAGTAAACAATACAATATTATTAATTATCGTCACCATGCTGGACATCAGACCCCCACAACTTGCATATCTTATAACTGAAAGCTTGTTTGACCAACATCTTTGCATTTTCCCTACACCCAGCACCTGGGAACCACCATTCCACTCTCACTGTCTATGAATAAACTTTTTAATATTTTACACATGAGTAAGATGAGACATTATTTGTCTTTCTGCATCTGACTTATTTCACCTATCATAATGTCCTGCAGTTCATCCATCTTCTCACGAATAGTAACATTTCCTTCTTTTATGGCTGAATAATATTCCAATGTATGTATATACCACATTTTCTTTATAGATTCATTCAGCATTGGGCACTTTGGTTGTTTCCATACATTGGCTGTTATCAATAATGCTTCAAGGAGATAGGGGTTAAGATACCTTTCCAGGCTCGGCGCCTGTGGCTTAGGCAGCTGAGGCGCCAGCTGCATACACCTGAGCTGGCTGGTTCGAATCCAGCCTGGGCCTGCCAGGCAACAATGACGGCTGCAATCAAAAAATGGCTGGTCACTGTGGCAGGTGCCTGTGGTCCCAGCTGCTTGGGAGGCGGAGGCAGGAGACTCGCTTGAGCCCAGGAGTTGAAGGCTGCTGTAAGCAGTGATGCAACGGCACTCTACCCAGGGGGACAGCTTGAGGCTCTGTCTCAAAAAAAAAAAAACCTTTCCAAATACTAGTTTCATTTCCTACAGTTATAGATAATACCAGTAGCAAGATTGCTGGATTACGATAGTTCTACTTTCAACTGTTTGAGGAATCTTCACACTATTTTCCACAATGTCTATACTAGTTCACATCTCTTCCAACAGTGTGTAAGTATTCTGTTTTGTCCTCACCCTTGCCAGAGCTTGCCATCTCCAGTCTTTTTGCTAACAGCCACCCTAACAGTGTGAGGTAATACAAACTGTCGTTTTTATTTGTAGTTCCCTAATGATTAGTGATATTGAATACCATTTCATACAGATGTTGGCCATTTTCATATCTTCAAATAAATATCTATTTAGATTTTTTGCACATTTTAAAAAATTTTGCTATTATACAAGTTCTTATTTATTTTGTATATTAACTTTTATCACATATATGGTTTGTACGTATTTTCTGCCATTTCAGAGGTTGTCTCCTCACACTGTTGCTTATTTCCTCTGCTATGCAGAAGCTTTTTAGTTTGATGTAATCAAGCTTTTTTTTTTAATTTTTCTTTTTGTTGTTGCCAGTGCTTCTGAGGTCACAGCAAAAAATTAATTGCCAAAACCAGTGTCCAGGAGCTATTTCTGTTCAGTTTCTATTCTATTTTCTTCTAGAATTTTTAAGATTTCAAATCTTACTCTTTAAAATTTGCTTTGAGTTAATATTTTCATATGGTGAAAGAAAAAGTCCTGTTTTATTCTTTTGCACATGAATATCCAGTTTTCCCAGAATCATTTATTGAAGAGACAGTCCTCTCCCCATTGTGTATTCTTTTTTTTTTTTTTTTAGAGACAGAATCTCATTTTGTTGCCCTCGGTAGAGTGCTGTGGTGTCACAGCTCACAGCAACCTTCAGCTCTTGGGCTTAGGCGATTCTCTTGCCTCAGCCTCCCAAGTAGCTGGGACTATAAGCACCTGCCACAATGCCTGGCTATTTTTTGTTGCAGTTTGGCCAGGGCCAAACCCTCCATGCCTCCATGCTCAGTATATGGAGCCAGTGCCCTCCTCATTGAGCCACAGGCACCACCCCCGCCCATTGTGTATTCTTAGCACATTTGTCAAGGATTATTCACGTTGATTCGTATATACATCGGTTTATTTTTAGGCTCTCTATTCTGCTCCATTAGTCTATGTGTCTGTTTTTATTCTACTATCAAACTGTTTTTACGATTATAGCTTTTCAAGATAGTTTAAAATCAGGCAATGGGATAACTCCAGCTTTGTTCATTTTTGTCAAGATCATTTTGTCTATTTGGGGTCTTTTGTGTTCCAAATAAATATTAGACTTGTTTTTATTTTGATAGAGATTGCATTGAATTATTAGATCACTTTGGATACTAGGGACAAATTAACAATAGTAATTCTTTTAATCTATAAACATGTGATACCATTTCATTTTTTGTCTTCCTTAATTTCTTTAATCAGTGTTTTACAGTTTTTAGTGTTGTGATTGTTTAATCTCCTTGATTAAATTAATGCCTGAATATTTTATTCTTTTTGATGCAATTGTTAAAATAATGGCTTTCTTAATTTCTTTCTTGGGTAGTTTGTTGTTAGCATGTAGAAACATCACTAATTTTTTTTTTTTATGTTGTTTCTGTAACTTAACTAAATTTGTTAATTATTTCTATTTTGGGGGGCAGTCATCAGAGTTTTCTGCATGAAAGCTTGTGTCATCTGAAAACAAGAACAACTGAACTTCTTTTCCAATTTGATGCCTTTTATTTCTGTCATATAACTAATTTCTCTGGCTAGGGCCTCCAGTGTTATGTTGAATAGATGTGACCAGTGTCTTGTGCATGATCTTATAGGAAAAGCTTTCAAATTTTCACTATTGAGTATGATGTTAGCTATGGGTTTGTCAGATAGGGTCTTTATCATGTTGAAGTCCATATTCTCTATGTCTAATTTGTCTCTATGATTTTTTATCATGGAAGGATGTTGGATTTTGTCAAATACTTCTTCTGCATTTATTGAAATGATCATACTGTTTTTGTCCTTCATTATGTTAATATAATTTGCAAAACCATCACTAAATCTCAGGAATAAATCCCACTTGATCAAGGCATATAATCCTGTTGGATTTGATTTGCTAGTATTTTGTTGAGGATAGTTGCATGTATGTTCATCAGGGATATTGGCCTCCAATATATTTTTTTCTTACATTGTCTTTATTTGGCTTATCTTAAGTAAGAGTAAGGCTAGTCTCATAAAATGAGTTTGTAATGTTTCCTTTTCTTAAATTTTTTGGAAAAATTTGAAAAGTATTGACATTAATTCTTTTTTAAATGCTTAGTATAATTTACTCATGAAACTAGTCCTGGGCTTTCATTTATAAGAAAATTTTATTACTGAATCAATCTCCCTAATTAATGTTTTCAGATTTTCAATTTTTTATTATTCAGTCTTTGAAGGTGAAATATTTCTATGAATTAATCTCTTTCTTCTAGGGTATTCACATTTTGGGCATGTAATTCTTCATGGTGGTATCCAACAATCCTTTGTATTTCTGTGATATCAATTATAATGTTTCCTCTTTCATTTATAATTTTATTTGAGTTCTTTTTTTCTTGGTTAGTTTACCTAAAGATTGGTCAATTCTGTTTATCTTTTCAAAATATCAACTCAGATCAGATTCATTGATCTTTTCTATTGCTTTTTAATCATCTATTTGACTTATTCTTGCTCTCATCTTTATTTTCTTTCTTCTGCTGATTCTGAGCTAATATTTTTTTTCATTTTCTAATTCCTTGAAGTACAAAATTAGGTTGTTTATTTAAGACATTTTTCCTAACAGAAGCATTTATTCCTCTAAATTACTCTCTTAACACTGTTTTTTGCTGAATCCCAGAAGTTTTATATGTTATGTTTCCATTTTTGTCTCAAGATAACTTAAGACTTCCCTTCTGGTTTCTTCCTTGTCATATTGGTTGTTTAAAAGTGTATTGTTAACATTTCCACCTATTTGTGAATTTTCCAAAATTTCTCTGTGGTTATTGGTTTTGAGTTTTTATATCACTGTGTTCAGAAAAGATATTTGATGCAATTTTAATCTTAATACATTTACTTGAATTTGTTTTGTCACTCAACATGTGATCCATTCGGGAAAATGTTTTAGGTGTGCTTAAAAAATGTATATTTTGCTGCTTTTGGAGGAAATGTCATTTACATGTCTATTATGTGAATTTGTCTATGGTAGTATTCAAGCCCATTGTTTCCTTATTGATTTTCTTTCTGGATAATCTACCCATTATTCAAAGTGAGGTACTGATATCTGCTACCCTTATTGTACCACTGTGTGTTTCTCCCTCAGATCTATCAATATTTGCATTATTTCATTTCCCCAAAAATAAGACATTGTCTTATGTTTATTTTTTCTCAAGAAGACACACTAGGGCTTATTTTCAGGGGATGTCTTATTTTTGTTAAGGATAATACAATAATCTACATTTATTCAAATATAGTTAAGTCATCTTCTTCTGGAACCTGATAGGAGCCAACTTTGTTGGTGGGGCTGGCCCTAGTGATGCATGAACTCCTTTCCCCTAGCTGTTCGCATGTGTGCAATAGGATGCCTGTGACCTCGGTTACCACATGTGCATCTGCGCAAGTGCAAGTGGCCCAGATAAAGGAGCTGTGGCAGATAAAAGGTATTCCAGTCTTCCTTACTCCTTTGCACTGAAATGCATGGCGTGGCTATGCAGATACACTGCATAGCTTCACCCATCACTAGGTCTTATTATTGGGGTAGGGCTTATATTTAACAAATGCATAAAAACCCTGCTAGGGCTTATTTTTTGGGTAGGTCTTATTTTCAGGGAAACGTGGTGTATATTAGGTGCTCTAATATTCACTGCATATGTATTTAGAATTGTTCTGTCCTCTTGTTGAATTGATCTCCTTATCAAATATAGTGACCTTCTTTGTTTTTAGGGTATGTTTTTAATTAAAAGTCGACTTTGCCTGTGATTATATAGCCACCCAGTTTTCTTTTACTAATTTGCATGAACTATCTTTTTCCGTATCTTCACTTTCAGCTTATGTTTCCTTATGGTAAAGTGAACTTTTTTTCTACATAGCATAATAGTGAGTCTCTTTTTCTTTTTTGTCCATTTAGCTGCTCTGTGTCTTTTAATTGGAGAATTTTATCTATTTACATTTAAAGTAATTAATAATAATGACTTATTATTTCCATTTTGTTAATTGTGTTCTGACTGTTTTACAGTCTATTATTTCCTTTTTCTTCCCTTATTGCCTTCCTTTGTGATTTGTTGATTTTCTTATAGTAGTATGCTTTGGGGTTTAATTTTGTGTGTGTGTGTATATCTACTAGTAAGTATCTTTTTTCCTTTTTATTATTATGAGTTATATAAAACATCTTGTAGTTATAATATTCTATTTTAAGCTAATTTTAACATAATTTTATTTGCATACAAAACTCTACACTTTTACTTTTTCCCATTCCTGACATTTTATGCTATTAATGCACACTTTACATCTTTTCATATTGTGTATTCAGTAAGATATTATTGTAGCTATAGTTATTTTTAATACTTTTGTCTTTCAACTTTTAAATATACTGGAGTGAAAAGTAATTTACATACAACATTACAGTACATAATATTAGAGTACCCAAAATTTCACTATATATTTATCTTTACAAGTGAGTTTTATACTTTCATTTTTTCATGTTTTTACTTAGCATCTTTTCATTTCAACTTGATGAACTTCCTGTGGCATTTCTAAAAGGTAGATCTTATCATAATAAACTACCTTAACTTTTGTTAAGCATGTCTTTTATGAGCATGTCTTTTATTTCTCCTTCATTTCTGAAGGATATTTTTTTCCAGTACAGTATTTTTGGAAGTTTTATTTCCTTTCAACATTTTGAATAGATTATCCTATTCTGCTCCTGGCTTGCAAAGTTACTGTTGAGAATCTGTTGATAGGCTTATATTTATTCCATTGTATCTGATGAATCTCTTTCTCATGTGTGTGATTCTTTCAATATTCTTTCTTTGTCTTCAACTTTTGGCAATTTGATGATAATGCACCTCTGATTATTCTTTGACTTGATCTCGCTTGGGGAGATTCATGAATCTGGACTCTATATGCCCTCTCAAGATTTAAAAAGACTTCCAGCCAATATTTCCTTACACGCACTTTTTCTTTTTCTCTCTTGTCTTTCCAGAACTCCCATAATCCATATATTCATATGCTTGAGGGCATTCTTTAGATCTCTTCACTTTTCACTCTTCATCCTCTTCACTCTTTTTCATACTATTTTCTTTTTATTGTTTGTTTCTCTAATTAATTTCAAATAACTTCATTCATGTTTGCTAATTCTCTCTTTTGTTTGATAACTCTGCTATTGAAGTTTCCATTAAAATTTTTAGGTCTATAATTGTATTCTTTAGTTTCAGGACTTCTGGTTGTTTCATTTTATGGATTCTATTTCTTTATCAAACTCATTTTCTTTATAATTTGTTTGTAGGACAAAGATTAAATGGAGTAGTAGCTGAGTTATAGGATCTGGTTCTATTAATAGATATGGAGCTGGAAACAGGCAGAAAGCCTGCTACTGGGCATAAGCTTATTCTTTTAAAGTGGCCCTCCTGGGTCTTGGGCTTTAATAGTGATTGTAACCTTCTACCTGAATTTTAAGCTCTCATTAAAGCATTTTGTCTGTGAGCTCTATACACCAAGAAAGAATAAATTCCAATGAGAAGAGTAGCAACTCTCAAAAAGAGGATACAGTATGTTTCTACCCCTTTAGTGCTGCTATAATAAAATACTATAGACTGGATAATTTATAAAAAATATATTTTTCACAATTCTGGAGGTTGGGAAGCCAAATATCAAGGTGCTTGCAGATTTGGTATTGGTAAGGGGTTGGTCTCCGCTTCCAACATGATGCCAGCTTTGTAAACTTCCAGTTGATCCCAGTGAGCTGAATAAAGAGCAGTTTTTATGTGTGCTATGACATAAAAATGATTAAAAATCTGATTTTATAAATAGAAAGGATATTATCTTTACAATATGTGATATGTACATATGTATCCATCTATATGTATCCATTTATGTATGCATATACACACACACACACATACATATACAGGGTGGATATAAAGTTCATGTGCAATTTAAAATAGTTTAACATAGTAAATTGCCCATGAACTTTTTGAACACCCTATATATAACACATAAAATATGACAAATGTAGATGTAACATATGAGATATATGTGTATATATAATATTTTCAACTTAAAAGTAAAATTGCTTGTAAGGTAGATCTATAGTAGATATTTTCAATGAAAAGTAACAATAATGTTCCTTTCGGCAGGAGACACCATCTTCCAGTAATTCACCAGAATGACAAACAAATGGAAAGGGGAGAGGCACCCAATACATGTTCTTTAGGCCTTTTAGAAAACATGGAGTTGTACCTTTGGCTGCATATATGCAAATCTACAAGACAGGTAATATTGTAGACATAAGGTAGTGGGTACTATTCAAAAAAGGCATGCCACACAAATGTTACCATGGCAAAATTGGAAGAGTCTATAATGTTACCCAGCATGCTGTTGGCATTGTTGTAAACATACAAATAAAGGGCAAGATTCTTGCCAAGAGGATTAATGTTCTATTGAGCATATTAAGCACTCTAAGAGCCGAGATAGCTTCCTGAAACTCATGAAGGAAAATCATCAGAAAAAGAAGGAAGCCAAAGAGAAAGGTATCTGGGTTCAACTGAAGCACCAGCCTGCTCCACCCAGAGAAGCCCACTTTGTGAGAACCAATGGAAAGGAACCTGATCTCTTGGAATCCATTCCCTACGGATTAATGGCATAACAGGCATATAGCATAGCACACAGGAGAACCAAGAGAACCAGTAGAACTGTCATATTAGGTGCTGGAACCCATTTATTTCCCATGAATTCATGGCATAATATGTGTACAGCATAGCACACATGATAACCAAGAGACCCCATGTAACAGTAATTAAGGTGCTGGAACCTATTCTGCATGAATTCATGGCATAGCAGTCATCCAAATCTTTGTCACATTCAATGGCAAGGCACCTCCCTGAGTTACTAGAACCTTTCCCTATTAATTCATGGCATAATAGGTATTAAAAATAAAAGCCTACTACTACTGTAAAAATGTTTCTCATCATTGATTAAAGGTCTAAAAGTATGGTATTCTTTTCTCCAAAGAAGTACTAAAGCAAATTTTAATAGTGTTCGAAAAAATAAAAGCCATTAACAATAAAACTAATAGATTACATGCTGATCCATACAACAAAGTGCAACCTCTGACTTTTAGACGTAACTGGTCTTAACTAGCATTTGTAATTATGCTTCTAAAGTTTACAAACAACAGTAATGGTACCGTTGATACTGTACTATTTATCTGTTACTGTGTCAAGTGCTTAACTACAGACATGCCTCAGAGACACTGCAGGTTCAATCCCACTCTATTGCAATAAAATGAATATCACAATGATGTGAGTCACATTAATATTTTGGTTTCCCACATGTATAAAAGTATTCTTTACACTATTCTGTACTCTGTTAAATGTGCAAACACATCATGTATAAAAAATACATAGCTTAATTAAAAAATACTTTATTGCTAAAAATGCTATTGATCATTTAAGCATGGAAGTTGTCATAATCTTTTCACAGGTGAAAGGTCCCACCACCTGCTGCTGAATGATCAGGGAGGGTGCTAATTGCTGAAGTTTGAGGTGGCTGTGACAATTTGTTAAAATAAGACAACAATTAAGTTTGCTGCATCTATTGCCTCTTCCTCTCACAAAAGATTTCTCTGTAGCATACAAGGGTGTTTGATAATGTTTTACTCACAGTAGAATTTCTTTCAAAATTAGAGTCAGTCTACTCAAATTCTGGCACTGTGTTATCAACAAAGTTTATGTACTATTTTAAGTCTCACTGTCATTCAATAAGGGTCACAGCAGCATCTTCACCACAGCAATAGTTTTTATCTCAAGAACCCACTTTTTGGTTCCTCCATCAGAAGCAACTCATAAAGCTTTATCATAAGATTGCAGTGGTTAAGTACTATCTTCAGGCTCTACTGCTAACTCTAGTTCTCTTGACATTTTAATCACATCTGCATTTACTTCCCCCACTGGACTGTTGAACACCTCAAAATCATCCATAAGAGTAGAAACAATCCCGGGGGAAAAAAAAAAAAAAGAGTGGAAACAACTTCTTTCAAACTCCTGTTAATGTTAATATTTTGACATTCTCTCATGAAGTGAAAATGTTCTTAATAGCATCTAGACCAGTGAATCCTTCTCAGAAGTTTTTTAATTTACTTTGCCCTCATTTATTAGACAAATCACTATTTATGGCAGCCCTAGAATTATGAAATGCATTTCTTTTCTTTTCTTTTTCTTTTTTTTTTTTTAAGATAGCATCTCACTTTGTTGACCTTGGTAGAGTGCTGTGGCATCACAGCTCACAGCAACCTCCAACTCTTAGGCTTAGGTAATTCTCTTGCCTCAGCTTCCCGAGTAGCTGGGACTACAAGTGCCCACCACAATGCCCAGCTTTTTTTTTTGTTGTTGCAGTTTGGCCAGGGCTGGGTTCGAACCTGCCACCCTTGGTATATGGGGCTGGCGCCCTACTCACTGAGCCACAGGTGCTGCCCTGAAATGCATTTCTTAAATAATAAGACTTAAAAGTCAAAATTACGCCATGACCCATTGGCTACAATCTGAATCTTATATTAGCAGGGATGAAAACAATATTTATCTTTTTGCACATACATCTCCATTAGAGCTCCTGGGTGACCAGGTACATTGTCAACAAGCAGTATTATTTTGAAAGGAGTAGTTTTTTCTCAGCACTAGGTCTCAACAGTGAACTTAAAATATTTAGTATACCTTGCTGTAAACAGATGTGCTGCCATCTAGGCTATGTTGTTTCATTTTCAGAGCACCAGGATTTTCAGAATGGCACATGAGCACTGGCTTTGACTTAACGTTGCCAGCTGTATGAGGCACTAATAAAACAATCTGCCTACCCTCTGAAGCCTGAAGCTATGAAAAATCCCTTCTCTAGCTATGAAAGTTCTACATGGCATCTTGTTCCTAAGGAATATTATTTTGTCTATGTTGAAAATAAGTTTCTGAAAGTAGCTACACATCATTATTCATTAATTATCTTAGCTAGATCTTCTGGGAATTTTTCTGCAAGTTCTACAACTGTCCTTGCTGCTTCACCTGTACTTCTCTGTTACAGAGACGGCGTCTTTCACTAACCCTCATGAATCTCTGCTAGCTTCCAACTATTTTCTTCTGTAGCTTCTTCACCTCTCTCAAGCTTCAAAGATTGAAGAGGCCTAGGTTCATGCTCTGGATTAGACTTTGGCTTAAGGGAATGTTGTGGCTGGTTTGATCTTCTATCCAGACCACTGAAACTTTCTCCATATTGGCAATAAGGCTATTTGTTCACTTTCTTATCATTTGTGCACTCACTGGAGTAGTACTCTTAATACTTCAAGAGTTTCCTTGTGCATTCACAACTTGGCCACCTCTTTGGTACAGGAGACCTGGCTTTTGTCCTACCTCAGCCTTTAACACCCCTCCTTCACTAAGCACTTCTCCCTTTTGATTTAATGTGAGAGATGTGTGACTCTTCCTTTCACTTGAATTCCTAGAAGCCACTGTAGGTTATTAATTGAACTAATTTCAATATCATTGTGTCTTAGGGAATAGGAAGGCCTAAGGAAAGGAAGTGTTTGGGGGCAACGGCTGTTTGGTAGAACAGTCAGAACATACACAATCGCAATTAAATTGGCCATCTTACATGAAAATGGTTTGGGTGCTCTGAAATAATACCAAGGTCAAAGATCAATGATCATAGATCATGACAGATCTTATGATGAAAATATTTTAAATACTGTGAGAATCACCACCATGTGACACAAAGACATGAAGAAACACATGCTGTTAAAAATGGCACCAATGAACTTGTTCAGAAAGATGCAGAGTCACCACAAACCTTCTATTTGTAAAAAGTACAATGTAATGAAACTAAATGAATTAACATATACATATATATCATTTGATTTAATCATCAGAACAACACAAGTTTATCATCCTCACTAACAGGTGGACACTAAACTTTGAAGGTGTTACAACATTGTCTAAACCTGCACAGCAGGTTATGCTAGAATCAAGGATGCAACCAAAGCCTATGTGACCCCTATATCCCTGCTTCTGGTGACTGCCTCTCTGCTCACTGATACTTTTGCATCTTCTCTAATAACTATGTCCTAGTTTTTCACCTATTGCTTTCCAGCTACCAATAGCTGTTCTGTTTCTTGATGTATGATTTTAGTATGTGCTCAAGACATTTATGCTGTCCACCTGCTTGCATCCACATGGGAAGTAAATACTCAGTTTTGCAGATATCATTTACCTTTTTTCATGAATTCCTCCCAACAGATCAGTGAGCCTTCCTTTAATGCTGGGAGAGCAGCTGTGCTCCAGATCCCCATAGCTGGAAATCTCTTACCTTCAGCAGAATCTGCAGAGAATGCAGATGCAACATCTCAAGAGGCTGATGGGTGTCAGAGGTGAACCTCAGGAATCCATCAGCAGGGCTTCAGGGGACTCTGGAATGTTTAGCAACAGAAGACAGAACATTTAGCTGTAGCACACAATTTTGTGCAATTATGGTTGTAATTATGCTTGTTTTGAAATTAATCCTGCCAAATGCTATAGGCTCTACAGTGTAAAACAAATATTACTCATAAAGCACCATCTTCCATCCAGTGCAAAAAATCTCCACAACACTGACGATAAATGGTTCTTCACCTCATTTGAACAATCTCAGGAATGAAGGGTTTAGTTCTATCTCAAACTGATAGATTAGTTGTCTGTTGCTGTTGGCACTAGGATTTTCAACCCCACTTACTACAAGCTTCATAAATGGCAGACCATATGCCTGCCATTCTTGGCACTCTTTTATATATATATGTGTGTGTGTGTATATATATATATATATATATATATCCAGGTATCTAGAAACTAAATTAATATAGGCAGTGCCTAGTTTATGAATGACATAGATTTTATAGGTTTGTTCATAAGTTGAAATTGTGTGTGTGTGCATTTATATATTATCAATCATAGCCTCCATTCGTAAGTGTGAGTTATAGGTAAGTTGGATATTTGTAACTCAGGGATTGCCTGTAAGCAGATGATTTATAAACTTAGAATAATAGAAAACAAAATTACAGATTTTGATGAATTTTTTTCCTCAAGTCATGGAAAAATCCCTGACCAATTACAGAGAGAATATTACTTCTAACAATTGGAATGGATAAAATCTTTCTCTTCCTCTTTGTAAAAATGCTGAATAAATTCAATCCAATTCTCAAATAATCAGCGTTTCTCAACCACCAAACCATTACCTCATGCCAAACAAAATTTTACCAAGGTGATGGATAATGCTACTAAGGAGAAGCATTAGAACATCAAAAATTTGGCTGTTTTTTGTAGGTTGGGACTAGTAGTAGGAGGTGCTGTGATAAAACTAGGTTGGCTACTAGCAATGATCATAGGAGATAGAACATCAGACACTGGACAACAGTGTTTAATTCCAGAAGTAAAGTGGATAGAATTATTTTAAATAGCAGCAAGATCAAAGGGATGGGAGTGGGGGTGGTATACAATGTTGACTTATGGGGATCTATTGAGGTGGCTCTAACAGGTGATATTTCTAGATGCAAAAAAGATGAGACATCAACAAGAGTACCACTTCATACATAAGCAAAAGAGGTCAAGAATGAATGAGGAAGCTTAAGATCAATTATCCCAATGGAAAGTCACAATATTTCACTTAGTTTTCAAACTTATACTAAGTCTAAAACTCCGGACATATCAACTAAAAGAGTAGCAAGACCTTCATGAAGACAGGCCCTAAAACACTTTAGCAAATGGTCATAAATATTTTCTTTCCCTTCATAAAACCTATGATCATTTACTTAAATAACCATATATAAGGAAAGAGCCTGATCTTGGTTCACAAAATGCATGGTATATAGTTACAAGTAGAAAAGGAACTGCTATTGCATATAGACCATACTCAAGAGGAACCCTGGGGCCAGGTGCTCACACCTGTAATCCTAGCACTCTGAGAGACCAAGGCAGTTGGTTTGCCTGTGCTCACAGGTTCGAGACCAGCCTGAGCAAGAGCAAGAACACATCTCTAAAAATAGCTAGGAATTATGGCAGGCACCTGTAGTCCCAACTACTCAGGAGGCTGAGACAAGAGAATCACTTGAGCCCAAGAGTTTGAGGTTGCTGTGAGCTGTGACACTATGGCACTCTACCAAGTGTGACAAAGTGAGACTCTATCTCAAAAAAGAAAAGAAAGAGAGTAACAGCCCCTCCAACAGGGGCTAGATATCTTTTCACCTATTTTGAGTGGAAGAAAATGTTTCCTAAACTTACAAGCTCATGGGCAGTGGTGAATGACTAAGCTTGCTAGTCAAAGCCAAGGAATGAGCAAGATTTCAAGATCAAGGAAAGGCAATCAAGGAAAGAATCAAGTGACTATATACATGGTTAAAAGTACAAGGTGTAGGCATTCATTTGTGCCACATATGAATGTTTATAAGAGACATGCATTGGCAAAACAGCATGAAATAATCTAGCCTGTGAATGATTTGGCCAATAGATGTCATCCAGCCTCTTCTGTTGGCCACCCCAGTAAATAGCATAAGCATGGTGGAAAGAAATGGAGCACATATCTGGGCCCAAAAGCACAGGCTTCTTCTTGTAAAGGTTGATCTAGCTATTTACTGCTACTCATAAATGGCCATTCTGCCAGTAACAGAATTCAATATTTAATTACCCACAAGATACCAACCACAAATCTGGTGGCAAGTTGATCACATTAGGCCCTTTCCATTTTGGAGAGAGCAATGTTTTACTATGATCTTAATTGCCAAGTATTTGGGTATGAGTTTTTCTTACCTTTTTAAAGTGGCATTCTAATACCCTGCAAGGACTCAGAGTTTCTGAGCAATTGACATCAGATCACTTATAATATTATATTGAATTAAGGGACACAATTTATGGCAAAGAAGTGTGGCAATGGCACATAATTACGGAATCTACTGGTCCTATCACAAACCATACCAGATAGAAACTGCCATCCTCTTAGAGTAGTGGAATTATTTCCCAAAGACTTGGTTGATTGGAGGTGACATCCTATAAGGATAGGGTAGAATTCTTTTTTTTTTTTTTTTTTTTTTGTAAAGACAGAGTCTCACTTTATCACCCTCGGTAGAGTGCCGTGGTGTCACAGCTCACAGCAACCTCCAACTCTTGGGCTTAGGTGATTCTCTTGCCTTAGCCTCCTGGTAGCATTCTTTAAGATGACCTACAGTCATTATACAGTACCATATACCTAATAGATAAAATGTATATTCCCACATAACAATGACCAGAAGTAGAAGTTGTCCTTTACTCTCTGTAGAACAAGTATTCCTGGTTCCAAGAGGCCCAATGTTTCCACCAAAGGTTTCATACTTGGCTCCACCAAACTTTATGCTGTGGCTACCATCTTAAAAATTTGGGTTCCTTATAATAGTAAACTAGTAATAAAAGAAAAAAATTATTACCTCTGCCAGGAATAATTGATCTTGATCATCACAAGGAAGTGGACTGATGTTATATTATAAGAACAGAAAGGAATATAGTGTTATCCTATATAGGATAACACTCAGGTTATTCACTGGGGCATTTATCCATATGCCTTTGCCCACATTGGATTTAAGAAGGTAACTAGAGCTCAGACCCCTCAGGGTTGAAGTTCTGGGTCAAATGACCAGGTAAGCTCCTAGACCAACAGGAAGAAGGAGACGGATGGACTTAGGACAAACTTTGCAGTAAGAACTATACTTTTTCCTACTACTCTTCTTATAAATTTTTCCAGAAATTGTGATGAGCCAGAAAATCTGGAGAAGCTGTGTCAGTATTGAGAAAATCTATTTAAAAAACAAATGAATCTGAGTGTTTCAAGGAGTGAGTTATAGTAAATGTGTTGTTGCCCCTGTCCTATTTCATAGCCACAGATGCTGTGAGTGTTGGCTAATAACTCATAGCTTTTCCTTTATTCAAGGAGTAGTATTTGGTCAGATACCATCGTATCTTGGATCTGTGCTCTACATGGGGGAAAGGAGGATCTTGGCCAAAGACTAACATTATTGATTACTAACTTAGCTTTTTCAGTTTGTACAAGTTAGACCAAGCTCTTCTGTTAAATGCCTATGGCCAGAAATACTGTTCTAAAAATCTACAGGAGCCCCCTACTTTTCTAACCTTCCTTTGGTATCACTCTTCTCAAGATCATTTTTTATGCTATGTCAGGTGAATCTAAATACTATTTTCATTGTGTCACTACTCTCCAGGAATCTAAATGGTTTTTGTTGTGGATGTATATATGTACATAATGTATACGTTGAAGTTCTAACTCCTAGTACCTCTAAGCTATGCATTAACAAAGTCTTCAGGAAAGACTGTGACTGTTTCTGGAGATCAGGCCAAAAACAGGTAATTAAGGTTGAGTAAGGTCATGTGGGTGGATCCTAATTCAATATGACTGTTGTTCTTCTAAGAAGAGGAAGAGAGACCAGGGATGTGCGTGCACAGAGGAAAGGCCATATGAGGACACCGCGAGAAGGCAGCTCTCTACAAGCCAAGGGAAAGCCGCCTCGGGAGAAACCAAACCTGCCAACACCTTGATCCTAAAATTCTACTCTCCAGAACAATGAGAATAAATTGCTATTATTTAATCCCCTCATTCTGTGGTATTTTATTATGGCAGCCCTGGTAAACTAATACGGTTATTTAATGCCTATCACATCAGGTCAGTTTAACAAATATAAATAAAATATTATAATAAAATATAACTGTGACAAAGACTGAAGGTACAAAGATGAATAAGAAAATGTACTTATCTTCAAATTCTCACATCTTCTAGGGGAACCAGTGGACTAGTTACCCTTAGGAGAAAGCATGCTTTGCCAATATTTGTTATCACCTAGCTCATAGAAGATACTTATGCCTAAGGAGATTGGGAAGGACTTCAAAACAGAGATGATAAAAGAAATTTGCCTTTAATAATGGAGGAATAAGAGCTTTTCTTTTTTATTTTCAGAGTCTCACTCTGTTGCCCAGGATAGAGTGCCATGGCATCAGTCTAGTTCACAACAATCCCAAACTCCTGGGTTCAAGCAATCTTCTTGCCTCAGCCTCCGAACGACAGGCACTTGCCATGACACCCAGCTAATTATTTTCTGGTTTTAGTAGAGACAGCAGTGTGCTCTTACTCAGGATCACTTCCAACTCTTGAGCTCAAAGGATTCTTCCACCTCGGCCTCCTGGAGTCCTTGAATTACAGGTATGAGGCACCATGCCCAGCCATCAGTTTTTCTTAAGTAGTTTAGTGTTGAGAGGTCTTTAAATAAAGACACTACAATGTGAGCATGAGTACAGAGGGAAGAGGGTGCTTGGAGTTCCATGCCTGTTTGCAGCAATAGCACTCATCTACTCTAGAGTTACTTTGCCGTGTTGGGGGGAAGCCATTTATAAAATGTAATGCGAATACCTTCTTACTAATGATATTAACATGCTAAGGTTTGGGAGTAACTCACTCGTGTAAGTAAATTAGAAAGGTTTCAAAACTAACTGTCAAGTAATGCCGGTACCTTATTAAGTTCTAATATCTTTTGTGAAGTAAAGACTTTGGCTTTGCCCAAAGAGAAATTTAGCCTTTATCACTGGCTCTCAACAGTTAACCTCTAAACCCTTAGAACATCCTGAGTGATAGAATTATTTTTATTATTCATGCTAGGTCTCTCAAACCATACCTAATGCATTATGCTAATGAGGTGACTCTGGTGGGCTCTTTGGATCACAGGATATCTACCCAACCTCCAGGGAAGGGAGTGTGAAGACTGAATTCACTCATGTGCCAACTAATAAATCATTATGAAGCCCCAGTAAAAAACTCTGGATATAGAATCTCAGGTGAGCTCTCCAGGATAGCAATACTCTCTGCCGATGATTATACACCAATGTCAATACAGTAATACATGGTGAAGACAATAGAAGCTTCACATTTAAAATCTTCCAGACTCTGTCTGTGTCTCCATATTCGGCTGTTCTAGTTTGTGCCCTGTCTTTGTAATAAGCCACAATTGTGACATGTTAGGCTTTGGTAAGTTCTGTAAGTCTTTCAAGCAAATTTTCAAACTTAAGTGTTGTTTGGAGAAACCTGTGAACTTAGAATTAATTTTAGAAGTGAAGATGGTCTTACCTGTAACCTTCTGCCTGAATTTGTAGTTGGACTCCAACTCTTTGTGGTTGGTGTCAGAAGTCTTGGGCAGACTTAGTAGTCTGGAGGACTGTCCCTTTGACCTCATAGTTTGACTAACTATGGGTACTTTCTTGTTGGGAATGTGAAAGAGTAAATTCAGGTGTGCCAACTGACAATTTTGCTTTCATCCCAAATTTCCTGCTATAGAAAGAGGTATGAGGGTATATGTGGTACAAGATGAGGTTATCAATGTAGGCATTGTCTGACCACTAATTCTTATTTTATATAATAGTATTCAAAATGGACAGTCACATACTCTGGCAGAAATCCATAATCTACAAAACCCTGATGGTATACTGTAAATGACACGGTATTTAAAAGACACCTATGTTGTTCCTTCTAGCTATGTGGATTTCAGCTTCTCATTTAGTCACTGACTTATTTTTTTTATGTATGGAATGAGATAAATTCAGAGAATTATGAAGTTTAAAGGCAAAATGCAGAGCATATGAGAGTACTTTGTAGACTTTAAAATGTTAATGATGTTAGTAAATAAGAGATGTTTTGTTTCTTTTTTCCCAACAAACAGAAATGTATCAGTCAGGACTCTCCAAGAAAGAGAACAAAAAAGATAATAAATGAAATACATTCTGGGGATTGACTCACATGATTATGGAGGCTGAAAAGTCCCAGGATATGCCATCTGCAAGCCAGAGGCCCAGCAAAGTCAGTGCTGTAGTTCAAAGTTCAAGCCTGAAGTCCTGAGATCTGGGGGAGCCAGTGGT
Source organism: Otolemur garnettii (assembly GCF_000181295.1). Lineage (NCBI taxonomy): Eukaryota > Metazoa > Chordata > Mammalia > Primates > Galagidae > Otolemur > Otolemur garnettii. The sequence continues at coordinate 3,596,445 of NW_003852498.1, forward strand.
GTGATTCTTAGTCTAAACCTGAACCTCAAGAACCAGGAATAACCAGGACTGACGGCTGAGAAAAATCTATGTCCCTCTCAAAGAGAGAGAAAATTGGCCTTTTGTTTTATTTAGGTCCTCAATGGTTCGAATGATACCCACCTGCATTGGTGAAGATAGGTCTGATTTACTCAGTCAATTGATTCAAATGCTAAAATCTCTTCTGGAAATTCTCTCACAGACATACCCAGCTATCTGCCATCCCCTTAGCATAGTCAAGTAGGCACATAAAATTAAGCATCACAATTCATCTGGGTTGAAAATTTATTTAACTACCTTCATACTTAGTTTTCTTGTTTGTAAAATTAGGAGATCACTTCTACCTCTGTGTGTTCATCTTAGGGCAAACATTTTCACGATAATCTTTTGATTTCTTTAAATAT